>NW_021604707.1:3415737-3555267 GCF_004785775.1 Grammomys surdaster
GAGAGAGAGAGAGAGAGAGAGAGAGAGAGAGGAGATGGAGGCGGATGTTCACGTGTCTGTAGCAGTCAAAGGGAGTTGGTATCTAGGTTGGGTATTGGGTTACACTTCTGATTGTATGGGTATCTTGTTACTGATCATTACCAAATATATAAGCCTTTGATTAATATTTAAGCATTAGAGTCTAATCTTTCTACTGGGCCCACGTGGATGGAGGGATGGTCTGGACAATGCCCAGCCTTGCGGAGACAGCATGGGAGATTGAAAGATCCATCTTCCATGCTGGCATCTCATGGGTGGCAGTGTCAGGAGCCGCGTTCGCCATTGCAAGATGGCCCCGGTTTCCTGTTTCCTGGTTCTTCTTGGGAGCTTTGCTTGATTGTGCGCCTGTGTAAGGCTCGAAAACCAGTATGCTAATTTGGCGATATCATAAGAGCCAATGAGTGTGTGGCACGTCTCCTAAGGCTCTATATAAGCCACAGGATTTTGGGGCTTGGGGTCCCTTGCCTCACTGCCATCTAAAAGAGCTATAACAATAAACCACTGTCAGAAGAATCCTGAGTGTGGCGTTCTCCTTATCCGCGAGGCTGCGCGCCGCATGGCAGGGCTGGTGTTTCTTTCTGGCCATTTCTAGCTGTGGCACATACGTGGCCAACAGCCAAGAAACATGGCGGCTGAGCTAGGCAGAGCTGTCACAGCTTAGATAGTCGGCCTGACCAGAGGCCACTTTTAAATAGTTACTTCAACAAGTAGTTCTTTCCTGATGTGTTTTGTTAAGAATATGTTTGTACAGATATTTATGTTTTCTCTTCTTGATTCTTTATCATGTGATTTAACATCAATTAAGAGATTATTATTATGGTTATCATATTTAAGTTTAAGAAACATACTAAAAGAATGTCCCTAAAGGGATGTTGTTATCTATTCTAAATTTATAATGTGTTTGAAGTTATACAAAGAAGAATTATATCATGTTGGGCATAACTATGACATGGTTAAATGTAAAATGCATTTGTAATTCTACATGCAATAGTGATATCATGTTTAGGTATAATTATAACCTGCTTCTCAGTTTTATTTAGAAATTAAGTATGACATAAGGAGATATGACTGTCAATTGAACAAGGGATAGACGTATGATGGCTAGTCTTAGTTGTCGACTTTACTGCATCAGGAATTAACTAAAACATAATTTTTTTTTCTTATTTACATTATGTCGAGTAGGAAGACTCACTTCTAATCCAGATCTTGGATCTTTGAAACAGGAAGATTTACCTTTAATCTGGACTACACCTGTGGGCAGTCTCTATAAAGAACGTGAAAGAAGGAAGCTCTCTTTCTTTGGCTGCTTACTCTCTCTTGGCTAGAAAGTGAATTCCTTCACTAGTATTAGAGCCTAGCCTACTTCTTTGGGAGTCCAGAGTATGCTGAAAAATACCCAAGACATCTAGTCTCAAGGACTGAACAACTACTGAATTCTTGAACCTTCTATCCATGAGCATCTATTGTTGGATTAGCTGGGCTAGAGCCTGTACATCACTCTAATAAATCTCCTTTCTATATATATAGAGAGAGACTCATTCTATAAATTCTGTTACTCTAGAGAACACTGAGTAATATAGCCTCATAAGCCAAAAAAAAAAGAAAAGAAAAAAATAGAACTAGGAGACCAATTTCCTAAAATGTCCCCTTCTACTTAGCAATGCCTTGGATGGAGAAACTACATTGTATTCATATAGTTCTTATCTACAGCAGACAAGTGTATCTCCAAAAATGTCTTGAGATGCTTTTGATTGTCACACTGGAGATGTTACTGGCCTGTGCTTGGTTAAGGCCAGAGATGGTCTTCTAAATTCAATAACACATGGGGAAACTCTGCTTCCCTGAACAGAATTATCTGGCCCAAAATATCAATAGGTTGAAAAACTCTGTATTAATATGATATTCTGGAAACCGTGGATATTTGCAAAGCCCTTTAAAATTTACAGAGGGCTTTCGAATATGTCCTTCTACTTGATCTTATAACATTTCGTTGAAGTAAGGAGGGCAAGCTTCACACTATCTGCTTAGCTGATAAGAAATAGGCTGAGATAGTGGCAAAGATACAGTGCCAATATTTGCCTCTGGACCCAGTGCACAGCATCTAGTATAGATCTCAATACAGTTTAGGCACACTGTTAAACTGTTGTATATGCTACAGCAGCCTCCTCCCAGAAATGTTTATGTGGTTACAAACTTTTCCAATAGCTTATGAAAATAACTGGAACCAAGTGTTCATTTCCATCTCAATAATATGCTAGAACCTAATAATTTGAAGTTTGTGAGGCACATCTTATATAAATAAAAGCTCTACAACTTATGTTTTAAATCTATAAATACCACCTTACCAGCAAGTGCCCGCTATTTGTTGTTTGGCTCTCCTTTCTGTAGCACTCATGACTGGTAGTTTGGGAGAAGTGGGAATGGAAAATAAGATGGGTTCAGAGTAGCCTCCCACACTGACCAAGCCCTTAAGAAACGAATGGAACACGTAGGGTGCACAGAAGTTAGCTTCTGGTGAGAGGCTTATGGAATCAGGCATAAACCTCACTTGCTCTTTCCAAAGTCTGACTGAGATAATGGTCGTTAGTTAAACTCCTGGGCTCTACTCTTTGTGGGACACACCAAAACATTTGTGTAAGGTATGGGGACCAGCTCCACAGCTTTCAGCTCCAAGGTTTGGTAAACATGGCTTAGATTCAACATCGAACTACCCTAAGCCGGCCTAGGAGGGCTCAGAGCATCTCTGCAGAACACCTCCTCACTGGGAAGGCAGCATGGAACCCTCACTGGGAGCACTTATTGTAGGATATTCCATTCAGACCACACCATCTGCTCTCAGCCCTCATTAGGAATTCATAATTCAAAAATGCACCAATTACATCTACAAAGGAAAAGGGATTTTTATGTTTTAAGTGCAAGTAACTGCCCTTGGTGTAGGCAGGCGTATATTCAAAATGGCTTTCTTTCTTTTGTTGTTTGTTTTGCTTTCCTCTTACTGCAGAAGAAATGATGTGTCACTGGTAAGTTTTAATTCAAAGCTGTACCATTCAATGTATACTTATCAAAAGCAAGGAGCTAGACACAATTCTCCACTAGAAGACAAAGTCAACCAAGATATACTAACTAGAACCAGGATAGAATGTGGTAATCATTATACCAGAGAGCTGGACATATGGAGTCCGACAGCTAGGGTCTAATCTTTTACCTAACCTCTTCCCAGCTGTGCAACTTGTGCAGTGGCCTAGGCTGTAGTGTCCCTCTTCATATGACAGAAAGCACAGTAACAGCTGTACCATAGTGTGATAAACAGATAGAGGAGTCCAGCCAATGGGCAGTATAAGGCACACAGGTAGGGCATAATCCATTACCACTCACACTATTCTTCTTCAGTTTTCTCAAGTGTGAAGTGGGAAGAGGGTTGACTTTTTATAGAGAAGCACGTGAAATTGTATCTGGCTCTTCTGATCACAGGACTATAATTTTTTTCTCTTTTAATTAAAAGGAAATTTGTGCCATATATTTTATCCCCCCCCCACTCTTCCCAGATGCTCCTACCTCCATAGACACCTACATTAAGGTCTTACTTAGTTTTTATAAGTTCATATGTTCACCAGCCATATTGAGTATAGAAGACACTGTTTCCTTGGAGTCATCCACAATCTCTGGTCCTTACAATCTTTCTGTCTCCTCTTCCACATATATCCCTCACTATTACTGTTGGCATTTAGTCTAGGCCAACAGTTGCCTGGTAATAGCCAGGTGTGCCTGACTCACTATAAAAGGGGCTGCTTGCCCCCCCTTTCCTTCTTGTGCTTGCTTTCTTGCTCTTGTTCCCACTCCTTAGCTCCTTACCCTCTCTCTCACCATTCCTCTCTCCCCTCTCCCTGTCTCTCCACATGCTCATGGCCAGGCTCTACTCTTCTATTCCTCTTTTCCCTCTCCCTCTCCCTCTCCCTCTCCCTCTCCCTCTCCCTCTCCCTCTCCCTCTCCCTCTCCCTCTCCCTCTCCCTCCATCCCTTCCTGTGTCCCTCTCTCTCCCCTCTCTCTCTCCCCTTTCTCTCTCCCCTTTCTCTCTCTCTCTCTCTCTCTCTCTCTCTCTCTCTCTCTCTCTCTCTCTCTCCCCCCTTTTCTCTCAACTCCCCATGCCCTTAATAAACTCTATCCTATTCTATATCCTTACTGTTGCTGGTACGTCATAGGGGGAAGGGATGCCACAGCATGGGCTCGCAGAGGCACCTCTTTCCTCACACCATACCACACCTCCACCAAACATACCCCTTCCTCTCTTTCTTTTTATAAAACACAACAATTACCATCTAATGTAACAATAATCTTATCTACTAAGGGTTGAGTGAGACATTGATCTATGAATATAGCATTATGTCATTGGTAGTCATATAATTACTGTGTCCCTTTAGCAGAAAAATAGTAGTAGGTTTGCAGGATCTAGAGTCCTAAAGAGATTAACTGGGAGATTTTAAACCTGGAAATGCATTTTTAAAGAATATTTACATGCTTATTTCTATGTGTATATGTGTACATGTGTGTAAAACTAAAATAGATAAATAGATGACAAATGGTAAACAAATAGGTGGTACATAGATGGATGGATGGATGGATGGATGGATGGATGGATGGATGGATGGATGGATACATGGATGGATACATGGATGGATACATGGATGGATGGATGGATGGATGGATGGATGGATGGATGGATACATGGATGGATGGATACATGGATACATGGATGGATGGATGGATGGATGGATGGATGGATGGATGGATACATGGATGGATGGATGGATGGATGGATACATGGATGGATGGATGGATGGATGGATGGATGGATGGATGGATGGATGGATAGACAGATAGACAAAGAGTAGATATAGAGATATGTTATTACATAGGGAAAGTGAGGGAACAATTTTAATAATGATTACTTCTGATATTATAATTGGAAAGACAGGAGAAGGAAGTTATAAACCAAAAAGAAACCAAGCTGAATACAAGCTAGATGAAGACTCTGAACACTATGTCTTGAAGAATCTGAGATTTGACATTACTGAAAAGAGATCTTTTCCCCCAGAAACTAGCATGGGGAGATTTACAGAATGCCCTGAATTCATATGTATCTATAGAAATTGGACTAGACTAAAGGAAACAACTTTAAAATCCAGTAACCAGGATTTACAGCACTCACAAATAGCTTCTAATTTGAAAAAAGCACAAATTAGTCTCTACCTTCTGACAGGCTTTGGGGGAGGGGCGGGAGCATGACTGAGAAACTCTATGGCCTTTGTCAGCAACAGAAGTTGGGACATACTAGGCCAAGACAAGCTCTGTGTAGGGCCAAGGAGCTGCAGAGAGATCTAATCCCTTCTAAACTCTGCAGAACAGAGATATATTTACCTTCTAAAGGCAGGTATGCAAAGATCTGGACACATGCCACATGGGGTAGATTTAACGAGCTCAGCATTCTAGTTAGTTTCTTCTTTCCCTAAAAACAAACAACAACAAAAAAGTTTGGGGCCACCTGGTGAATACTAATTGCTGTGTCTCCATCCAAGAACAGATCAATCTCAATACTCATAAATTTCTTTTGTTCAGGAAGGAGTCACAGTGAACAGCTAATGATGCTGAACCAGTCCATGCTCTGTAGTACCTGTCAGTACACAGCACCAATGGCCAGGGCACGAGGGCTCAGGCAATCTGTGGAGAGATGTCCACATACCAGGATGCTGCAGAGATGTTTGGATGTCTACTCTGTCCACAGCAGAAGCAGTTACACTTGACAGTGAAGTCAGTAGTGACACTGATCCAAATTAACGATGACAAGTGTTAGAGGCTCAATGTTTCGTAATCTCACCATTTATCTCTTTCCCTCCGAAGACCTGACCAATGAAGGTACACAGAAATCACTTCCCAAAATGAGGACTGAACTGCTGCCTCGTTAAGCTGGGCCATTAGCCACTAGCTCCACAAGATTGGCTTCTGGATAGACTCCTTTGTGCAATCAAGTTTCCCCATTATTGTTGCTGTGGAAGTCAAAACAAAGCATCCTGGTTTTTGCCCTGTAACAGTATGATTTGTAGATATGCCTACCTTGAAGCAATAGAAAATGAGAATGCCCTCTCCACCTATACTCAAAAGAAGCTCACAGTGAGAGGAAAGGACCTTGCTGAACTGAACTCTAAATTCTAAACCTGTAAGTCTACCCACTAGCAAATAGAAACTGATTGGCCTCCATCCCTGGATGCTTAGCTTACCTGCTTTCTTTCTTTTGGGAAGGCTGAGACAGAACAATAAGTGCTTTCCCTTCTACATGTCTGGTTTCTAGAAAAGGAAAGCAGAAATAGCAAGTGACCCTCTCTGACATGGTCACCACTAATAATTGGCCATTAGGAAGATCAGGTTTGTGTCTCCTCTTGCAGCTTCCTTCTAGGTACGAGGAACCTGGAGAGCTTTAGGGATCTTTTAGAGTTCAGTACCTTCTACCTCCACTGTTGCTTCGGTCCCTTTTTCTCATTCTAGGTGGATTTCTCTGTGTAGCCTAAAAGTTCACTGGAACAAAGGGCCCAAAGCACACCAGGACTCAGAAGACCCAAGACTAATGCGGTTTGCTTAGGAACCAATTTGAAGGTTAAGTTGTAGGAAGAATTTCCAGATATGCGCCTGTGAGAACACTCACGCACTCATACAATCTGTTAGCGTTGTTGTTATTGCTGGGCCTTAGATGATAGTGCTACAGAGACATCTTAAAGACCAGGTAGTTCAATCGCCCTCTCCATCTTACAGATAAGAAACGAATGCTCAAAAATGATCAGTATTGACAAGATAAAGTTAGTAGCAGAGATGAACAAGGGTACCAACTTTATAAGCCCTGTCTTCTTGCTTCTTATTGCCAGCCTCCCCCTCATTAATTCATGCACACATATTATATACATATATATGTGTGTATATGTGTATATATAGAGATGTGTATGTGTATATGTATATGTGTATGTATATGGTGTATATGATGTATATGATATATATGTGTATGTATATGTGTATATATATATGTGTGTGTGTATAAATATATAGAGAAATATATATGTGTGTATAGAGAGAGATGTGTGTGTATATGTATATATATATAAATGACTTATATGAATAATTCCTATATTGCCTTTAGGTCTATGGTTTTCCATCTTCACAGGGTTAAGTCCCCCTGTGGTACTGCCAGCTGTCACTCGCCCCAGTCTTGTTTTCAGGACCCAATCTGTCTCAGGAAGGGGTTAAAGGATGTGGCCTGATTACCTCAGGTCAGTTGATAGGAAGAACAAGAGGTATTCTTAAGGATTTTGCCTCAATCACATCTTTAAATTATAACTGAGGTGCCCAGGAACCAATCTTGGACAGGATGTTGTTCTGCCTGACCCCTTTCTTCTTGTGATCTCTCCCTGCCCAGCTCCCCATGCTTTCTGGCTTTTAGTGGCTTCTTACTTATTTTCAGATACCTGACACTCAGTGGTCCCGACAATCATATTATTTTATAGATGCTTTAAATTCCTGTATTTTATTTCTGATGATATGTAAATTAGCAGAAGCAATCTCCAAGTTGCCATAAATGTTACCTTAGACAAGACACCACCAGGCAACTACAGGACTGGGATTTGTGTTTATATTTACAACAGTGACAGCCAGTGACACGTTGTACTCCTCTAATCCAGAAACTAATGAGGAGCAAATACAGGTTGAGTAAATACATAAATTATGATTTCTTTCAAAGTGAAGGTCAAATGACCTCAGTGCTTACTGTTTGAATGATGATTTCTCAGTAGATTGAACAGAGAGATAGGGTGGGAACGTTGAGTCACCACTCAGCATGTGGCAGCAGACATGTGCCAAACACAAAGGAACTCACAGTGTGACAGTCAGCAGCCCACACACAACTGCAATTCAGTTCAGGCAAATAACCCAGGGCACTGCACAAATGTGTGCTGCTAATTGTATTGGTTTTTAGCTTTGTGTACTGTTGGTGGTGCATTTCTATTTGACATTACAGTTTCACTAGGACTTCATGGCTAGCATTCCTTTAATATTTCTGTTCATACAAGGCTACCTTATAATAAAAATAATTTAGCAATATTAGTGGTCCAAGGATAAATAAATCAGGATTCTCAGAGAAAGAGTTCAGGTTTAGAAGAGTTTCCCTAAGATAAATTTAATGAAGAGGCTATTTACCAAAGGCCAGAAAAATGAAGTAGGATTGGTATAGTCAGTATAAGCCATGTGGCACCCTGGACTTGAAGGACAAAGAGGCCAAGCTCGGGGGTAGAGAGAGCTGGATTGTCTGGGACAGGGGCTACTTGGTCAGTTCCAGAGCCTATAGAAACAGAACACGTCCAGACATTTAACTAAGGGCAGGAGCTGAATATCGTCTGTAATAGAAGTTGCGGGTAGGACTTCCCTTTAGATGTATCCTTCAGGCTTCCTAAGTGTGAAGTATATCTGAATTTTCTTCTGGTTTGCACCAATACAGGCTGGCATACTGTAGAAGTCCATGCTATAAAGATGTGAGTGCGGCATGGTGGGGAAGAGAAAGGAGGGAGGAGAGGGAAGGAGGGAGAAAGGACAAGACCAGATGAAGATACACATTTTATATTGACAGAAGCTTGCACAATTTCTAGCCTCTGTGGTCTCAACATTCTTGTAGTAAAATAAGAATGATATACAGGCTAACTTGGATCTTGGAAAATAAGTGAGAATAGAAAATGAAAGCTTCCAGCTCATGATTTTACTTCTTGAAAACAAATAAAATTGCTTGCTTTCCTATCTACATAGTCTATATGCCTACTGTCTTTCAGAACCTGAAAACAACTGAAACTCAGAGATGACCAGATTTCTAGACATCCATCAAAGCCTAATGATACAACCATGTGGCTGCTGGAGACAGATCTGTCAATGGATGTCCTTGGAAAACAAATGCTGTTTCCTGATTGGCTGATTAAGAAGAGAGAAGGATGTTAAAGACATGTGGATACAGGTATGTGTTCTTCCTACTGAAGTGCAAAGCCTGTCAAGTATTGTTTCCCCCAGATAACTTAACAAATGCCTTTTTTCAGCAAATTGATATGTTATTTACACAGAGGGTACCACTGTGAGCCAGCCAGTTTTTATACGTGAAGGAAAATTTTAGGCCAAACCAGGACCCAAAGGAACCCCTGGATGTATTAGGAAAACTAGGATACAGTTCTCAGCTACTGCCTTAAACCAAGTGAAATTAACACAGTCATTTAGCTTGCCTGGAAGGCCACTCGTGGCTCCAAGTTTCCCAGCACAGCCTCAGAACAGTGAAAATAAGCTTAAACAAGAATATTACAGGCCCTAAACTTTCTCATAACTTTTGGCATTCCATATAAATCGTCATATACTTCTCTTCACTGATTCATTTTACCAAAAAATGTCCTAAACAAATGTTAAATGTCACTAACTAGGTAGAAAGGGATTTGCCCCCCCCAAACCCCCCGCCTCAATCCCTTGAAAAAGCTGGACCAACTCCATGAATCAGCATTGTGATGATATAACTCAACAAATATCAATGTTATCTTTCAGTAGAGTCAACAAATCACATTGCAAACTGTCCAAGTAGGGAACTTACTAGTTATGCAACTTGAATTCCAAACGTGTTTACAGGGGAGCCTGCAAGTTTAACAGCAGCTCCCGTTGGATAGATGTCTTACCGCAGCTCGGTTGGTTTTATGTCCTATTGTAAATGACAAGAGGATGGGGATAAAACTTGTAAGCAAAGAAGGAGCACTGAGGACTTGCCAGGAATGCAGGACATTTCTCAGACTCGAAGAAATGTTACTATATTTTTTTTATTTCCATTTTTTTCTATATTTCCCTTAAAATACTCTATATAAAATTTTAATATCATAGGCTAAGTAATGTTTCTTGTGGAAACATTACTTTAAAGTTTTACAGCATCCTGATACTTGTCTTTCTGTCCCACTGTGGTAACCTTATTGCTGATTCATCTGGAGCTTGTGAGGTGGCCTAGCTCTCCCTTCCCTTCCATGGCCCCTGTGTTAATAGTGTCTTTTGATGCTTTAGCTGTGAATACACTGCCACGTACCTGTTGTAGTCAGAGTTTTGACACAGGTTTAGCTTGTCAAGTTCATTTTGAACTCCCCCGCCTCTCTTAGCAACCAGATATAAGGTAAGATGATGTTCAGGTTTTCTTGATGTCCATATAGAGCCTGCCATGACTTGATTATCTCCCAGTATATCAAGAAGGACCCTGGGAAGCCAGTCTAGAGACTAGCCTCTTACCTAGTAACTATAGAACTATAGTCATATAGTCAACAGGCACCAAGTGATTTGTAAACTCAAGTCTGAGAACCCTGACAACACCTGATCTAGTTTTTTGTTTTGTTTTGTTTTGTTTGTAATCCACGCTTTATTTTTCTTGAGGAACTGAATATTGATAAGTTAACAATTTGGTGTACATTTGACCAGATGTTGATGGAAGTGTAGCTTCCAGGGAAGCTTCCACTTTTTTGAAGGATGGTACCATGTTTCTCCTCTCTTAATTCTCTAAATGGTTTCTTGGTCCTGTATGACTTCCTATCAGTCTTGCACTTTTCAATTGTTACTCCCCTCAAACTCAAAAGCATACCCTGAATAGTATAGCAAGATTTTAAAGGGAAAAAAATAACATTTTTAACTTAGCAAGGTACGAAGTGCAAAATTGCTTAATAGATCGAAAAGTTGAAAGAAAGCACACAAAAACAGGTATTTCCATCCACATACAAGATAATCTGCTTCAGGAGAGTCTGCCTCTATTATAAACTCTCCTATGATCTCATGGTCAGTCATTTCTCTTCTTGGAGTCATTAATTTCACATGCAATGCTGTGCATGTGGTTGTGTGGTCATGTGGTCTTAGAGTAAAAGGTGGATTTCAATGCTAACTTTCCTACTGATTACCTGATGGTTGACAGGCTATTTAATCTCCCTGTGCTCCTGACTGACCATCTAAAAGACTAAGCAGTAATAGTACCTGCCTCTTATACACTCATGATATGCAGGTGAATAATGCATGAAAAAGACCCCTGGATTATATAGAGCACACACACAAAAAAATTGCTGTTGTTGTTTAAAATTAGTCAACAGCAAGCTAGGGTTATAACTTAATGCTAAAGGACTTGCCTAGAATCCACAAGGTTCTGTTCTCTCTCTCTCTCTCTCTCTCTCTCTCTCTCTCTCTCTCTCTCTCTCCCTCTCTCTCTCCCTCCCTCCCTCCCTCCCTCCCTCCTTCTTTCTCTCTCCCTCTCTTTCCCGTTCTCTGTGTGTCTGTCTCTCTCAACACACACACACACACAGAGGAGAAAGCTCAGTAAAAATTAGTCACATATCAAAATACCATCAGTATCTCTAAAGTTCGGAAAATACCAACTCATGAAGATTTTTATTGCTAGTGCCTGTCATATACTAGAGAATCCCTGCACACTAGAAGAATTAATGAAATACTTTTTGGGTAGGTAGGTGGATGAATGGACAGATACATGGATGGTTCAGAACAGGATTCCTAACCTAAAGATGACAAGTACACACTAAGATAATATTAAACTTTCTCTCAAAGGCTGACATATATTTAACAACACTCTCTAGAATTTGAATGGATACTCATTTCCAGAGATTTCATTTTTTTTCTCTTGCCAGGAAGGCAAACAGCAAGCCCTAGTGATCTTCCTGTTTTTATTAACTCCCCACCCCCAGGCTAGGCTATAACCCAAGGTTATACCTGGCTTGCTATTGCGGACACAGGACTTTGAACTCAGATCCTCCTGGTTGTACAGCAAGCACTTATAACCACTGAGAAATCTCTCCAGAACCTCAACCTTAAAAACAAAGAATCCAGATACTTCGTAGAAACTCTATGCCATGGGTATCTGAAAATGTTTCTGAACATTCCATTAGAAAAGGCAACGGGACAAATTGTGACATTACCAGGGAACACTTTCAGCCAGCCTTTCTGAATGTTATCCATTGTAGCTTTCAGCAAACCAGGGATCCAAAAAATAGGTAAAGTTTAATGACCCCCGAGGAAAACAAAGCCTATCCATTTTCAGAGCACACCTAGAGGAAATCACACCTTCCTGACAACTTGATTTAGGTGAAATGTCATGGGGAAAAGAATGGGATCAATTTTTCAACAGGGAGGGAAAAACAAACAAAAAACAAAACAACAAAACCAGGAAGGAACTATGCAGATCTTGGCATTGAGACTTCTTTAGAATTAAGCTGATGACGCCTGGCGCCTGGCGTACAGTAACAGTCCTTTGTCTTTCCTTCCTTTATATGAAAACATAGTTTCATTTCTGTTATAGGTTTCCTCCTTTAAACTTTGTCCATACCTGAACCTGTATGGACTCGAAGCTTGGAGAAAGCTCCTTCTGTGCCATGCTTTTATTTAATCCCCAGACTCTACGCTTCTAAGTAGTAGGCAGATCTAAGCAAATATGACTTCAGTTTTCAGAACAGCTTATCAAAGGTCAGTGAGCTTTAAGTCTCCCCCTCTCATGGTAAGCAATGGTAAAGGCAAGGATTTCAACCTCTAGATTTTATAGCAGTGTCAGGGCACTTACTATTGTACCACACCGCCTTCTGAGGCTTCAGAGACCAAGATTCACTGTCACGTCAATAGTTCCTCAGTATACTGGAGACACTGCATACCTAATGATAGATATTAAATACAGTTGCTGCCCAAAGCAAAGTTGATAACAAGCCCTAAGCTAGAAAAACGGCAAACAAATGCCCCTCCCCTCATCTGCTTTTAGTTATATTCTTGGGCAATTAGAAATCTATTTCACTAGTTAAAAATGTTCAGTAGGTCATGCAAGAGCCCAGTGACTCAGAGAGGAACAAACTTGGACTTGGTAATAGAGACTGTCTCATGGGAATCAGCCATCTCCCATGGCCTACCTGCAACTCCTTGAGAAAGTCGGGTTACTCCTTTTCTGAATGCCAGCCTCATGGTCAGAAAAGCTGAGACAGGATGTATACACTCGAGGAAGCATTCAAATTAAGTGACTTTTAATACAAGAAAGCCGATAAGACACTTTACAGGAGCTCTATAAGCTTTATTTTCCTGTCCTTTATCATGCCCCTTCCCCAAATCCAAGGCAAGTGCCCTAACTTTCTTTACACATAAATTCTATAAAAGACAAGCCAGACGAATGGAGGAAGAAGTGGGAGGATCGGAGGGATGCTCGCCCAGAATGTCACTCCATATTTCAGTAGAAGATGCAGGACTGGCTGGCATCTGTTCAGGGGTCCCTGAGACACCTGACACAATGGCTGTCCTCCCCTGTGGAGCCTTAGCAGGGGACAGCCAATGAATTTCAAACCGAAAGGTGTGACTCTCAGACTAATGAGATGAGAGTAGACAATTGTTGATGACCTCTGGCTCCAAGTACCTATGCAAATGCCAAAAGCCTTTGATGAGAGTATGCTTATTAAAAATTATTGGATGCTTCTGTGATTGCGTCACAACCTTTCTATCATATTCTACTGTTTCCCTCGGTAAACAGCCTGTATTCTGTGCAAACCGGCTTACTTGGTTTTCGCTCAGTTTGTGCTGATTTTCCAAGGATGGAATCATACAAATGTCTCTCTTTAGAATGACTTTTTCTCTTTGTTACTTCAAGTCTTATTTATCCAAGAAAGCACAGACCGAACATCTTCCACCAGCCTTTCTCATGGACTGCAACCCTCATCTGAAATTAAACTTTTCCTGCTTTGGTCTCTCATTTTATTATGCCTATTTCTTACTGCAATCTCTTTTCCTTCCCTGTACTTATGTATTTCTGTATGATTTTTTATCTCCCCTTTTAGATCAGATCCTCCCTGACGTTAGATCCGTGTTTATGGCCTGATGGAACTGAAAACAGAAAATAACAAAGATCATGAAACAAACTCTCATAAAATGAATAGAGATTATGATGATGATGGTGATGGTGATGGTGATGGTGATGGTGATGGTGATGGTGATGGTGATGGTGATGGTGATGGTGATGATGAAAGGCTTGCTGTATGTCACCACCATCCCTGTGTTCTTTATATAGTTTGTTTCATAGGATGCACCCAGTAAACCTCTGCAATAGCTACAGTCATTATACTTGTTAGGCTCAGAGATTTCAAAAATTTTATCCAAAGTCTGATTGACTAGGATTCAGCAGAACAAGTGTTTTAACTAAGTTAAACACCTTGAGAGGTACCATTAAGGACTATAAATATTACCCCAGCTCACCCCTTCCTTGTCCTCCTAGCCTTGTAATTTTAGGAAAGCAGTCTCATGATTTTAGACTTAGGTAGCCTCTGAAGAAAAATTTCAAACTCCTTTATTTCCTTTTTTCTCTATCTTCTTTGTTTCCCCACTCTCTTTCAGAAATGAGGCTTTTAACTACTACTTAATGAAAAGACATTTGTGGTTAATTCAGACCAGAACAGGACTGAGAGGAGACTCCTGCTGGGTAGATACCTGGCTTTGATGTAGACCAAGGGCCGGCTTGAGGGAAATGCTTTCAACTTCCAGTTAAAAAGAGCTGTTCCCAAGGGATTCTATTTAAAGCCCTGCAGGTATTCACAAAAGCAGACAGCATGGGGCAGCATCGCCTCCCTAGGGGGTGTCAAGAGAGAAGGGGTCCCTGAGTCCTTACTTACTTCACATGTCATGTTAACATAGCAAGTCTCATCCAGAGGGTAGACACTCAGAAAAAAACAACTCTACCTTCACCAGTCCAGAGCTGAATAGATAGTTGCCTATGAGCCAAAAGATGGTTCTAATAACCTGCAGATAGGACAATTGAGGAGAGGAAGATTCCTGACAAGAAATTTAAGGTGTGGCATAAGTGAGTGATGTGATTCCAGACGCTGGGCTTTGAACAACTTTCCTTCCTCTGTGGAATGGTACTCAGGGGTTCAAGGGTAAATGGAGGAAAGCCCATCAGATGTTTGCTGACTGTGTTTTCATCAAAGTAGTTTGGTTATTTTAGTTGTGTGTTTGTTTGTTTGTTTGTTTTTAATGCTAGGGAATTGAGCCTGGGGCCTCACACATACATAGGAAACAAACATTCTACCACCGAGCTGCATACTAACTTTTGTATTAACATTCCTTACGTACGAGCAGAGGTTGAGAATTCCAGGCATTTCTTGCTATCCCTTACTTTTTCTTGCCCTGCCAGGAACCAGAGTCTCATTTTTCACTGGGTTCACTTAAACCCAGGGCACACTTTCCATAGATTCTAAATTTCCCCAGCCATCTCTCTTTTCATTCTCCGTCTCTCTTCAACAACGCACACGGCCTCGTACTTTGTGGGTATTCAGGAAGCCTTTATGGGGGTGGTTTAGCAAAGAACTCTAGTCTATGTATCCTTGGCATGGAACCCTTGATCAATATATGCTGATTGAAATAGAATGATGAGTGTCTAGACAGACAAGGGCTCCTGCTCCTTTGTGAGCTCGCTTGATTTCAGGAGGCAATGGTACCTTGGCACGAAGATAGCCATTTCAAAATTTGAAACATAAATTCCATTTAATTAGTGGCATGAACTAGATGGCCACAGCTGCTGTTCCTTGCAGTGTCCAAAGGCCTAAGGGGAAATGGCACCAGTGAGTGCAGACTGAATCACACAAGCGAGAATGGAGAGCATGGTGGGTCCATATGGGCACTGCCCCCCCTCTCAGCACACCAGACTCTGGCCCCTGAGAAACCAGTGGATGTCAGCCCTCATACTTTGTCTAGAAGAGCCTCAAGTGACTAAAAGATATATAAATATGCAAAGTCATTTTCATCTATGAAGAAATGTAGGTTTGGGAACTACACATACAATTCAGGAGAATAAGGGTGAAATTAACACATGAATGTTTCTTGGAACACTAGTCCAGTGCCCTTGAGCATCCCTGATGCTACCTACCTACAGACTGCTGTGATTGGCAATTGAGATCATATGAAGATAAATGCTTATTAAGCACTGTCTGCTTATGTCACCAGATGAACTGAACACCCACAAAGGACTTTATTGCACAATAATCTTCTCAGACTTCTGTTAAATTACTATTTCCTGATCTAATTTGGAAGAAACTCAAGGTATTTATTATTTGCCAGTAGTCTCACAGTTCAGATTTATAATGCCTTACAATCTGTCAGCCATTTTTACCGGTTTGTTTCTGTCCCTACTTCAGCATAAATGGATCTGTTGGTCCTGATTCTATCTAATTCTCCCTGGGGCTCATAGGAATATTTGATGCTTTAAACCACAGGACAACTAGGCCTGCCTGAAACTCAGGCATGATTTGTCTTCCCTCTCAATTCAAACACTCATCAAGGCATGAGTTGAGAAGATTTCTATGTGCCTTCAGCAGCAATCTCTGCTTTCAAGAAGCTTCCATTCTAGAAAGGAAAGAAACCAAACCAAACAATATAAAACAAAAACAAAAATAAAAACTATTGAAAACACCACAAATCACAGGCAAGTACCGCCAACAGCAGCTGTGGGACTGAGTGTATTCCATGTCCAAATTGTCTTCTAAGCTTTCCCAATCCCTAATTATGAGAATAAATAAAATCCACCCAAATGAGGACAAGTCATTTCCTCAGAGTCTGCTGTAACATTCTTTGTGTCAGCCACCGTCCTTTGTGTTGGGCAGATGATCAACTGTGAATACAGGAGTAGGGAAGCTTCACACATGAAATACAGGAAGGCTCAGGAGTGTTCTAACTAGATGTTGTTGCTATTAGACAACTAGGAAAAAGACTATCTGCAGCAGGGCAGTATGCAATTGCAAACAAGAGCATGCTTGTTTACCAGCTTGGAAGTTGCTGTACAAAATCTAGACCACTGTGGCCTCATTGTTATCATGATCATGAAGTGCTTGCTTCCTGGCCTTATCCCATCACACTGTGGGTTAGAGTTTTATTCTGTCTATGTTCTAGCCATTTTCTGTTTCTGTGATCAGCCTTTCATCATCTATTCAAGAGATACAACAAGATGTGACATATATACTATGTTATCCAATAGAAACATGGGCACAGGGGGATTAATTAGCCTGCCATGGTCACACAGCTAGTAACAGGCAGAACTGTGATTCTAACCAGACTCTCCCTCCAAACCCACACCCTCACTCACTGAAATAACATAACACAATTAAATAGAAAAGTGTCAACAATATGAAAGGAAATAAGCAAAGCGTCTACACAGAAGGAAATGCAATAACTTTTAATATAAAAATGATGTTTAAACTCAATCAAATTAAGGGAAATGGAAAACAACATTACAATCAGATACTGTTGTTTACCTCTCTGGTAAGCTTAGCGGAAAAAGCTTGAAGATAGAGATTGGGAGTGAACTTGTAAATTGAAAAATCATCTAGGAAAGAATTTGATGACACCTATTGAAATTAAGTCTGCCCCTTCTGGACCCTAAAATTTTATTCCTGCTTATTTTTTTCTATGAACATACTCCCATAGGATAGAAATGGTATGCATATGGTATTCTTTCTTAAATTTAAAGAGGAAACACTGGGAATGCACCAAACGACACACAGAGGACCGTAATTAACTGTGTGTACAGAACCAACAGGAGTGCAGCCATGCCACACTGGTCCAAGTGCTGCTGGGTACTGATTTTCATTATCATTCCATTCTAAAGCAATACTACGGAGTGGCACCCTTGCCATTCTAATTAACTCCATGTGCTAATCGAGGTACACAGTCCAAATTACCCAAAGTCAAAGAGGACAGGATTCAAAGTCAGGTGATATGCCCCCAGAAGCTACATTTATAGGCAATGTGTTAAAATGATTATTCAGATGCGCATAAAAACACTGTCCTACATGCCTACATATCATGCACACAAGATGTATTATGAACTGAGAAGGAAGGGAGGAATCTACAGAACCCTGTCAATTAATTAATGGTGTTAATACACACACATGCAGAGTATCATGTGTTCCTTAATTAATGACAAAGCTATGTTTGGGGAAATGTGTTCTTAAAAAGTCTCACCATTAAGTGAAGTCTGTAGGTTGTATTTACCCAGGAGATGACTACAGTGTCACTACAGAATAGTCTTTATGAGTTCACTATGTGTATATGGTCTATCAGTGACCAAAATGCCAATATGCAGCATATGTTTATAAGCATATATGTTCATGAACATGTGTGTGTGTGTGTGTGTGTGCATGTGTGCAACATTCAGAAGTACATAGACTAAACTGGCAGAGCAGCTGGATGTCTGAAGGGTAAGAATAAGTAGCCCAATTCTACCAGTACATTTTTACATTTTGGGCTGGGTGGTTACCACATACCTTGAATCCCAGCACTCAGGAGGCAGAGGCAGACAAATTTTTGTGAGTTCAAGCCCAGCCTTGTCTACAGAGTGAGTTCCAGGACAGCCAGAGCTGTACAATTATACCTTATCTTGAAAAAAAAAAAAAAGAAAAAAAGACAGTCCAAAACATTTTTTTCAACTTTTTAAGATTTGAACCAAGGGCATCTTTTTCTACCAACAACATAACTGTCAAAGCTAAAACAGCATCTACCACTCTTTCCCTGTAAATCCTTAGTCATATCTTGTCACTCCTACCTCAGCTGACTCCAAACTCCATGGCATGGCCAAAGGGCAATCTCTTTCAAAAGCAAGAAAAGCCAAGTCTCCATCTGGATTCTCCAGCCTTTGGTTCTTACCCTGCTCCCCCTTTTTTATAGCTTAAATACAACCAGCTCTTCTCCAGCTCAGGGCTTCACACTTGATGTTCCTTGTGTGAAACATTCCTTCTGCCATGTTTTGCAGCTCTTTGACTGTCATCCTAGAGACCTTGACCTAGCTTCCTAACTTAGAAGTCCTATGATCTATAGCAGTTCTCTATAGTCTTTCACTTTTTTTTAATAGCCCCACTCATACGCTAGAATCATGTATTTTAATTCCATTTTCAATGCTTTTGTGAATTTGTTATTTCCTTTTCCCAAATTGCACTTTGTCATCGTTCACCATATAGTGTCAGCATCCAGCCAAGTGCGTGGCAAGTATTAGGCGCTGAGTAACACATGCTTAATTGTTTAATTAAATAATTCACCCTGTCACTCATAGAGGAAGAAAACTATCATGAAGGAAAATTTGAAGAAAATGGAAAAGATTTTCTTTCTCAACTTATGACACAAGAGGCAGGAAGACAGAACGCTCCTTACAGGAAACTTTTCACTCTCTTATTGACAAGCACTCAACAATCTCAGACTGAAGTCGTACTATAGTCTGCTAGGGAAAGATAAACATGTGAGCTTTGAAGTTAGACAGGCTAGAATCATTCCTGTGCAGCTGCAAGCTGGATGGCTTTGGGTAAAAATTGCTTGGTACTTAGGAACTCAAATTGTATCGTATGCAAAATTAGGATGAAGGGAACATCTCATGAGGGTAAATCCTGCCTCATGGCAGCCCCTCAGTTAGTCCCAATTGTCGGGCTTTTTCCTGTCACTTTCCTAAGTGTGCAGCTCTCTTCAGAGACTGCATCCCCATCTTCTACAGGTTTGAGAAGTAGGTCGTTTCCCTAGGTTACTAGCAGTCCATTGCCCTGAGCCTGGAGATGATAATCTGAGAATTGGAAAACCCTGTTCCCACTCCCAGGCCTCATTGTACTCTCCACGCAACAGACCTGCGCTTCTATGCATTGCATTCCAATAGACTGCCGCTTCCTTCCTATTCCCCAGGTTCTCCTGTAGTAATAAATTTGGAGCGCAATGACTGCGTGTTAAGTCTTTCCAAATGTTGGGTTTAAGGAGAACCCAGAAGTTCTTTTTCCTTCTCATTATTATTCCACTTCTCCTTGCCTGTGGATCAAAGTTGGTTCGATTCTAGAAGTCACTCAGGTGACCACTCACTACTGTAGTCATATCACACAAGATCAGGTGACATTAGTGAGTGTACACCACACAACACACTACAAGATTTCAGGCAGCTTGGGTGACAAGGCAGATGGTTCCCAAGGCAAGACTGACTCAGGTGCTCCAGTCTTCCTTGCCCTGGCACCATCCAATGTGACTCATTGTAATCCTCAGAAGGAGCTGTCTGTACCTGTGCCCTGGTAAAAGCATCAGTAAGCCCATCTGGAAGGTACAATCAAGGCCAAGAAGAAGACCTGGAAGTAGAAGTTGCTGAAATGAATTTCCTCCATGCTTAAGAAGGGAACCGGAGCCCTGGTGTGCTGCTTACCCAAGCCAGGTTCCTTCAGACCATGTCCTGTCACTGCAGGAGGAAGAGTGAAGTTATAGAGTGAGACAGAGAAAGGAAGAAACAAGCCTGCCAGCCAAGCTCATCAGTCTGTCTTCAGGCTCCGGGAGCATGAAATGAAGTGGATGGCATCCAGAGAACCTGTTCTGAGTTTTGTTTTTTTTATTTCAAAGTGCCCTGGACAGAGATTAACTAATTCTCTTTGCCTAGTGTTTAGCTCCTTCTTTCCTCCCAACCCTTCTTCTAGGGAATGGGAGTAGGAGTCTCAGTGACGAATTCATCCGAAGGTGGTGTATCTCCACCAGCATTCCTCACCTTGCACTTCTTGTCCCTATAAGATGAGAACATTACAGCTCTGAGCCATGCCCCTCACTCAGTGCCTCCTCAAACAGCCCAGAACACTTGTCATGGAGCAGAGAGGAGGGAGCAACAGCAGGATGGCCATCCCTCTCTGTGCAGGGCTGACTGCACAGATCAATCTTCCAGCAGCCTGTTTCCCATCCTATCAGCATTTCTAACCCACTTCAAAGTGACGCAGACAGGGTATTCCCCAGCCATGTTTAACTGCTTTGTTTCCAGCACCCCGAGGAATCCTGGCAGGAGGTCGCACACCTAGAATGAGTGATGACAGGGCCCTGTTCCAAACTGTAGCTGAGGGAAGCCACACTAAATGCTCCAGACACCATCTGTGCAGGACACAGCCAGAAAGCAGACAGATTCCTCCTGCAATTCGGCCATGGTTTTTCAATGCCAAGAGTTACCCAGGAGGCTTCAGAGACAGGCATCAAGGTACCTGACTTCTCCTCTTTGAACAATAAACCCCTTTCTGGTGTTAAGAACGAACGCCTCTCTCTGTTCTAGTTTCACCTGTCAGATGGACTGACTCCAAACTGGAAAAAACAATCCATGTTGACCATACAGTATTTTGCCTTCTTTGTCTTCTTTACATGTGTGCAGTATCTCTTGTCTAATTCTACAGAGTGTAGTGGAAAGGTAAGATGCAGTTTGTTTTGTTTGTTTGTTTTGTTTTGTTTTGTTTTGTTTTAATGTGCCCTGGTGCAAAGAGATGGATCAAAGGCTAAGAGGACCCAAGATGGTTTCCAGGACCCATATCAGACAACTTACACCTGCCTATAACTCTAGCTCCTGGGAATCCTATGCCTTCTTCTGACCTCCTTAGAAACCATAACATGTGCACATATGTGCACTCACAAACACATTTATATTCATATTCACATTATTAATATTCATATATAAACTCAGTTACTGTTGTATACATTATGAGAAGACTGATTTTCCCCAATTTGTTTCTAGTTTATGAATTATGAATTTGGGTTAGCACCTGCATATTTAGTTGTAGTTGTCACCTTCACACATCTGGAGAGGGGTTGGAACCTTAACTGAGGAATTGCCATCACAGATTGGCCTGTGACCATGTCTGTGAAGCATTCTGCTGGTTGCCAATTTATATAAGAGTTCCCAATCCACTGTAACACCATGCCTATGCAGGTGGTACAAAGACAGTGAGGTACCAGGCAGTGTACCTCCGTGTCTTCTGCTTCATTCCATGCCTCCAGGTTCCTGCTTGAGTCCCTGCTCTGCTCCCTGCAGTGACTGCAGCGTGACAGTGGAAAGAAAACCCCTTTCTCCCCAACTTGTTTTTGGTCAACAGTTTATCACAGCAACAGACAGCAAACTACAACAGCAACCTTGATAAAATGAGGGGACGACTTGAAATAGCTCAACACAGTATCCCACGAAGTCACTGTCACCAAGTGTCAACACTTGACAGTATTTCCCACTGTCCTTTCATGCCTAGCCCAGTGTTGGCATGCAGTGGACACTCGGTAAATATTTGCTAATTGATATATTTCAAGTTCCAAGGCAAAGAAGAACAGCATTTGCTAATGGTGTCATCCTTGCAAAATGATTTTATAACCCCATTAGTTTGAGAGAGCTAAATGGAGCTAAAAATGTTCACGTCAAGAGTGGTAGCATCCGGGCCACTAAAGCATTTGATTTCTCTCCTTCTCTCCATCAAGTGCCAACATGTGAGTGAATTCATCTCCACTCTCCATTTTGATGTCTGTCTTCATGAGAGGCTCGTTCAGGAAACGAGCCGATGACACCCAAACTATGTCCTATTAACACGTCCTCCTTTCTGCTGCTGCTATTTTACAAAATGCCTTTGGGTGTGTTGCAGAGAAAACACTGGTGACAAAGGGATCTGGGCTTTGATCGGGATTGTTTTCCTTGGCACTTCTCATTCGGGTAACGTGGGAGGTTTTCACTCACAACAGATTGACACAGTTATCTGTGATTCTCATAAAAACCATCACATGCAACGATAGCTTCTGTCACCCCTGTCCTAGCTTCTGTCACCCCTGTCCCTGCCTCAGACACTACTCTTGGAATATGTGTTGCTCAGCTTTGATCCCCTTGGCCCTGAGGCTCTGACTGTCCCACACTGGTTGTTTATTTCCCAGACTCTGAATACCACAGACCTAAGAAGCTGGACCATTTTTCTACCATCTGCAAGTTCAGAGCTGGCCCAACCTGTGAGTCTGATCTGAACCCCAGATAGGAAAAGTATCATTGGCCTCGATCCAGCACTAAGCTGGAGTTTCTGCAAGAAATCATCCAAGTCTGATTAAATCATCCATCTAATCAGACAGCCTATAAGTGAATAGTCTGCTTAAAGTCCCCAAACCTGTCAGGTAGGTCATAGTAAGATTCCATTTTATGGATAAAAAGACTGAAGCTCAGAGAAGGACACATCTTGTCAAAATCCTGTACTGGTAAGGAGCTGGAGCCTCCCTAGGAGAGATAACAATCACTGTCTTTCTGGCCTTGCCTAGAAATTATCCCTGGGTCCTGCCTGCCTGCTTGCCACTATAACCTTCTTCCAGAATGCACGTCTCTGTTGTTAACCAGAATGATTTTTCCAAAAATAACCTAATATTATTTACTTATGTATATACATGTACAGATACATATATATTAGTTTTATACACTGTGTGTACAATATATTACCTAAACTAGTAAAAATCTCCTACTTTGATACCTGTTTATGTTATGCAATGATCAAATCAAGATAATTATCATATCCATTACTTCAAACATTCATCATTTCTTTGTGGTCTGAACATTTGAATTCTCTCTTGTAGCTACTTAGGAATGTTTGCTGTGTTCTTGCTGACTTGTGCACCTTGCTGCATACTAGAATGTGAAACCTGCTTCCTCCTGTCTAACTACAATTTGCACACATTGACAAATCTCAGCATCCTCTTTTCCTCTCTCCCTCCCTATCAACAATGAACTTCCTCACCTTCAAAATCTACACAAGGCTTCTCAGACATCAATGTATACAAATGACTTGGGGAAGTGGGAGTCTTCATAGAGGAGTGCAGGAGACTGACAGGAGCATGCAGGGTGGGGAGTATGTGTGACATGTCCAGCCAGTGGGATATGGTCCTTGGAACATCAAGGAGCCAGGCAGATCTAACAGAAATCTAGATCTCAGTTTCCATGTATTGCCTGGACTAGACAGTGAAGAGTCAGCGTGAAGCCAGACAACACACATGTTATGTGAGAAACAGCTATACATAGCAAGGACATAAGACAGAAAGGCCCATCTGAAAGAGAGAAGATCTATTATGCAAAGTTTCTAGGTGAATCTAGAATTCCTTATGTCCTTCCCAGCCAGAGAGGGACAGGTAAAGCACTGAAAAGCACAGAGTTGCTGTCAAAGAGAACACTGGGTGAGACAACAATGGCCAGTATTACTGCACAAACCTGTATGCTCCAGGCTCAAAACATGATCTGAGTCACAACACTGCCTCTCTGACAGCACTGCCAACAGTGAATACCTGAATCTAATCAAGCAGAAGCATCTGACAATCTCAAACCAAAGGATATTCTACACAATCATTGTGCTGTAGTATTTAGGATGATCAAGGTCAAGAAAAACATAAGCAAGCTTTCTAAATTAAAAAAAAAATCAGGAACTCAAATGCAAATCTTGACCCTGGCCTGGATCCTTGACTAAAGGGTAGGGAAAGTGCTACACAAAAACAGGCTTGGAATGACAGTGTTTACCTGTGGATGGCTCTGGAGCTACTGGTGCTGAGTCAGGGCTGGTTTCCTTGATCCTGATGAACATAATGTCCTCATCCTTGAAGAGTTTAGGAGTGAAGGGATGTAGATGAGATCAATTCTAAACAGTTTTACTGGAAAATATTGTGTATGGATTTGTAGAAAGGATATACTAGCCTGCAGAGGATGGAATAAAACCAACTGGTGAATCTGAGTCTTCATGAAACATTGGATACTGAGCATTCAATAGTTTCTGGTATCATTCTTGCAATTTTTGTTTAGGTTGAGAATTAATATTAGTTCTTAAAGTTTTTTGGTTTTTTTTTTTTAGTAAGAGACACATAAATGTTTTATTTTTACTCCGTGACATATAAGATAACAGAATGATTCTTTAATCAGAAATCTATTGGAAAGCTAGTCTCTCAAGCTTCATCCCAGAACCAGGGAAAAGAATCTACATTTTAATATACATCCCGCCTTTTTGTAGCTAAAAGTACATGTAGGTTTGAGACTGATCTTTGAAATTCAAGACTGAGTGTATTGATGAAAAACCAATCACTTCCATATTGCAAACTCCCATTTGCCTCCAGAGCACATTTCAAGTGTGTGTAGGGGAAGAAGACATCCTACCCTCTCTGTAAACTGTTTCTTGTCCCTGATCATGCTTGTATTCCAGAACATTACACTGTATTCAGTGCCTTTCATGGACATCTTAAAATTACTTTCCCTATTGTATTAAAAGGCTGTTTCCTTTTCCTATTAGTCCAGAGCAAGTTATTTGTTGTATCCTCAGAGCTGAGGCAGATAGAGCTTCAGAAATATTCAAATGAATGAATGAATGAATGAATGAAGTTAGTTCTGCTTCAAATTCCCATGTTATATTCTTAGCTCCAGGGAGATCTGCTGGAGTCTGGGAAGGAATAAGAGATCATTTCAAGTTCAGAAGACACTAGCAGGGACCAAAATGCTGCTAGGAAGAGAAGTCTCAGCAACAGACCTCCAGTCTCTCACCCAACTCTGCTCCAGTGCACTACAAGCCTAGCTCTTCTGCAACTTCTTCACAGTCTTAGCAGTTGTATACATTTCCAGTGGCTTTATGACCTAGTAAAATGTTGTTAGCATAGCAATCCATTGTTAATGTATACATTATGCTAGGTGTGTGTGTGTGTGTGTGTGTGTGTGTGTTACAAAAATGCAATCAATAACAAAAGATAAACTTGCCCAATACCGTAGCTAGATCAAGGTTGCTAGGAAAAAAGTATGAAGGCCGAAGTGGCAGATATTCGGAGCTCCTTGTTAGGAAGCATTGTCATCCTGCACCAGGGCCTTTCTCTCTGTCCTGGCAGGTGTAGGTGGAAATACAAGATGGGACATCAGAAGCTCAAAGGCCTGAAAGGATGTAACAGCTTTGGTCCAGGAAGCATGGTCGCTCCCTCTTGCCTTCAAATGAAGGACAAGGAACAGATTTATAATGAGCTGATTCTGTCCAAGAAGTGAATCGAATTTAAAAGAACATACTAGTTAGAATCCAGCCTCCCTGGTGTTTTCAGTAAAAGATAATTTTGGGTATCAAACGGAAGCATCCATGGGCTAGGTAAGGCTGTGTGGACTCGGGGACTTTCAATACAGGGAAGGTCTGCTACTACTGTAATTGTAAAAGAAGGATTTTATTTTAACTCAATGTGGGACTTTTAAAGAAGTCCCCCTAGGGATAGGGTTTTGCCAAAAAATTGGAGCTTAATTTAATGAGGGTGAAAAGTTTAAGAACGAAATACAAGAGGAAAGTCTTAAAAGGACAGAAAAGACTCAGAGCGGGAGTCAGTGCTCAAGCAACTAGTTGAAAAATGTCAATGATGGCAGCCAGCAGATTCATGCTTTGAGAGGTGCCAAGCCTCTCCTGGGACTTGTAGCAAGATTACCTCTATCCTGCTACCCATGCAGGAAACTTCTAGAATGAGCAGAAAAGAATCCTGTGGAGTTGCTGGAGGGGATGTTTTTATTTGAACACTTCTGTTTGAGTTTATGAAGTAGCGCGAAGACCCTTTGTTTCATACGTACAAAGGGGAAGAAGCCAAGGGGTCTGGTTTTAGAACACATGGACTTCAGAAAAGGCTTCCAGATCAGCTCAAGAGAGGCCACAGCTGACTTTCAGCATGATGTCTCTCTTGGTAGGTCATCAAGCCACATTTTCCTGATCTTTGCTGACTTGCCGTCTGATTATCTTGCTCATGACAGATTTACAAACACTTGCTTCACCTTGGATGAGATTGCCACTGTCCAGTCTCACGTGGATTTCTCCCTTCTGTTCATTTAAAGCTCACCAGCATTGGTGAAGTCCCTTCAGTTAACTCACATTGAGTCATTGGTTCTATATCACTTACTTTTTTTTTTTATCACAGTAACCAAATACCTGACAAGAAGCTTAAAGAAGGATACATTCAGCTCAAGGGGATAAAAATCCAGTATGAGGCAGAGGGTAAGGGGTAGGGTTATGACAATGGGAGTATGTGGCTACCTGTTCAAAGCTTGTTAAACTCAGAAGCAGAGAGACTTGAACTGGACGTGGAACTGTGTTATAGCTCTTAAAACCCACCACAAAGTAACCCACACCCTCTGGATTCACCTTCTAAAGGTTCTATATCCATCCAACATGTCACTACCGGTTGAGAACTAATATCAAGCATGTAACAAGTTCTCATAGCAGCAGCTGATATAGCATACATCCAGATCTTCTGCCAACTCCTGGCACCCAGCCTACATCTGAACAAACAGAGACCCTTGCTCTCTAAGGAGCTGATATTTAAATCCAGATGTGTACCTTCAGACCTGGGTTCAGCCTCTTGTGTAAAGAAGTTTTGGGACATGTGGGAGTCTTGTTTCCAAACAAAGAACAGGAAACGGCTCTAAGGCACTAAGTAAATTACGCGGGATGCAGATTCTAATGAAGCATCAAGACCTTAAAATTGGACCGCACTGATTAAGAATGTGTGATCATTCCAGTGTTGGCAAGACTGAGAATTACCGTGGTACCACCTATGTCGAAAAAAAAAATTAGTTAGGTAAATGAATAATTTAAACTGAATCTAATGGGAAAGAAGGCCTCAGGGAGGGCTTTGTCTGCTTTTCTGAGTGACTGAAACCCAGAATGGGTAGTTCTGAATTGAAGGAAAGGAAGGATCCATCCCGAGGTCAGACATTACCATAGAAAGAGGAATGAGGAGGAGATCAGAGGCATCATAGTAACTGACTCCAGACAGAATGAGAACAGTGTTTTGTAATATAGTACATTAGAGTTATTCAAATGATCATTTTATTCAGTTTTTCATTCTAACAGATGACTAGGTGTTTGGTGTACATGATGCTCTGGTCTGCATGTTGTCAGACCCTCCACACTCACTTGTTAAAACACCCACTGGTAAAATCATGGTGCTCGGAGGTAATCAGACCATGAGGGTAGACACCCTGGAAAAACAATCAGCACTCAAACACAAAAAGACAAGGAGAACTTGTTTGTGCTCCAGTACCATGTGGGGGCGTGGCAAGAAGACACCATCAACAAACTAGGAAAGAAGATGACCCCTCCCATGAAATCTCTTCTGCCTATGCTCTAATCTCAGACTGCCTAACTAGAGAAACTTGAGAAAACTTTTGTGGCTTGTAAACTATGCAGCCTATAGCATTTTGTTTCAGGAACCCAGTTGGACTGTGACACAGTCGTCCTCCAGTTCTGAAGAGGCTGTATACTTGCTGGACTGAGATCCCTGTGTCCTTCCGTCAGCGTATTAGGCTAGCACACAAGAACTACTCATGAATAGTAGTTTGTTACAGTGTTTGTTTGATTACCCTCCTCTATACATACCATGAGCAGGTAAGCCTGCTCTCCTGTGTTTATTGTCTCAGAGTTTGTTAATTGCTATGTAAGGTCAAGGCTACTTTGCAATACACTGTCACCTCTATATACTGCACTCTGGCTCTCAAGACTTAACAAGCTGATCCTAAACAGCCTCACCAACCCAAGTTCCCAGTCAACTTACCAAGAACACTTGTTCCATCTAAATTACTTTTACACCATCAAGCATGTCATAGACAGATCTGTAGATCTGTTCCACATTTCGTCTCAGTGTAAAATGTCAACTACTTTCTATCATTTTTTTCAGCTTTTACTGTGGTACATTAAACAAAAAAATGATCATATATATATATATATATATATATATATATAGTGTATATGTGTATAGCTTACTGTTTTGATATAAGCATGTAGACACATTGTGAGGTGATTACCACAATCAAGCTAATTAACACATCTGGCACCTCGTCTTGTTATTTTTATGCATGATAAGAATACTAAATCTACTCATAATGTAAATTTCAAGGAAACACTTTTTATTAGCTACGGTTACCTTGCTGTGTGCTAGACTCCGTAGGATTCATTCATCCTCCAGCTGAACATTTGTTCCCATCCACCAGCAATTTCCTTCACTCTCCCACTCCTAAGCCTTGGCAACCATGGTCTACTCTTTGCTTCCACGTACTTGACTTTTTTTTTTTGTAGTTGGAATGCAAGTGAGGTCACGTATTCTTCTTTCTGTGTCTGGCTTATTTCACTCAGCATAATATCCTCCAGATTCATTGCAAGTGGCAGGATCTCTTTCTCTGTAAAAGCTGAACAACATTTCATTGTGCATGCACACAATGCTTCCTTTATCCATTCATCCATCAACAGACACTTCTTTTCTCAGAGCTTGGCTATTGTAAATCATGCTGAACATAGGAGGGAAGGTTTCTCTCTAAATAAGAGTTATCATTTTCTTGGGCTATAAACCCATAAAAGGATTATCAGATCCTGTGGTAGTTCTATTTTTTATAGAAACACCATTCTACTTTTTTCAAAGTCCCTTTAAAATATTTTTTAAATTTTTGATATTTTAATATAATTACATCATTTTACACTTCTCTTTTCTCTCACTCCAAACCCTCCCATGTACCTCTCCTTGCTCTCTTTCAAATTCTCTGCCTCCTTTTCTTTAATTGTTGATGTGTTTGTGTGTATGGAGTGGGAATTCCTAACTATATAAATATAACTTGCTCACTCTGTATAATGTTACCTGTATGTATGTTTTTAGGGCTGACCATTTGGCATTAGATACCTATGCTGTGCTCTTTCCTGGAGAAGACTGTTTCTCTGCTCTCAGATTTCCATAGTTGTTTATAGCTCATTGCCTAGGGTTAAGACCTCAAAAGCTATGTCCCCTCTGTGTGAGCATGTCCATTTGTCATCCATGTTTAGATCATGTTTAGGCTGCCATGTTGATGAGACTTCATGGATGTAGCTTCTCTGGCGTTTCTAGGAGAAGCAATCTCACAGCAGACATCCTGTTCCTCTGATCTCTACGGTATCCCTGGCTCCACTTCTCAAACGTTCTTTGAACCTTAGATGCAGGACATTGTGTTTGTTGTAGATGTGTCAGCTGGGACTGGGCACCACAATCCTGAATTTTGATGGCTTGTAGCTTTCTGGAATGGTCTCAGCCTGTTACAAAGAAGTTTCCTTGATGAAAACTGCACTTACTTGTGGATATAAGAACAAACATTTAGAGTGTAGTTAAGGACTTTGCTGGATTAATGAAGTGCTAGGTGTAAGTTCTCCTTCAAGATCTGTGACTTTTCTAGTCCCAGGGAGTTGACAAGATCTCCTGTACAAGCCATATTTTTCCTCTTCTTGAGTGAATATTTCATAGTCATTAATATAAAACTCAGTTTCATTGCCACAAACAACGCAGAAAGGTTTCCATTTCTCTCCATTCTGTGCACGTAGGAGAGCTGGTAGCTCATTGTTATTTTGATTTGTGTTTCCCTGTTGCTAAATGTTGAACACTTCTCAGGCATGGGTTGGCCATTAATATGCTTTTATGTGTTTATTTGGTGCTCTTGGGTATTTAAAAATATTTTTGGTATTGAGTTGTAAGAACTCATTACATGCTTCGAGGGTAAAACCCTTATCAGGTATACAGTTGGCAAACAGTTTATCCTAACATTTAGGTTGCTTTTTTCATTCTGTGGTTTCCACTGCTTTTAATTTTATGTCATCCTGTTGCTGAGTTTTTGCTTTTGTGACCAGAGCTTCAGTTGTTGTATTCAAAATATCTTTTTCAAGGCCAATGTCAAGTTTCTTACAAAGCATTGTTATTTTAGGTCTCTAATTCACTTTGAGCTCACCTTTTTGAGTAATGTAATGGTCCAATTCTATGCTTTGTACATAGATACATGGTTTTCCTCAAACCGTTTATTAAAGATAGTATTTTTCTTCCATTTTCAGTTACTTTCAAATCTTAAATGATCATACATGGTTGGTGTTATTTCTGGGCTCTCTACCGTGTTTCCTGCCACTTATTAGAGAATGAATGCCAGTTGTACACTGCTCTAGTTACTACAGCTAGCTTCTTAATGTAGCTTAAAATCTACAGTTGTGTACCTCCAAATCCATTTTTTTCATGATTGCTTTGTCTAGGGTATGTTGGAGTTCTATAGAAATTTCAAATCTTGTGGGGTTCTTTCTATGAAAAATGACATTGGGATTTTAATAGACATTACACTAAATCTATTTATTTCCCTAGGTAGTAGAGGTGTTTGAGTAATATCTACAATTCAATCTACTAGCACAAAGTAGCTTTCCCCTTAGTTGTATCCCATCACTGTCTTCTCATTCTGAATGTACAGATCTTTGACTACCTTGATTTCTTTCTAGGAACAATATTGTCTTACTATGTCATCAGATAACTTATGTTCTTAATTTATTTTTAAGACAATTGTTGATGTAAGGAAACTGAACTGATATCTGTATGTTGATTTTCTACCCTGAGATTTAACTGTGATTGTTTATTAGTTTCCAATATTGTGCGTGTGCGTGTGTTGGTGTGTATTGTCTTTAGCATTTTCCATACACAGGATCCTGTCATTCACAAACAGGTGTGATTTTTTTTCTTCATTTGCTTTTTTGTTTGTTTTTTGTTTGTTTGTTTTTGTTTGTTTTTCGAGACAGGGTTTCTCTGTGTAGCCCTGGCTGTCCTGGAACTGACTCTGTAGACCAGGCTGGCCTCGAACTCAGAAATCCACCTGCCTCTGCCTCCCAAGTGCTGGGATTAAAGGCGTGCGCCACCACCGCCCAGCCTTTTTCTTCATTTGTAATATGAATTCCTTTCAGTTCTTTAGTGTATCACAGATCTTTCTTATTTTTTTCCCAGTATTATTGAGTGATTACTCTTGATAGTATACTGTAGAATAGATTTTTTTTTTTAAAAAAAAGCTTTTGTTTTGTTTTCCCAATTTGACATCTTATTATCTCAGGCTTTCCAAAAATTGGTTTTATTCTGTTGAAAACATTTCTTCCCATGCCTGTATTGTTGAGACTTTAACACATAAGGATGAATTTTGTGAAACCTACACCTATTAAGGTGGTCACATGGTCTCTTTCTTTCATTCTCTCCTAATCATCATGATTGAGTTGCAAACGAAACGAGATATTATAGCCCAGGGATGGATCCAAATTGCACATCTTGTATTGCTTTTGAGTCTGTAGTCAAATTTGTTTTATTTGTATATATTAAAGTTTTCATCTGTGGACATCAGAGATATTAACCTGAACTTTTCTCCTGTCAATGTAATATTGGCTTCATTAAATAGCTTTAAATTCATTCTTTGTTTTTGTTTGTTTGTTTCTTTGGAAGTGGTAGAATTCAGCCATGCAGCTGTCTCGTCCTGCATTTTTATTTCTCAGGATGTCTTTAATTTCTGTTCAATTTCCATGTCTATTATTGGAGTGTTTCTATTTGATTTTGATTCATTCTTGGTCAGTTTCATGTTTCTAGGAATATATTTCCTTAGTTATTCAATTTATTGGCATATAATTGTCCATAACAATCCCTCATGACCCTTTATACTTTTGAGGCTTCCAATGTACTGCCACTTCTTTCATTTCTGATTGCATTAAGCTTATCTGTTTCACGTAGTTAACAGTCATCTGTTTTGTTTATTTTATTAAGAACCACTGCCCTTAGTAATCTCAAGCTGTAGCATGGGCCTCCTTCCTGCTTGCTGTTTATGACCTGAACATTGTCTCCTCTTTGGGAGTTGCTAGACTGAGTTTCCATGGGAATGCTCAAAAGTCGGCTTTTTTATGAAGCTTGATCTGATTCTCCACAGTTGAATACATCACTTCTTCTGAGGCACGGACAGATGATTTTACAATTCCATTTGGCCCCGATTCTTCTGACCTGAGCTGCTCCCTTTGGCTGATTTTCAATGAATGGTCAGCAACCTGCCTACAAGGCTCTCTTCCCTCTGCTCCTCTCTTCTGTATTCATTTTCAGGGGAAATGTTTCAACATTTTCTACAGCTGGAGTTGGCCTTGAGAATAAAGACATGAGGAGATTCTGCATTGAGGAAAATTCGGTTGTCATGAGGGAAGAGAGTCCTATGCATAGGCAATTATAACACAATGTGATCGGTGAAGGTGAATACTGAGTTGAGTCTTGTCATCTTTTATAGCAAGGTGTTTCATCCCTATCATGGGGCTAACTACAGAAGGAAAGAACTTAGTACTGTACAGACTGTTCATCACTGTTTGTTTTCTAGTCACCCAACAACTTAGGGCCGTAAAAATGGTTTTAAAGAAAGTAGTTTTCTTTTTCAGGTAAGTTTTCAGTTTTATTTTCCTGAAGCTACTTTTAGATCCCTTTCCATGTCCTACTCATTCAGTGGATCCCTTGTCTTAAGACCAGCAAAGCTCTACTCTTCACATTTAATCCCCACTAGCCTTGCTGGACCACTCTTCTCAACACTTTTGTAGATAAAACCTATTGCCATTTAGTTCAACCACCTTCCACGTTCCTTTATCTATTTTTAGTACATGCCCGATCTTTCCTATGCTACAAGAAAAAATATGGCAGGAAAAAAATTATACTACATATTTCTTTATACATGGCTATACCTGAAAATAGAATTAAACAAACAGTCATAAGTCAGTAGTTTTGGAGGGTGGGAGAATAATAGTGAAACTATATTTATGCTCCAATAAGTTCTGAATGTATTGCATGTAATGAACAAATCAGGGCACTAAAGTTACTAAAAATTATTCCATAGTTCTAAAGAAGGAATGGCAATTAAACTGGACAAGCTGATTTATTGTTATTGTATAATTGTTTAAATATGCTTTTCGTTGCCATTACATATGCTTCTCCCTGTCTTCTCCAATGTCAGTGAGGTCACCCTGTGTGTGCTGTTCTCTGTGGCTGGATATTCTAATCACAAGCCCAAAGTCATTTAACAACTGGTTAAAGAAATTCAAATCACCAACTCAAACAGAAACTTTTTAAATAATAAAAAAAATCTAACACAATGCCAACAAATGATAAGGTAATTAGATACTTTCACCATGAGGAACAACGATATACACATATTCAAAGCATTTCTTTCCATCACCAAACTACTGTGTTTCTATAAGAACAGAAGATTTTGCCCAGTGAAAAGAAGGATCACAATTCATCGCACAGAGCTGTATCTGAGCTGATATGTTGCAGACAGCATCCATACATAGCGTGATACAATGGCAAACGGAGTGAAAAATGCTCACACTGTGTGTTTGGAACCAACTCTGTAACGAAGTCACATGTGAACGATGGGTAAGCTCTGACAGGAAAACCTGGGATTTATTACACATTTGATTTTGAATTAATTTCTGGTCATTGTGCATTCAATGAACTTCATTGTTGCCACTTTTATGACCCCCATGATGTATGGGGTCATAGCCCACAGTTTAAGAAGCTACAATCTAGGGTTCTGTTTGGCCACTGGCTGCTGGGGAGTTTCCAAAGAGGTAGTTTGTAAAGCACCTGTCCTTACTCTCATCACAGTATCTGTGAAGGTCTGGCCTGACTTCATGGTGACTGTGGTTGCCCAGAGCCTCCCTCCCATTTTGATCTCTACCTTGAAGGTTTCTCAGGGCTGAGACCTGAGCTTTCATAGGGATGGGGACTGTGTTAGAGATCCTGCTGGTGTTTAACAAATGTCACTCAGAGGCCCTTATGTCCCTGAGCAGTAGGAAGTGTGCACATGCTGTGATCAGACAGATCCATCCTGGACTCACTTTTAACTCTTGACCTTATTCTGGGGGACAGCTGTTAGTGAGTTCCATCAGCAAACCAGCTAGGGCGGGGATGTTCAAAGTCTGAACACAAAATCCCCTGTCACTTCAGAGAGAATCTGGACTGTGACGATCACAGGCCAGGTTTTGTTTTCCTGTATTGGCAAACTCACAGGTTGACTGAAGCTCTGATGTGACTCTGTACCAGTGTGGCTCAGATCACTCCCACCTGACCCCACAACCTCATTTTGCCAGTGGCTCTATGGAGTAATTTGCAAAAGAGCCCTTCCCCTGTCCTCTCCTCACTGTTAGGCTCCTGTTTGTTCTCTGACTGGTATTCCATTTTTCTATGAAAGAGGATTCCACAGAAAGAAATATATTCAAAACAAAGAAAAACATATCCACATTTAATATACTTTTGCTTGCACCCACAAAGACTTTCTTCCTGGTATTCATCTTCCAAAGATATTGTTTTGCTTGCTAGCTGTAGGAGTTGGTGTCACACAGCCATCCTTAGATCATCTGTCATCTTCATCTACTCTCTATTCGTCTCCAACCCCTTTCAGATTTGTCCCTCAGGTTCACAGAACCCCCCATACATATACTCATCCTAGCATGTCTCTCTAGGCCAAAATGTGTCCTAGCCTCAGATTCCTGTCTGCTTTCTTCTTCTTCTTCTCCTTTTTAAATTTTTCTTTAGTACCACTTATATAATTAGCATATCCTCGATCCTAGTTATTAAAGTAAATAATGAATTTAAAAAACTAATATAACTTGAGTGTTGCTTCAAAATTGAGCTTATATAACCGAAATATTGTTAATTTGTGGACCATTTAACTGAATAACACCTCCTTTTTAATAGCTTCACTGCAAATGATACTCGGGATAGTATTGAGGCTGTACATGCCCCAATCAAGCAGTAGTGTTGTAGCTATCAGGGTGAGTTGCATTCTTCACAACTGCACCATATTTAAGACTGCACTGGCCTGGTTTATAAAGATATCACATTCACTTCATTAATAGCCACAATTAATGTTCTCTTTGGATCCAAACCCTTAGCAATGTGATTTCATTGCTTTTCCCATTAAAAGATAGAGTCCACTTTCTAACCTTTGGCCCTGATGTGGCGTTCATGACTATAGTGGGATAGATGTATGCTGGTGAACCGAGGTTTCAGGAAGTCCTCCACTGTTTGGTTTGATTTACAATGAGACATTATTGCTGGTCTGCCCAAAGAATAATCTTTAACTAGCTGCTGAGGCAGAAGAGACCAGTCATAAGCATCCATTACCAGGAACCACAATGGAGCCCAGTAAAGACAAACAGAATATTATGTTCATTTCACAGTGTGGGGGAGGGTTTGGCTGATATCCCCAGAGTGGCCCACTTAATCTTGTATATTAGTTGGATATTCATACATAACATGCATGTATTTGTGTGTGTGTGTGTCTGTATACATATACACATACACATACACATACACATACACATACACATATACATATATGTCATCTAGACTATGCATGTACGCACAAAAGTTTAAGAAAATTGCTCGACTCAACTTGGGGGCTGACAAGTATTAAGTTACCTCATTAGTTAGTAGGTAGAAGACACAGGCCAGGTTTCTAATCTTAACATTTGAAATAGAATTCCTCAGAAAACCTCAGGGCTTGTTCTTACACCCATCAAACAACTAGATGTTCCTTCAACCTTACATTGTGTAGTCGGATGTACTCAATGTCAGATGGTTGTACATATTATTACATCTATACTATGGCATCTAGACTGGCATTTAACTAAACAACTAAGCACTATAGCCTAAACAACTTGGTGCACAAAATTAAGCATCACACCATGTACCTATGAACTATGAAGAAGTTCTGTGTGTCTGAGTTTGTTATCTAACATTATTGTGATAAAAGATACACTAAACCAAAATATACTCCTAACGACCTGATTATATTTTCATCAAAGGCTAATTCTCCGTGATAGGGTAAGGCTTAAGATTTAGTGTAAAGTCCCATCCCTACCTATGTTGTATCTCTCAAAACTCTGATATACCAGAAATGAGTGAGATTGCTTGATAATATTTGCTCATTTTAATTTCTAGTTAAAGATCTAGACATTCAGAGGAATACTCCTATGTGCTGTCAGGCCAGTTGAAATTGCAGGTAGCCGTATCAGAGCTGTTCCAGTCTTCCTCTTTTTAGTTAGTTAGTTAGTTAGTTTGTTTGTTTTTTGGGTTTTTTTTTTTAAGATAAATATACAAAGCAGTGTTCATGATTTCCTTTTGGTCCGACACTTCCATTTTACACCTCTTTTTCCATCAGTCACAATTACCTTATTCTTTACTGTAAACACCTTCACTCTATTCCAAAGGTTATTTGGTTATTTGTATTTAAAATAGTATTCTTAAATATGAATTAAGAAGTCATTCCATATATATATATGTGTGTGTGTGTGTGTGTGTGTGTGTGTGTGTGTGTGTGTGTGGTGTGTGATCTTTCTACGAAGGTAGAGGGGAGATGACTTTCCTTGGACTTCTGAACTCATACAGTTTTTCTTTTTTAAGTCAGGAAAAGACACTTTCCTCTAATAAATCAGTTGCCATTAACCCTCCCATCTGTTGTTTGACCATTAGATAATCATCTCCAAATTTGAAGATTACTGGTTAGAGTTTCTATGGAAAGTGTGAAAGCTGGAGTTCCTTATGAAGCTGAATCTAATTCTCCTCAGAAGAACAAAACACTTCTGAGCCATAGAGAGATGTTTTGTAATCAGTTTGGCCCGGATTCTTCTGCCTTGAGCTGGATTTGTTTCTATCATGAATCATATTTATATCATGGATTACAGATCACCACTGGGTGGTGAAGAATGTGCACACAAAGATCCTGCTCTCTTCTTTTCTCTCTTCCCTATTTATATGATTTGGCAATTTTTTTTCTACTGTATTTTCATACTGAAGTTGGCCTCAAAATTTAAGATATAATTGGTTTCTGAGATTAAAGAGCTCAATAGTCATGGGGAAGACAGTCTTCTGTATAGGAAATCACAATGCCGTGTGGTGTCACCTTGGAAATTACTGATTTGAGTTTTATTATCTAGAATAACAAAGTGTTTCATTTTTTTATAATTTATTTTTTTCTCAAATCATAATTCATTCACACAGGGGTTATAAACACAGAAAGGCTGGATGTGGGGAAGGGAATGACACTGGAGTATGGGTGATCAGGGAGAATACAGATATCATCAGAACCGGGTATCGGCTGGGTGAAGGTTCAGGGGACAAGTCACTATGACTCTGCCTATGACTCGCTTGTCCTTATCTAAGTTGGTATTGTCTGCCAAGGCTACCTATTTACAAGGTCTATGACTACTCAGGCTTGTAAATTTCCACAAAAGCTGCCTGTTTACATTAGCTTATAGCCATCTGTTTCGATGTTTTTCCACTGAGACCCAAGACTTGGTGTTAGTATACATGTATGACAGGCCTATTGCTGATTTTAGGCGTATGGCTGATTTTAGGCCTTCAGTGCATAAGCAGGGCTGCCCCTGACATCTCCTCCTTTCTCTAAATATAGAAGGGCTGTGGCAATTCTAAACCTAGAATAAACCTAGATAGAGACCTGACCTCCAGTAATTGAAGGGGACCTTGTAATGGCTCCAGTCCTCCTGCTGTTGTCCAGTGAGGCATGAGGGCCATACCCATCCCGATGTATTTTTCCTGGAGAGAGGATACTTTTGACATCAACCCCTATGCAGTCAGGCTTGTCTCTCAGGGAACCCAGATAGATATTTTTATCTTTTATTTATATTCCCTTGCAGTGCTTAGCCTTGCAGCCTAAGCAAGAATTCAGATCGCCTGACAGAGGGGGTTCTGGGTGTCCCCTCTCTGCTTGGTCTAGGAGCAGAAGTCCCCCCTTTTAGGTTGGGTGGAGATGGGTTTTGGAAACACCCTGTATAAAGTAACAACCTCATCTTGAGTCTCGTGATCCTCCATAGCTAACTTATGATAATGTATCTGAGTAGATTTTGCTACCGAATTATTTATCTGTTGTATCACAGAGTTAGTCCGCCTATTTGAGAGCCAGGGACCAGCAGAAAAAAGCAAAAAGAACCCAAACAATGGTTCCAAGATGGGAGGAAGTAGGGTTGACAACCTTGGAGAGGCTGAAAACCAATTCTTGTACCATCCTTCATCTGTCTCTTTCTCTCTCTGATTTTTCTTAGGGCCTTCACTATCTATTTCGTGCTCTCTTTAACCCTCCTTGTCTTGTCTATGTAAAGGCAACCTCCTTCTTTAAGAGCTGTACACAGTCAAGAGCTGTACACAGCCTTTTCTATTGTAATAGAGTAAATCAAGTCCAATAAGGATCTTTGTGGTTTTAGGAGGTCTCTTCAGACAGTGAAACAAGGGATTTCTTCAGATTAGTGATGTCAATCTCTAGCTGTTTGATGTTCTTGTCAGTGGCCCTTCAAAGGTCTGAGTAGTGTAAGTTCGGAGGCCAGCATCTGGATTAGAACTTCTAACAACAGACATCACGGGCGATTCATTTTTACCTGGGATGCTGCCTGAGTTAAAGCTCCTGGGAGTCCCTCTTTCTCTTGGTTTTCTGGGGTTGGGTACAGAGCTGCTGCCTGTGACCTGCTCTATGCTCGGGCCCAGGCCGGAAGTCAAGTGTTTCATTTTTATGATGGGGCTAACTATAGGAAAGAAAAGAATTGGCTAGTATAAAACATTTTCTTCATTGTTAGTAATTTTTTAACTTAACTGGAATATGTCATTCAGTAAACAAACTTTATTCCTTCATATGTAGAGTGCCTCCACTGTTTTTTTCCTATGGTATTTTTGCTCCTCTGATGGGACTATTTAGAAACTCCACCCCTGGCTGACTATCCTTTTGAATGCCCAGGGCCACAGAGTTGGTGATGTGACCCAAGCCAAGCCAATCAGAAGCTTTCTTTGGGGCCTTTGGAAATTAATTTAAGGAAAGAGATTCTCTTAAAGTCTGGTGGTGAAGATAAGAAGACACAGCATTAGCAGAGCCCGTGGCCATGGATCTGGCCTTATAGAGAAAGCTAGTATGAAAAATTGGAAATGACATTCATAAAGAAACATGATTAAAGGAAGAGCCCAGTCAGCATCTATGCTTTGGCATGTGATATCCATAGTCTCATAATGACCAAGTGACTCTCCCATACTGCCCAAGTATGTTTAAATCAAATTCCTTCGGAAACAAAAGAATTTGACTCACATAAAGTCTATATTACCCTGAAAACCACACCCTAATTTATTTCCCACAAGCCAATCCTCAATTTTAAAGGACCCTCTGGATACCTTGGGTCTCAAGGAACTTGTCCCATTCTTTTTTAAGATTTATTTTTTTTTGTTTTTAAATTATATGTATATATATATATATATATGTATGTATGAGTTTGAATGTGTATATCTCCATAAGAATGCTAGTGTTTGCCAAAGCCAGAGGTGTCAGATTTTCCTGGTAAATGACTATACATGTTAAAACATGTGTGCACAAACCTTTACTGCGGCAAATAGACTGCCTTTGTGAGCTACTTGATGTGGTGCTAGGAACTGAACTTTGACGCTCTTCAGAGCAGTATGTGCTTTTGACTGCTGAGCTGTCTCTCCAGCGCCCTTATTCTTTTAATTAAAGTGAATGAACAGCAGCAAATGACAGTTTATATCTTCTCCCTCCATCTTGAGTTTCATTAAAATGGCCGTGTTGTCAAGCTAACATCTAAATATTTATGTTTATACCCATAGATCTGGGCTGCCTTCAACCTTGGCCAGAGAAACGTCTTTTGTAGTGGACAGTAGTAAATGGAGAGATGGGTAACCAATCAAAATGTTGAGAAGAAGAACTGGGAGCTCAGCCTAAAAGGGACATCTATATTATCCCCACCCTCAACCCAGACTCAGGAAACATCCCTGCAGAGGAGGCAGAAAGTATCTCAGAGTTGGATGATTGAGGCTCCTCCATGGAATGACAGCCATGAAATGCTGTCTTCTAGACACAGCATGTCAATTACACTCATGAACTCTACAAGATCAAGTCAGCCGAAATCTCGGCACAGATGGAATGGATGAACTCCAGGTCCATGTCTTACTGAGGAGATATTGGCAGAGAATAGTTTCTGGAAGAGGGTTCTATTTATTTACTTCTAGACTGTATCAACTATGTCCTAATAGATTGCCCATACCCATGTGCATATAGGCAGCACAAGCTGGAGTTACTTTATTTTGAAGGAGGAGGAGAAGGAGGCTTGAAGTTGAGAGGAGGCAAGCAGAGAGGGTAGAAAATGAGTTAAAGGAGAGAATATACGTATTGAAGCAGTATGCTTCAAACTACAAAATCAAATATCAGCACTGGAGAGACGGTTCAGTAGTTAAAAGCACTCATCATTCCTGCAGAGGACCAAGGTTCAGTTTTCACCATCCACACAGCACCCCATAACCTATAACTTCAGTTTAATGAATATAATGCTCTTTCCTGGACTCTGGGTACACACACATACACACACACACACACACACACATACACACACACACACACACACACACACACACACACTGAACATAAATACATGCAGGCAAAGAAATCACATACATAAAATAAACAAATACATCAAATAAAATAAGTTCCCTGAGTCCTGAGTCCTCCATCCTGCCTGGCATCTCCCCTGGGGTCAGTGGGTGAGAAGGCGTGGAATCAACGGCACAGATTCTGGGACCAGAATTAATAAAGGAGAAGCAAACTCCTTTATTAATTCTTGGGGAGCACCCTTTATACCCTCCACCCACATCCCATTGGTCCCAAGCAAGCATCTCTTACAGTGACAGTTCCCAATTGGCTAGCATTGTCTGTGTCACCAATTTTTAGACTCTCATGCAGTATGCAGTCTTCAATTGGGTCCTCATGCGGAAGTTGCCTCCTTAAGTTCACAGCTCCAATCATTGTTAGCCAACATGTATGCGGACGCAGCCACCACCCTGGCAACAGGCCTTTCTGTTCCTTTTATAAAAATATTCATGAACATTGAAAATATTAAAGACACTTCATATCCTGCAATGCCAAACAATAAGCCAAGATTTAACTCTTTTTATAAAAATAAATAAGCATTGACGAGAGAAGGTAACACACACCTTTAGTCCCAGCGTTTGGGAAGCAGAAACAGGCAGTTTGCTTAGGCTAGCCAAGGCTACAGAGTGAGACAAACAAACTAAAAAAAATATTATTTTTTTAAAAGGAACAAAAACTTAAGTATAACAATTTTATTAATATGCAAATATGCTTGCATCATCCATAAATGGTAAGATTACATACACACCTAATTAATGTTTCAGAATAAATGTCTTTAAGGTTGGTTGTCATGCAAACTTTTCTTGGGTGAAAAAGAATTAGGAGTGGAAAATATTTAAGGCTCCCTCCTCCAGACAACCAGGAAGGAAGAAAATACTGGAGATCAGAAATTAAGGATGTTAGAAGGTAGTAACAGCTGCCGCCCACTCAGGGCAGTCATCTTTCCAGTCATGGGCTTTAGGGAAGGTTGGTAGGCTAGAGAGTATGGCCAGGGGCAACTGAAGCTAAAAAAATAGGCAAAAGAATAAAAACAGAAGTGTACAAAAGAAAGTCTAATGCATGAGAAATGAGATGTAACTGTATATCCAATACTAAAGACCTTGTGATATTGGGAAAGACACAAAGCTGGACAGTAATTAAGCTCATCCCTGTGTTCATTTTCTGCTTACTAGTCATTACACTATCCTCCTTCTGTGAGTCTATGGTGTTTGGGATTGAACCCAGGGTCATATGCATACTAAGCATGTCCTTGACCACTCAGCTACACTCAGCCCTATTTAATCTCCTTGAGTCTCAGTTTCCCTCTAGAAAATGGGGCAATAATTCTAACTAACTTGGCTTGTGTCAGCATCAAAGAAGAGAATGTATGTGAACATGCTCAGTAACTATAGATGGAGATATTCAAATGTTAATGTCTGCCATTGGTATTACCATCACTTTTGATGAAAGAGTGATTCTGGTGGGTATATTTGCATGCTCATTAAAAGCTAAAAGAAAGCTCACTTTGTAAAGGCAGTCCCTGCTGAGGAACCCCTAGCCGTCTAGATCTGTCAAAAAGAAAATTAGAGAAACATGGCTCAAGTAGACCTGTCCTCCTTACAAAGCTGATAAGAAAAAATGAAAAACGGGCTGTATCCTCAGCAGAATGTTCCTTTTATCGCCTTCAAACTAAATATGCATTCTCACCCAGCCTTAAAGCTATTCTGAGACAAAGAAGAGATCACCTTTATCTCTGGGGCTTTTAATACCCCTCATTTGTATGGACTGAAAAAATGAGGTGGGCAAAGCATAAACCAGTTTGCACCATGCCTGCCTCTGTTGCAAACAGCCAGGACTTTTCTACCCAAGAGAATACCCCTTCAGAAAGCCCAAGTTCAGAAAACACAGAAAAGATGTAAAATATTAAACAAATAAAGACTGAATAGGGAAAAGAAAAGACTATATTCTGAGACATATTTTCCAAATAAGAGAGATAAATTCTGAGAATGAAACATATTGGGAGAACAAGACAAATGCTGGAATAAATATGAAAAGAAGATAAATTTCCTCATGTAAGAATACAGAAAGTCAAACTCTAAAATGTTAGACCATAGTTGAAGGAAAGGCAAAACTGGGAGGGTAAGATAAACACTACGGGGCAATAAATCACAGAAATAACACTTTGGAGAATTACTGTGAATAAAACACATCCCACAAAGCATGCTTGCAGGAGGAAGACAAATGCATGGGACTAACAAATACAGATATCCTCGTGAGGTTGGAGGCCACTCTTAGGAAGATAAATACCCAGACCAGCCCTGCCCGCCCTGGCCTTCCCTAGGGAATCCATTCACATGTGCTCTCCTAAACTCTTCCTCCTGGCTTGTTCTTCTTTCTCTCATTTTATGCAGGAGTGGAGGTCACCTCTCTCTCACCTGATACTGGCTCTTCCTTTCCTTGTAAGTGACAGCTGACATAATCCCCTAAGGGGACCCACTGGCTCTCTCCCTCTGTCACTGAATGACTTCGCTTTCTGGAAAAGCTGGAGGCCTGCTCTTGTTCCTCAATTTTAGGCTTCATGCTATGGAGGTGGCCATCTCTAAACCTTCACAACTGGGCCAGCTGTCCTCAAATGCATTGTCACTTTCCCTCTCCCATATGATCCTCAGAAACATGACTCCTAGTCAGGGTACCTCACCAGAATTCCATGAAGACAGCCCTAGAGCATGAACAAGAGGTAACAGCTTGTCATAGTGAAATCCAGGCAGGCTTAGAAGCCAGGTGTACCCAGTTCTGTGGCAATGCTCATTAGCTGTGGGAATCAGAGCCGGTGATGCAAGCACTCATCTCAGAAATGTAAATGACACTTAATATTCTGGCATAGTAAGGAAGCACATATGGGAAACACTTATCTGTTCTCGTGATTCAAAGATGATAGCTTGCCTAGCAGAAATCATTCAACATGATTTAACCTTCCCTGAATGTGGGTACAAGGTTATGATGATGAGCTCACAGAAAAAGGTCAGAACAACAGAGGTCAGAATGGGAAGGAGGAGTGAGCCTGGTAACTCCGGAAACAGAAGCATTCCAGCCCACAGTGACAAGCATTCTGCCTAATGTTTGCATCACACAGTAAGAAGTCAAATGCACCAATGCTTCCGTTCAAGACCGGGGCCTAAACTTTCAATACTGGCTACAGATAACAGGCCAGGCGGGTAAAGGTTATTGTAATTGAGGGACATATTTTGTATTTTACAATCCAGTCTCAGTCTGACATCCGTCAGCTAATAAGATCACCACTGCTCTGTCCCATAAATAAGGCAAGGATTATTCATCTCATTCTCATACATGAAAACCTGAGGGAGAGAGAGGATATGACCTTCAAAGGTCATGCAAGGTCAAGCCACCCCCTAGGTCGAAGCTGGTAAAAGGCTGGGAGGATGTGATCCCTGGAAACCAATGCCATCCCTTGGAAAAAGGAAATGTTCCCACGTAATACTTCATGAAGAGGACCCTTGCAGCTAAAAATACCTCATGCAAATGAATTCTCCTTGAGAGAAGATAATGTACAACCAAACAATCAGTAGGGGAGGAAATTGAGTTAACACAACAGCAGAGAGCTAGGCAATTGCTTCTCCTCCAGCCTTCACAGTGTGGTCTTCAAGGCACAGCACATTCACCTGCTTGCTTCTAGAAAAAACCACATGCAAAAATCTTGAAATCTACTCCAGACCCACTAAGTCAGAACTTTCATTTTACAAAAGCCCCAAGGGGTCTATACACAGATTAATACATTTGAGGAGCATTTTGCCTTCGATAATTTGGAAAGGAAATCATTTTGCCATTGTTATCAATTCTGAATTTACCTCACGAGAAAAGAAATCTGCTTTGCACCTTGAGACCAAGATGATGACGTTTAAGACCTGTTCCGCCTAATTCACTGTCTACACCCATCCAGTTGTTTATATTGATTTGTTCATGTGCCAGCCACCTCTTAGAAACCAAACCTGGGAGAAAACACTTTGGAAACAGATTCCAAAGAACCAAAAAAAGGGCATGAACCAGACCTAAGTTAAGTTACTGTAGAGGTTGTTTTGCTCACTTCAAATTCAAACATTTTACATTGTAAGCTACCTTCTTGCTTGATGTCCACATTCAGCATCACTGTGAAAAGATTCTTCTCTTGTCCTGGTCTCTGATATCTCTCTGCTCTCTGTCAACCTATTCTTTGGCAACATATTCGCATGCATAGCTGAATGCTCTCCTGACTGGTTTCTCCTTCTGAAGCAAAGGGTCACCCAACAGTCTTTCCATCTACGTGGTCATTCATTCAGATAGATATTTCTGGGGTCTAGAAACAGGTATCTCTCAAAATATTCTTGGGAAATGCTTGCTAACTCCTATGAACTATTTCCGTTCATTTAGCAAAACAGGCAGATCTACCTGGCTCAGTTTGGTAGCCATGTGGGACCCCATTGCATCATGCATGGGGAGGTCTCCAAGTGTCTCATACAAAAATACATCATGACTGCATAGTATTATTATTCTATTGCCCCCTCAATTAAAATAAGTGGCTCTTTAAAATGTAGTAACAGCTGCTCCCAACAGCATCTCCTTGAAATACATTTTGTTCTCAGTTTTCCCTTTTCTCTGCAGCCTTTTACATCTCTGTTGAAGCTGGGCTTCACACCCAACCATCCTGAAATCCACAGGACTCTCAAACAGGAAATGCCTCAATTCAAACTGGACCTAAAAAAGAAAAAGTTTTTAAAAGAACGAGAACCAAGCAAATGCTCTATAGTTCTCACACCCAGACCCCAGAGGCCCTTTGCCCTAAGAGCGTTTTGCAGCGGCAGCTTTCTGTGCCCTCCTGTGATTCAAGCAAACCCATAGGCTTCACACTTGGGTCCTATAAGAAGCTGATGGCACGCAGTGAATGGCAACACAATATGTCAGCTACATATGCTTGCCATTGGGGAAGAATCCAAAATGCATCTGACTAAACAGGGAAGATCGTCACACTTATTTTCTATGGTATATTCCATGCCATAAAATAATTAGTGTCTGTGATATTGTGATTTATAAAAAAAAAATACAGCTTGTTCTTTGCTCCATTCCTGACATACATCTCTTAAAAAGTCTTAGGAATCTCAATCTCTAAAGTGATAACGTGACTAACTATATGCTGAGGAGAGAACTGACGGTGAGGGCTTCTGGCCAGCTTCAGAATGGGGTGTCAGGACCAGCCGTGTCATTAGAAGAACATTGATGTTTGAGTCCTGTGTCTCTGGAGGGCCACAGGGACTGAAAGCTGAGTTGATCATCAATAGCCAATGGTTCCACCAATCATCCTACATTATGAAGCTTCTGTAAAATAAACTGAAGGGGACTGAGTTTGGAGAACTTCCTCATTGCTGAACAGGTAGAGGAGTGTAAGGGTCATGCCCTTGAGAGTTTGGAAGCTTCATACCACTACCCCATCCCCACTTTGCCCAATGCATCACTTCCATCTTGCCTTTCATCTATATCCTTTGGAATGTCTTTTATGATGAATTGCTAAATGTAAGTGAAGGTCCCTTGAGTTTTTAGAACCATTTTAGCAAATGATCTAGTCAGTATAACCCATAAGGGTCATGGGTTTCTCTTATTTCCAGTCACTCAGTTAGTTGAAAAGCCCAAGTTAGTGACTGCCATCTGAAGTGGGATGCTGTGTTATATCACACGTGGGATCTTATTCTGACTCTAAGCAAACAACACCAGAATTGAATCAGTGTGCAGGACACTTCGTAGGTATACACTGGAGAAGTACTTCGAGTATGAAAAACAGAAGTTATGACTGATGGTGTTGTAGATATAGAAACTCTGAATTTCGGGTGATTTTTTTTCCTATTATGCACTATAAAATACAGAAATAAAAATCATAAGATTAGTTAACGTTATAATTTATCTATTCTTTAGCAGTTCCTTTCCACTCCTTATTTGTAGTTGATAATCTTGGTTTCTACTTCTCTAAAAGATACAAGAAAACTTTCATAACTTATATCTGTCCACATCTTAGCCCTTATCATTGACTTCTTTCTGTCAACCATTATACCATAAGATTAGGTATAGCAGAAGCCAAAAGCAGCACCTTACACACTCACCAATCCTTAGTACCTGTCTCAGCTCAGAGATGTCTCAATACAAATTTTCTTCGTTCCTTTGTCTTCTCTTCTACTAGACCATTCTGTGGACATGAAGCAGAGTATAACTTTACCTATATAACAGAAAGCCTATATATCCACTTTCTGTCAACTTACTACCCCCTTTGAACACATTTTAAACTGCAATTCTCTAAAACAATGGCTTGTTTCTTGTCTCCAATTTTTTCTTTCTTCTATTTCTTCTTGAACTGGGTTTTAACATCTTCTGCCCAGCTCCAATAAAACTACTCTAGTTAAGATGAAAAATGATTAGTATTTGATTGAATCCACTTTACATTGTGATGTCTTAGTATCGGTTTTTAGAGGCAATCACATCTTTTCCATTGATAGATTTTTTTTCACTGACTACAAGGACTTTAAGTTGTTGGTGTTCTTCTGACCTCAGTTGTGGGTCTTCCTTTGTCTTCTTTTCTGGCCCTTTTTCCGTTTCCTGACCTCTAAGCATCTGAATGTTTGAAGATACAGAATTTTGTCTTTAGTTCTCTTGATTCTCCCTTAGTGACCTAATCTTATGGCCAGAAGGACAGTCATGTGATGACTTCCAAATCTGTATAGGTAGACTAAACATTGAACGCCACATTCTGGATATTTCATAAACACCTTTATTTAATGTGTCCAGAGTTGACATCAGTAACATCCTTCTCAATGTTGTTCTGCTCACAAAGAAAAAATAAGATGACTTATCTTTTATCGTCTGAGGTAGGATTCGAGTTTCTATCCTTGACTTCCTTCTTTCTTCTTACCTTACAGCCAATCTACCACAATGTTATTTGCCATTGAACTACTGAGATCGGGAGCACTTTTCATCAACTGCTATACTGCTTATACCTTTATTCAAGCTGATGTAAGCTCTCACCTCTGTTATCACTTCCACATTCTGTCTCTGACCTCAACACTGTACATCATACCCTTTAATATAAGCTAGATTGTATCACTATCCTGCTCAGCCTCATTATGGCTTCTAGTATTGCTTAGAAGCTGGGTCAAGTTATAATTTCCAGGACTTTACTGCTGCCCTCATGAAACAATGGCAACTAGGACATATTACTCATAGAATAGTTGCGAAAAATACATGGAATAGTATCTGTAACATGTTTAGAAGAGATCCTGGCACATTCTGAGCAAGACATAAATCTCATCATCATAATTATCATCATGCACACATCGATAGTGGATAATAACAAAACAGTAACCTTGTATATTTAAAAACTATTACATCTAAAACTAAAGTTTATGAAGTTTATGATTCTACTTACTCTCTGCTGATTTATAGGCAGAGAGCTAGACTTTAACAATAAGCAGAGCACATTGCCCTCTTGGGCCTGGGCATCTTTCAAGTATCCATTGTCTCCACGTCTCTGTCTGCCTCTCTCTCTCTCTCTCTCTCTCTCTCTCTCTCTCTCTCTCTCTCTGTGGTGGGGGGGGGAGTGATAGTGGTCATTGACTTTTCACAGATAGAAGGCATCTTGAGAGATGCATAAGATTGCTTAGCAAGTAACAAAAGTGTCTAGCAAGAGAAACAAAAACATGATGATAACGTTAACTGCAGAGAAATCAGAGAAGGAGAAATTGGTGATCATCACCAAAAATTCTGATGGTAAGACCATCCTGGCTCCTCCCTGGCTCCTCTTCCACTTGTTCTAACAGAAAACACCTCTCATGAATAGTCCGAGGCTGGTAGATGTTCTCAGCCAGCTGCAATTGGCCTCCTCAGTCCAAAAGGATGTTTTAACTCCTCCTTGGTCTGTGACCTCTCACTTTTGATGCTTTCCCAGACCTTCCAATTGGGTTCCTTTCTTCTGGATCAGCTCTGGTGTAGCTGCCAGAGACACCCTCACGAAAGGAAAAGTGGTTGCATCTTTGTGCTGACATCTGGTAATTTTTCTCTATATGTGTGTGGTTTCTTTTCTCCCTAAATTGACTATTACCATTTTCTTTCCTTTCTTTTTTTCTTTCTCATCTGAATGGTGCCACTAATGAGATGAGAGAAAAGGAAAAAGAGCCAAAATCCATTAAAATATAATAACAAAATAACCCACAGCTCAGAATGCTGAGGTAGCTCAAAGCAGCTGTCCTCCTCCTTCTCATTATCTCTCTTTGCCAGCCACCTCCCCGACCCCGACATCAGTCTCTTTTAGTGATTTAATTTCTGTTATTTGGCTGCCTAGCACCCCATCCCCGATTCTCATTTCCCTCCTTCTCCCATCCCACTCCTCTGTCTTCCTTCATCTTCTGAACTATTTCCCTTTAGAGCCACCATTTTCTGTTCCTTCCGGTCATCCACTGGCCATTCCAGTAGATGTTGTGCACTTTTAGAAGGAAAAACTGGAAACTGAGAACACAATAAGAATATCATGTGAATGAATATCAAAGGAAATTGGAGACAGCCATTTTTCTTCAGTGTAGCGTAGTAGCCAGAGTCAACCAAAAATGAAAAGCAAGCAGAAATTAGGAAGTAACCCCCTATGGAGGAGATGCTAAGATAACAAGGCATGTGGATTCTGTGGCAGAAAGGTGTACAGGATAACACTGGGCTGGGAGAGAAAAACCCAACTATCACTCAATGACTTAAATAGCTACTTATGTACAGACACTAAAATTCTGTGAACCTTAATGCACATCAAAATAGCACCAGCACGTATTTCTAATATCTATTACAAGATCAAACGAATGAAGTATGTCTACAGTATTACTGTAAACCAGTGCCATCAATTTTGAACTCTCTTTTGAGGACCATGTCTACTGGTTGCTCCAAAATTAATACATGACTCACATGTGATAGACAGTTAATACATTCAATTAATTACTGTCTGTCCTTCTATGGCACATACTGCATGGCTTGGTTCTAGAAAGCTGACTGGGGTGATGAAGAAGGGACATAGAGAGAAAAGCTGGCATCAAGTGAGCTGTGCTTGCTCTGATATAGAACACTTACTACAAAACCTGCAAAACTCATAACTTGGGGCATTTATTATGTGCTGCACAAAGAGTAGGGGTTACTGAGCCTCTGTTGGAGATTTCTGTAGGAGTATGCAGTCTTACTGATTCAGGAGGAGGAAGTTCTGGTTGCTAGTTTTTGCAGATACTAACCAATCAAAGGAAGGCTTCACCAATTCCCTGAACATGACCCAAGGGAAAACACTGCCATTCCCAAGGGTCTAAGGCATTGGTATCCTTGACGTGACTGTGCCCACATCAACAGTCCACATTGACTCAAAGCTTCATCTGCTCCCCACATTTCTCACATACTCTGGAGCCTCCTACTTCATTCCAAAAATAGCACCTTTTCTACCTCTTAAGATTACTAGGACAAAATAAAACACATTTCTGTCCGGTAATCAATCCCCTCCCCTGAATCCTTAGTAATGATTTTGCTAATGAGTTGAAACAAACTGACAAAACGTTCCTGTTGTATTATTGCCTTCAAAGATAGAAGGCGCAAAACCATCTTTACAGTTTGAGTCCAATTATTTGTGCTATAAATGTACATACTTCAAAACTAATGTTAATAACTAAATACTATTACCTCAAAACATTGATATTCATTATTTCCAGACTGTAAGGCTATGATTGATTTTAATATTCTGGTTTTTTAGGAGTTTTAACATTAAGTAATATATTAATAATTAAAGGAAACATTAAAGGCAATTTTGAACAATGACTAAAAACAGCTATATGCTTATTTTTCAAGTTTTACTTTATTGATGCTGAATTCTCAAGAAAATAAATGAATGTAGGGACAGAAAACCTATAGAAGATCCATGGGCATATGATTTATTTCATCTCTAGGATAGCATGCCTAAATCATAATGCCTTCATTCTCTCTGTTTACTGACAACATTATCACTCCACAGAGGCAGTTTGATCTGTAATTTCATGTTAGTGGCCATGCTGCAGAAGACAGAAGAAGAAGCAGGTGCCCACATTCATAACTCATATGAACTTCCTAATGTCCCCTCTCAATCACCTGACAGCTACAATCTACAGGCAATTCACTTATGCTTGTCCTTGAAGGAATCGTGCTTGGTGACCACCGAGGGAGGTTCAGCCTGTTGTTTCTACAAGTGTGCAGTTGATGGAGCCAGCATGTCAAGATCTTGATGGAGTTATGTGAAATGTGTGTGTGTGTGTGACACACACACACACACATATACACATGCACATCATAGACACATACACACATAGACACATAGACACAGACACAGGCTAGAATCAAATACTTGGTCATAAACAAGGAAGGGATTCTCTGAAATGTTTTGATTTTGTTTCATTTGTGTGCACATCATGTCCTTTAAGGTGATCACCGCGCTTCTGAAAGCCACATCTTTACCCAAAACTCTCACTAGTCAACAAGTTCTCAACTATGGAAAGAATGAACACAGCTTGCTTATGCTTGCTCATGGGTTTTTATGCACTTAAAGCTGGTAATGTTCACAAACCAGCTTTCTTGGTCCCATTCTGTGTTGAAGTGAGCTTTTTGTCTGCTTCTCTAGGATGCAACTGTGTTGAAAGAAGTACACCAAGGAATCCTGCTTTAGCAAAGGTGAATAAAGATATCTTTCTAAAGGGAAAGGTTAAGCATGTCAAACCTTGCAGACATTCTGAACTGCACGAGAAGCAACTGCAGTGTAAAAACGTAGTCTCTTACAAAGCCAGGACTTGCAATTTAATTCAACTTCTTTGTGGGAAGCCAACTACTGGTAATGTTAAGCAAGAGCTCTGGACATAAGAAGAAGTATCTGAGATGCTGGGATTTTCCCTGTTCCCCAGGGATGGGATTTATGCATAGAAATGCCATTCTTGGACCTGCTTTTTTTTAATATCTGTTCCTGAAATATATTTTATAAGCATTTCAATAAAAATGTGCATAATTTTAAGGGGCAGTTTTGGCCCATGTTTTGAACCATAATAGCTACAAACAAGAAACTTTTAGGTGATATTCTTTGGTGTTTTTCTAAACAGCTTAGGGAAGGAAATATTAGTTTTTTGTATGAGCCTGAGCTTTATCCTTAAAATTCTTTGTGTGTAGGACAAACCTTTTGTTTCACATGAATGCACGTTTGGTGAATTCCATTGAGCACCTTATCTTAACCCCTCTTCTTCTTCTCATACTTAAGAAAAGTCACACAGAATCTCATCTCTGGTATGCCTTCCCTGATGGTAATAGATGTGGTGAAGATATTCCCCAAGGAAAAGCATACACACATGGGGTGGGGTGTGTACTTATATACAGAAATATACACACAAAAGCAAGTACAGACACAGACGTGCATATGCAGAGAGACGCATGCACACATGCACACACACCAGACATATCACTCAAGTTACTTTGATTTCAAATACTTACCTAGACTTAATCTACCCTTCCTAATACATGAGCCATTTATCTTCACTTAGACTCTAAAAAAAATGTACATTTATAAGATTTCAATGTTTGGCTCAATAGTATTCCTTAGGTGGCTCTCAAACTCCAGAACAAATCTTTCTTTTTAATATTGGGTCACTTGGGCGCCTAGCGCCTTCCAAAAATGCCATTTGTCTTTACCAGCTTATTTTCCCATCGGCTGTAAATACATAGATTTGTGCTGTTGTTGTTAGGAACTCTGTCAACAGAACTTGTCTATTCCTCTTCTACAGTCACGGGAAGAAAAAGTCACAGAGAATGTCAAAACCCAGAGATCACCCAAAGTGCAAAGCCTTTTGTAACTAGATTTCACAACATAAACCACTTTGAGAGGCTTCCAGAATGGCAGACACAATAGTAAATCGACGATGCCATCTGCCAAATGGCCTGGAGAGGCTGAGAACCGTCGGACTCATTAATTATTGACGGCAATCAGAGTCAGTTTGACTTCATTATAGGCCAAGAAGAGGAAATCATTGAGGAGCTTGTTCTTAATGGACCTGAGTGTAACAAGGAAGCTGTGGGGGTGAGAGAGTCCAGCTCCCCATCTCCTGTCTTCAATCTCTTTGAGAGCAATGTGACCAGAATGAGATGGGGGGTGTCTAAATAATTTAGGCAAACATCAATTGGTAGGAGGCCATGAATTTCAAACATGGAATGTGTCAGCAAGGGTCATGGTTCACCAGATAACTGTGCTACCATCTCTTAGAAGAATGGTGATTGTTTAACTAAAATGTTGGTTTCTGCAAGGATCTTTAAATAAACGCTTGTTTTCTTCTCTCTCTTCAAGGGCTGACATATGACTTTGGAGGTGTGGAAAGAGGGAGCTAAAGAGAACTGTTGAATTTCTATGTCCTTTCCTCAGCTCCCTGCCCCTTTATCCAGTCCTTAAGCACAGCCTCTCCTTGTCAGTGACCCACTCCTTACATGAAGCTTCTACTGGTCAGTGGCCCATTGCTTACATGTAGCCTCTGCTCTTCAATGCAAAGACTTTAGGTAAGAAATTGAACTAAGTATCCTATCTGATTGGAACTGTGAGGGCTTTCCATAGACAGGATGCAATTATTCAACTTGGACTGCAGCCAAAGCCAGCACTCCTGTGATGCTCTGGTTCCTTTGTATTTCTCTAGTGCCTTCTCTAGGCCAGCACATTGCAGTCCCCTCCTTTGAGACTCTTTGAGGAAAGAGTATCCTCTTTCCTAGCAACCTTTCTTTTAAACAACTTACTTCAGCTGAAGTGCATTGAGCCTATGACAGCCCAAATGCCACACGTGTCTCTGGACCGTTGCAAGTAAACCAGTGTTCATAAGCTACATCATCAAGAAATCCTGTTGATGTGAAAAAAATGTAGAACAAAGACATAATTAATGGCAATAAGAAGCAAATCAAGAAAAAAAATCAGGGAACTCCAGCTACAAAGTTCATTTTTGAGGGTTGGGGGTGTGTGTGCACTGTATTCTTGGCTATAAAGGAAATATAACGGACCTTTAACTCTTTTATTTTACTGTCGGACAGAGGCCTATATCGAGGAATGAACTGGAAAAGAATAAGTATAGTTTGATCAGCTATACTCACTGTATGAGATGAGACATTGAGTAGTAAGCTTGAGTTTTCAAAAACAAACCACAAGGCTGGGGAGTGTGGCTTAGTCAATAAAATACTTCTGAGTAAGTGCAAGAATCTGAATATAGTCAACCACCCACATCTATACACACATCTGTAAACTCAGCATTGGGAGGCAGAAACAAAAGGATACTAAGATCTTTCAGGTCAGTCACTCTAGCTAAAAAGGTCCACATGGGATCCAGTGAGGATCTTGTTTCAAAGATTAAGGTTGCGAATGACAGAGAAAGATATTGTCAACCTCTAAGTGTTGGCTTCTGAGTCCTACATGCATGTACATGAATGTGCATGTATACCTGTGTGGTTCCGTGTTCTGCCACTCTGTTGGCAGAGTCTGGATGTCACTGATACACTGGCTCAGGGGATGCTGGGCAAACTCCAGGATGGGAGACCCCAATCTGCATTTCTCTTCAGGCCATCAGATATTGCTGCATGCCAGACCAAGGAGGGTGAGGCAGAGCCAGGGGTGAATAGATTCCACAGGGCTCCAGTCTGCCCAGGGATGCCAGAATGTGGGAATGTTATAGCTCTTAGAAACGAAATAAAGAAATTTGGGCATTCGAGTGAGGCAGGTGGTCCTGAGTCCTGCAGCTGCTGCAACAATGGTGGTATCATCAGGCAGCATTCTGATGTGACCCTCTGTGGCCAACAGGAGCCTGGCCAGGGATTCAGGTCCAAGATTCAACAATGGGTGCTTCAGGAGAGAGAATCCTCCTCCAAGTTTACAGCACAGTACAGAAAGCCACTCTGAGATGATCCTTGGTGAAATGATTTGTGTGCTTTATTCCATGTGGACAGGGATTGTATGAACCTTGGGGAATGGGATGGGATTTGGAGGGTAAATGATTTCTATTGGATGAAGTTAAGATTCTCGTGATGCTCTATTCGCATGGGGAATAACTTCATGTTCCTGATTGACTGCCCAAGGTCATCTCACTTAGGGACCATGGTTACATGTCCCAGAGGAGGCACAGAGGTAGGGAGGGAGCAGCTTCACTCCTTTGGTCTCTGAGATTCCTGAGGTTTGAGTATGCTCTGCCTCACGAGCTCTTATACCTGTCTGGTGGCACATCCACATGCCATAAGTATACACACACACACACACACACACACACACACACACGCAAAGAATCCTCCTCCTCTCTGATCTCTATTTAACATGGCTTAATCAATGTCATATACCACACAACTTTAACTCAAATGTGGATGTTTTGAGCTTCTGAGCACTAGGCATCCTTTTGAGCTTAGTGACAGTTCTCTCTTATGGCCTGACATAGTCTCATGATCTTTCCTCATTAGGAGCTCTAAGCAATTAAATCACAAACAATCTCTCTTCAATTTTTGAAGTATCCTGTCCAATCCATTCATATTTGTTCTTTGAAATCATTATTTCAAATTTTAACGGACATAGAATTAATTGGACATTACTGTTAAATTTAATAAGAAGCAAACCAAATGGCAATAATGAGAAATCCTCATTAGAGCCCACTCTGCAGTCAGTGTGGTCCTCCAGATCTCACTAGAAAGAGCATACTGCCTTGCAGAGTAGGAACATTGCTGTTCGTCTCTCTAATAAACTGACTATATTCCTTTTATTCAAGGTGTTTGTTCATGGATGCCTGTGTTTGATCATTCAGGAGATAGAAAATCAACTAAGACATGTTTTATTATCTTGTCTTGCATGGTAAAAGCACAAAGTTTCACATGCTTATTATGACTTCCCCAAGGTCACACTGCCAGTTAAGTGTTCCAGCCCATGATGCTGACTACCAGGCCTAGTGTTTTGTCCACTACAAATTCTCAACACTCCTCAACGCTAGGAACAGGAGATAAGAAATTACCAGACATGGCAATACACACCTGTAATCAGTAAACAGAGGTTGAGGGAGGAGGAATGTGAGTTTAAGGCCAGTCTAGGCTACAGAGTAAGAATACATCTCAAAAAGAAAAGAGTAAATTGGACAGAATTATTTTTCAGATTAACTGCTGGCAGAAGATACAAAACTCCCTTGGTTCAATGACAAAGTGTTAGAGACACTCATAGGAAATTCACGGCCAGAGAAACAACATTTCATCCTACACTTTCCTTAAGAGAGTTCCTGAATATGCAACAAATCAAATCATAAGAAAGAAACCTTGAACATAAAGAACTCAGGCTGTTTAGAATGGTCATTACACATGGCTGACTTTGCCCTTTGTCAGAAGCAAGACATTGCCATTATGTTAGTGATGGTACAAAACATACTTTTTCCCCCAGAAAGATGTGTTTCTGTCCAACATTCATTGACAGATATCAGGAAACAGAAAAATAATCTATATCTGCAAAATATGTAGAGACACAGAGACTGACAGAGAACTATCTTTAGGCCCTAAATGGAACAAGCAGTGAAGGCTGCTTGAGTTGGTGTAGTCGATGTAACAGAAACTAGGAAGTGGCTGAGTTAAGACTTGACCTGGTGTCTTTCTGTAAATTCTATACCGTGAAACTCCATGCTGCCTTTCTAAGACTGGGGCAGTGTCTGTAGATATTGAGCGTTTCTGTATCCAGTAAATTGTACCTTCTGTTTAGACATATCTGAGCTCTGGTTTACACAAGTAGTAATAACACAGAAATTTTCTACACAAATATGTTACACCCACAAGTGGCAGGAAAATGTCATCTCAAGATAGTACATCTTAGCCACAGATGGACCTTGGATCTGCTGAGCTATTAATACTTGTTATTAGTATTGTCAAGCTTAGAGCTAGAGAAAAGTGAGTTGTAGGAAACAGAAGAAGCAGATGCTAAAGTGAGGAAGAAGGAGTAGACAGGGTGGACAACTAACATGGACCCTCTGGCTGAATAAAGTCAAGACAGATAGTTAGAAAATAGACTTATCTAATAGGAGGCTTATTTTTACCTTATGCTTTAGTGCTTCTGTGCAAATAGATTGTTTCAAGAACTGGCAAAAAGCATCAGTTTTTATATCTGAGACATTATTGTTTACAGACATTACAAAACAAAGATCTACAGATGGATCCAATTATCTATCCCCTCCAGAAAATCACCTGGATCTCAGGAAGGCCCAAGTGCTGAGATGTCTGTCAACAGTCACCCTGTCAAGCTTCTATCAGTTGTCCTTGTCATTAACAGCATCCAGTTGTTTCTAACCAGTGAGAGGAACTAAAGAGAATGCAACAAAAGTAGGCCCGGCTGTGATATTTCTCCCCCAACAACTATATTTGGCTGTGCTATCTCCCTATACCCAGGGTTAGGGTCACAGTTCTTGGCAACCAATCTCCACTTGTCAGCACTGTGTATAGCTTGGTATCTTGACCTCAAAGGAACCCCCAAGGGTAGATAGCCACCAGAAGACTTTAAAGTGAAGTGTCACCTCCGAGATTCTTGAACAGGCATCACTTGATGCTCTGCTTGTGGCATTGGTTGATTAATGATCTTCTATGTACTCAACTTTGTGAGGTGTGAAATGGAACTAATGCTATAGTGCCTGCATTAAGAAGGGTATGTGAGGGTTAAGTGAGAAAGAACTTCATACAGTGGCCAGCATGGAAAGAGTCAACAAGCACTAATTGTCACTGGAATTGTTACTACTGTTATGTTTCAACATCAACAGTGTAGAAAAAGAAGAAAGGTTTGCTCTCAAAGGCCCATTAACTTTTAAAACTAAAAGACCTTGCCAGAGACCTAGTAAATGTCAGTGAACATATGGCCTTCCTAAACTAGAAAAATGTCTAGGCTGTCTCATCTTCCTAGCATAGGCAGTACATAGGCTTCGAGCCTTGCATTTGGCATGTCAAATATTAATAGTCCATGTCTGAGTATGTGCACTCAGTTCTAGAAAAGATGTCATCTTCATATCAAGGGATTAATATCATTGCTTGAACGTTTCCTCTAAGCTGAGATTTCTTTCATTTTATAGGATTGTCTATTATTAATCGTTTTCTTTAATATCTTAATAATGTGATAGGAAAATCAAATTAGCCTGGTAGGAATTTCCCATCAAACCATTTTAACCTGGTCTAGTAAAGACTTCAGTTTTCTTCCTAATGAGACTGCTAACAGCCATCTCAGTCTGCACAGTACACAGGAGATACAAGCTCCTACCCCACCCTCATTTTATGATGAATGTAGCAGAGTTGTCATGGACTTTTTCCCTTGTTGCTAGTTAAAGCCTATCTATTTCCAATGCTGGTCAATTCTTCCTCTAAATCAGTTTCTTGTGATCTCTAAACTGCCAATTACCCACCAACCTCTAAAATCATGAATTCCAGGAATGGACTCTGCCAAGCCTATTGACATGACATCTCACCCCCCCCCACACAGCCATACAGATGCCATACTGACATTCAAAGTGATATATCTGATAATGTCACTTCAAAAGCCTTCACTATGCGTGCAAGGGTTTGAATGTATCCCCTAAAATTTCAATGTTGGAATCTTAATCCCCAAAGTCATATAGTTAATGGTGTTTGTAGACCATGTCTTTGGTGGGTAATTAATCATATCTGAGGTCACAGTAGGGACTCCCCAGGGCATTATTTTTTATATAAAGATAGGAAGAGTAACAAGATCTAGCACACTTGATCTGCCCCACCCTCACACATTGGAGCACAACAAATACTAAACACTCTTACTTTGTAGCCTCCAAAAGCATGAGTCAAGTAGATTTCCATCCATTAAGACTTGTCCAGTATTCAATATTTTGGTATAGTAACAGGAAATGAACCATAGAAATCTATATCTATTACCTGATGAAGCTGGTAGTAAGGCCACAAGTTCTTGGCATTTCAAGGATTTTCAGAGCTGGTCTCAAATCACTTTTCCAAATTTAGCTTGCACTGTTCTGTTGTTCTTAACATTTAAACAAAATGCCAAATGTTTGATTTACTAAATGAAGACTCAGAAGCAGGACATCATGGTGAAAGCCTGCTAGCTCAGAGAGGCAGAGTTGACCTTCCTACTCCACTGATGTCCTAGAAGGAAAAGCTCCTTCTACTCCATGCTGTCTTAAATACCCTTCAACTCAAAGGCCTCCTTTTTCTTTCCTGGATTTTCTTGTGTTCACTCCCTGTCAGTTGGTGACTTGTTCTGCCTCTTGACTTATTGTTGACTTATTTAGCTCTTGTTTACAGAAAGCTCTTGGGTGTGTGTGCTAAGATTGAGCCACACCACAACAGGAAACAGGTTTTTCCAGTTCATACTCTTGGGACTCACAATGTGTTCAAACATTCTGCAACACTGTACCCCTCCTGACTTTCTGTGCTTAGAGTGGATTTCTCAGTTGTGCTAAAAGTTTGTCTTGGTATATGTGTAAAGTATTTCCAAATTTGCCCTCTATCTTCTTTACTTGGTTGTGAACAACAGGAACCTAAACTGTAGGTAGGAACTCTAAGGAGACCTTGATAAATAAATATTAAATTATATTCATTTATACAGAGTGAATAATTTGCACCATCTGACTCCTGCATGATTCCATGGCTAGTAGACTAACAGGTTCTAGGAATCCCTATAGGAAACTGATTCTCAGTGATGCCTCATGGTATGGATTTGAAGACCCCTAGCCAACTTTAAAAGAGAGAAATGAACTGACAGGTACCTAAGCTGGAATATTATGAAGATTACTTGGGTCAACAATGGCAGCAGCACAGTACAGGTGGAGATCTAGGTCCATTGGGACTGGGGTGACTACAGTTATTCTCCAACTAGGAGATCAGATGACACTGCTTTTGACAACTTGGGACTGTACAGGGAAGAAGATGCACTGAATTTCAATTTCATGATCAGTATATGGCTAAGAAATCCAAAGGCTCCATGACATCTTTGAAGGAGGCCCTCATCCTTACAGCTCTGGGAAGATAGGACTAAGCAAAGTTACACTGACAATCCAACAGCAAAATTCACCAAATGTATTCCTCAAGGTAGGGCACTGGTAGGCATGAAATGAGACCCCATGAGGTGAAATGGAGACTTTAGAGAGATGGAACCAAAGCCTGAGAACGGGGAATGTGCAGCTCCTACTGGATTTTATTTTCAGTGCAAGCTACTGTCCCTCATCCCATCCCCTTCAGGTGGTCAGATAATCCCAAGTCAAATACTCCAGATTTTATTATACAAGAGAATGTTTTATAATCCAACAGAGAACCACTACCTGCTGCTGCTGCCGCCACCGCCACCGCCACCGCCGCCGCCACCACCACCACCACCACCACCACCACCACCACCACCTAACATTTGTCTCTAGAACCCAAAACAAATTAGGTTCTAGAGAGACAGCCACAAGGCATGATTCAGAAGTCCTCATTTACCCATAGACAGAGCTGATGGCATCAACTGCTTGGAGTACACACTGTAGGAATAGTATGGAAGTGTGGATTCTAGTCAACAGCATGATCACTGGCACCCCTATGGAAACTTCTAGTCTTCTAAGGAAGTACTTACTCTAAAGCTCCTCCCTATAGAGCTAATATCCACTAGCTGCTCACTCCCCCTCCCCACTTAGCTCTCATGAGAGGTGATTTTGACTCCTCATTGTCATTTGCCCTAAAGTATTGCATCATCACTTGATGGCTTCCCTCAGCCCCAATCACTATGCTATCACATTGAATTTTCCCTAATTATTCAGTCTAAATGCCCTGTCGGATACTTCCTTTCCTACCTTTTTCTCCTGCCATTCTATATACCAGGAAAGCCCAGCTGCTTTTCTTCTCCATTCACACCCAATTCTGAGTACTTCACCTCGGGTCATCAAAACATGTCTGGAGCTTTTCTCACACTGACCGGTTCTCTGGTCCTATAATTCAATTCTATATTCACACCACCAACCTGCAAATAGTGTGGGACCCCATAGATAAAGGGGTTAACTCCACGGATCACACACAAACTAGATGTCAGTCAGAAGCAGGAAGTTTCATCTGTACTTCTGAACAAGCCAGCTGGAAATGAGGCATTCCACAGTCTCCTCCTTGTGTTTGATGAGGACAGCTCACAGAACTCAGGAAGACACTTAGGTTTGTTGGCTTATTATAAAACAAAGATAGAGCATAGTACGGAGGAAAGGTGTGCAGGGCCCTTAGGCCTTCTCCAGGTGCACCACCTCTAAGAACCCAGCTATCCTGCTATCTACCACGTCTTCAAATTGGGTTCATTTGGATATTTGTGGCAGCTCACTCCATCACACATGGTTAGTTTCCCGACTGCTCTCTGGTGATGAAGTTTTCTCTGGTCCTCCTCTCCTCCCTGGAGCTGAGGATAAAAGTTAAATTCCCAGCCCTTTAGTTACTAGTTGGTTTCTCTGGAAACCAGGAAGCCAGTTACCACCTAAATCCATTCAGAAGCAACCAAGAGTCACCACCGAAAACAAGATGCTCCAGATTCTACGAAATGCCAGAGGACAAGGGAGTTCTATGACAGGATATATAATCAGACATCAAATATAAAGGGGAAAAGAGAATCCCTCAGTGTTCCGTCTACAAGAGTGTCAGGAGCTGACTGTCAGGCATAGGTATATGAGTGTGTGTGTGTGTGTGTGTGTGTGTGTGTGTGAGAGAGAGAGAGAGAGAGAGAGAGAGAGACTCTCAGAGAGAGAGAGAGAGAGAGAGAGAGAGACTCTGAGAGAGAGACTCTCAGAGAGAGAGACTCTCAGAGAGAGAGACTCAGAGAGAGAGAAGAGAAAGAGATAGAGAGAGAGGAGAGGGAGAGAGAAGAGAGGGAGGAGAGAGAGAGAGAGAGAGAGAGAGAGAGAGAGAAGAGAGAAAGAGCAGAGACCTGAGCTTGGCAAATACTATACCACTATATTTAGTCAAATTTAATTTTCTGTAAATATATATATATATATATATATATATATATATATATATATATATATGTATAAATTTAATTTCTATAAAAACACATAATTTTCTATAGAAACGCATAAATATACTATAAAGCTATTCTTGCTCTTCATTGCTTAGATTTCGTTCCATACTGCCTTACTTTAAAGCTAGTCAGATTTTAAAAATAAAAATCTCCGTGCTCAGAACTAAATTGTACATTCATATCACACCCCTCCCCCAAATTCTTACAAAATCTTCTCAGAAGGAGGGACAGAAAGATTAGAAGAACCAGAGGTGGTTGCCCATACCAAGAAAATGGTGCTTTCCAGACACAGCAAGCCAGATACACATGTGATTTCATAGCAGTTGTAACAGCATATACAAGACCTTGTACAAGATTTAGCCATACAAAATCCCGGCATAGAGGAGAGAGGGTAGACATGTAATCTCACCACAAACTTAGGCGTTACTACCATTTGATAACTACGGTGTCAAGGAGAACCAGTTTCCATTACTGTTGTGGCACCTTACAGGCTGGCCCTGTGGGCAAAGGGTGGGGCAGGCTTCAGCCCCTGGACAAGCTGGGTAACACAATCTGGACTTGATAGGAGAAGAAGAAAAGAAAGAGAAGTAATAATCTCCAAACTAGATACGGAATGAACGGGCAGAGAAGGTCATAAGGGGAGGGGGCATTGCATGGTGATGAATATGTTCAAAATATATTGTATACAATTCTCAACAACAATAATAAACTCCCTATTTTAGAAGGTGATTTTGACCTCCTACATACATACATCTCTTAATGTTTTTTTATTATTTTCTTATGTGTATTATTGCTATTTTAAAATACAATGTATTTTCTTTCTCAAGCCAAAATTGTTATGAGCAAAATATTCGTGTTTGATTGTTATTTTAATCTTTGATGGACCTTGTTAAACCATCTGATAAATAAGAATAACAACTGTGTTTTTCTCTATTTCAGGTACTGTTCTTTGATCTTTGCATAAACTACATTATTCTATCTGATGATATAAATCTAGAAATGATCATTATTGTAATAGCTAGTTACAGAGAAAGAACTGGACCCAAACTACTTGCTCAAGGTCACACAGCTCGTAAATGAAAGAACAGGACTAGAGCCCAGCGTTCTGGCCCCAGAGTATAAACTCTCAATGAGAGTCATAAGCAGACCTTGTTAAACGAGCAGGAACAAAAGGGAAGAAAACTGTGACACTCATGCCATGGTGTGGACAAACATTGCTCACAGAATGCTCGGGAAATAAGCAAGTCACAAAAGGACAAGCTCTGTGTGATTCGATTTATGTGAGGTTCAATGCAGACAACTGTGGGAGAATGGTTATATCCAGAGGCTAATATGAGAGAAGATACTGAAGCCAGTGTTTATTGGTTCATTGTTCCAGTTCATGAAGATAACATTCCGGACTGACGTCTGTCCTAATGTGTGGATATAAAGATACATATTTTGAAGGTAGTTAGATGGTATGTTTATTGAATAACAAACAAACAAAGAAAAGAAGCTTCATCCCTAGGGTTTATTATCTCCCTAGACTTGGTCAGAGAAATTTGTGTATCACATGGTGATCAGTACAAAGACTCTTAATTAGCCAAACTATTATTTGTGGTCAGGGAGGACTAAGGCAAAACATGCCTTCTGGACATGGTAGGATCATTGTACTCATGAACTAATAGCAGCTGTAGTTGCCTGGGTAAGATTTCTACAATATGAGTCCTAACAACATTATTGCAGGGACGGGAAAGGGATACACAAGCTGCCACCCCAAGCTGAAGTTCTGTTGACAGTAGATGGTTTTAGAGGAGAGAAATATAGTTTTGCTTAGATGTGACCCCTGGTAGGCTATGTTCCCAGTAGATGAACACACTTCCAAATGCATATGGGCAACATTAATTACACTTAGTGTGTTATTGGGAGAAAGGAAAAAGACATTAAGTTGGGAGGAAACTTGGGGAAAATCTAAAGAAAATTAAGTTAGGGTTTTTTAAATTAAATATTATAAAGCCTGTGTTTAAGACCAGAAATTTAAATTTTTTATCTCCCTCACCTTGAAAGACTTTTACATACTTGTTTTGATCCACTCCCACACATGCCAGATAAAAACCTTTGTTTACCTTCTGAAGGTGGATAACGGTGGTGGTTATACAGAAACAACTATGTGAACCTCAAGCCCCTGAACAACACACTTAAAAATGAGTGTGACCCCTGTTCAATGCATTGGGTCAGCCTCCAACAATACAAAACGCTGAAGAAAAAGTTCACTGTTAAGTTTCATGTCATCTTTAGATTACCATGGCAGACATATTGGTGAGGGAAGTAGCTTTGCAAGCTAATAGCAGCACAGAAGCTGGCCAGGTAAGGCAAGACCTTCTGTATTAATGTCATCAGCATGTCAGTGGCACTGCTGGGATGATGGCATGGGCTGCAATGTGCAGGTGCTTATTATTCTTACTTGAGGGGATGGAATCTTAGGACTCACCTGTGCACGATAAAACACAATCTGAGGAGAACTTAAATAGCCTGCTAATAGATGGTGAAGCAAATGGCCAACTTCTTCAAGGAGCAAAAGAATCAATCCAATTATATTGGATTTTAATGAGAATGGTGCTATGCCCAGAACCACGGTGACTGAGGGCAGTCTCTGTGACTTTCTGTAGATAAATTCTCTTGTGGAAAGATAGCTTCTCTCACCTCCCTGGATTTGCTTCCAACGTCTGCCTGCTCTACCAGATGATTCCCAAGACTCTCTAGCTGTAGCTATATAATCCTGAGGTCTTCCCAGAAATTCAGACTCTGAGTTTCCACTGCCTGCCAGACGTCTTCTCACTTATCTCTAGTGGCCATCTTAAACACAAAGGTCTGCCTGTACTTTCCCTGTGGAAATCTGTTGTTCACCGTGGCCCTCTCCATCACTATTCTACTGCCTAATCCTTAAAACAAGTTAGTCTTAGTTATTCCGTCCAGAAAATCCTCTCTCTCTCTCTCTCTCTCTCTCTCTCTCTCTCTCTCTCTCTCTCTCTCTCTCTCTCTCTCTCTCCTGTTTTTCTCTAAGATTACATGAAATTTTACCATGTTCAGGACTCATCACCTCTTCCCAGTGAGTGGCTCCTCACCAGGCCTCCTGTATCACTCCTTCCTCCCACAGTCTATTCCTACCATGGAAGCCCAGGATAGAATATTTATAGTGCTTTTATTTTTTTTATCATATTTGTTGTTCATTCGTGAGAAATTTATAAATATATTCAATGAAATATGATCATATTTGGCCTCCCTTATCTTCTTCTTTCAATTTCTCCCTGCAATCTTCCTGCCAAATTTCATATCTTCTTTCTTTATAACCCGTTAAGTCTAACCTATAGTGCCTATATGTGTATGAATGCAGGGTCCTGCACTGGAGCATAGGAATCTTACTAGCAAGAACACCCCACTAAAGAATGATTCTCCCTCCCCCAGTAGCTAGCAACTGCTAATAGCTCCTTAGTAAACCTTATAGGGTCTGAAGAAGACTTTCCCCACTGATGCAGGACTCAGGCTGCTTACTTTTGCACAGTTCTCATGAAGATAACCAAAACTGCTATGAGTTCACGAGTATGATAGCCACCCTATGTCCAGAAAGCAGCATTTCTTTCATCATCCACTTATTCCATTCTTTCTTCCTCCTCTTCTCAGATGATCGCTAAGCATTGGAGAGAGAGGTAATAAAGATGTCCTCTTTAGGGATTAGTACTAAGTCTCTATTCTCAGCACTTATGCATGTCACCGTGACTGCTGCCCACTGCAGACAGAAGTTTCTCTGGCCTGGGTCAAGAGCAGCCCAAGTCTATGAGTGTAAAGAAAACTGCTTAGAGACAAGTTGACAACATGATTGTTGGGCAAAGTAAGAGTATCAGGTCTATTAAATCCCAAGCCCTGGGCTTTTGGCCAGGATTACTGGCCATATATATATATGGCCGTATATAAAATTTATATATATTTATATATAAATATATTTATATATAAATTAATATATTATAATATATTTTTATTATATAAAATATATTTAAATTTATTTACCATATATAAAATTGTCTCCTGTGCATAAATCTCAAATCCAGTGAGAACGTGGTCATCATCACATAACAGTCACAGCACCACAGTACCAGTGGGAACATCATGCCTGACAGATCAGTGTTTCAGAAGGCATGTTCTAGCACTAGGTGGGAATAACCATGTCTTTTCTCTGAAAGCAGCCCGCATAGCAGCAGAAGGGAGAATTTCCTTGTTGGCTTGATATTGGTTTTCCTCTGTCCTACTGCCAAAGTATGTAGCACACTCAACAATAGATTCTTACTGTGTTGTTGTGTGTAAGCAAGGGGAAAGGCAATACCCTGTGTTTCTTTACAGGCATTTAGGATCTTCTTTGCACTATTATTTTTATTTCATAACTCCTGTCTTCTGGGAGTAACATTGGCCACACATGTAGGGTAATTATGGGTGAGGAAATAATAGATTATAGATAAAGAGAGAGGTAGAATAGTGAAAGTAGAGAGGCTTAAGAATATGAGGATGAACTGATGATAGGGAGAATAACAAAGAGGAAGGAGGTATGAACAGCCTTAAGAAGCCAACTGTGCTAGAACTTAATTAGAACATAATTGGAGAGTTTGTAAAATATAAGTGAGATATGGAGTATATTGTGGGTGAGAGAATTAAGTGGGGGTGTGGTGGGGGTTGGTAGTGAGTAGGTTAACCAAAATTAAGGATTTATGAAAAAACTTTATAGGCACTCACTAGTTTGAAAGGAAATAGAATATTAAACTAAAGAAAGCAAGCTGCTTTCCAGTACACACACCAAGTTCCTGATGCTGCTTTCAGCCGAGTTCTACTTCCCTCACCTTACTGCTGGGCATTTTCATTTGTCATTTATGCTTCAGCCTTCAGATATGGGCGGGCACTTTCTGTTCTATCAAGGAAACGACGCTCCTACTCTTTCTGTAGGTTCTCTGCACTAACTGCCCTATGGGCAGTGTACGATCTACCTATGACAGGGTGCAACTGTTACAGTATTGGAACTTCAGTTATAACATTAAGCCTCCAAAGAGATTCTCTGGATCATCAATCTAAAATAACCATCTACTTACCCATTACTTTACTGTCTCAATGGTACTTGTCCTTCCCTTCTTCCCTCCATCCCCTTTCCTTTCCCTTCTCTCTTTGCTTATTGTTTGTATCTCCCAAATAGAACAAGAGCCCTGTAAGAATAAGTACCATCTCTCTGTGTTGGGAGCCGACACCTAGCTGAAAGCGGCTATCATCTTTACAGCCATCTCAAGCCATATACCCTAACAAGAGACATGTTTTCAACAGCCCGCAACAGCTGAGCACACTCTGATAAATGTCTTGTTTTTCTCACATATCTTGTTTTGCTGTTTAGTGCCGTCAGCTGCAAGGTGCACATGGTCTCCATGCTGCTAGCTAGTGCTCGTGTTCTCTTCACTGCTAGCTAGGCACACATGATATCCACGCTGCAAGGCACATGACGTAGTGCCTTCAGCTGTGCTTGTCCACGAGCCCAAGGCAGGTGGTAAAGGGTATAAATACCCAGGTTTCCTTTCAATAAAAGAGAGACTTGGAGAGACTTGATCAGACTCTCTGTCTTGTCTCCATTCTTCGCGTCTCCATCGCCACTCTCTCTCTCTTGCTAGGCCCTGACCCGCAAACTGGAGCAGCAGAACGGGTTGTTACAAAGTGACCCCCGAACGTGAGGCAGCTGGGGCGGTTACAAAGTGGTGCCTCAACGTTGGAGCTCCAGTAAGCAGGATACAGTGAGGGACACAGCGGGAATTGGAAGCGTGCATCCTCACTCCTGCACTGCAGACCCTGCTGACTGACCCGGACAGGTTGCTACATCTCTGTGTGATGGTTTGAATGAAAATGGCCCTCATAGGAAGTGGCACTATTAGGAGGTATGGCTGAGTTGAAGTAGGTATGGGTTGAAATGGAGGAAGTAGGTTACTGGGGACGGGACTCCGAGGTTTCAGATACTCAAGCCAGGCCCAGTGTCTTTATTTTTCTTGCTGTTGCCTGCTGATCCAGATACAGAACTCTTGGCTCCCTCTCCAGCACTATGTCTGCCTGTGTACCACCATGCTTCACACCATGATGATAATGGACTAAACTTCTGAATTGTAAACCAGCCCCAATGTAATGTTTTCCTTTGTAAAAGTTACTGTGGTCATGATGTCTCTTCACAACAATAGAAACCCTAAGAGACTGTGCTAAGTGTGTTGACCAATCAAATAATATTTATTTTACAGTGAATACTAATATGTGTGCATTGTACTCCACATATGCTTTGAATAGGCACATTCCTTTCGGAAAGATGACTTCTCTAATCAAAAACATAGCCACTTATTTGTAAATTAACATTTCTCTCAGCATTTGGAAGGTGATGAGGTAGGAAATCATAAGTTCAAGGATGTCTTCAACCATATGTTGAGTTCAAGGCCAGCCTGATATAATGAGATTCCTATGTTCAAAAAATAAAGTGTATTCGAATTCAAGTATAGATGTAGCTTGGGGACTAAAAATAAGTTATATTATAGTGTAAAAATGATTCAAAATTACTTAACCAAATGTGAAGATACATGCCCCAAATTTTAAGAACCACTAAATGGACGAATTAAATATGGCATATGCACCATGTGGAATTCCACGTGGTAATAAAGAGGGAATGAATGTTGATGCATACGCTATGACATAAATGAATCTTTAAAAACTGTCCCAAAGTAAGACACCAAACACAAAAACATTACATAGTTCCATTTGTATTAAATGTTTCAGGTAGATGGATAAATCTTTCGAGGCCGAAAAACAGATCAGCAGTTCCCGGGGCAGAGGTGAGCAGGGGAATTGACTATAAATGGGCAGGAGAGACCTTATCAAATGACGCTGCTCTGAAAGTAGAATGGCGCTGCTGGACACCAAGCAGATGATTGTATTTTTAAAATTGAATTGTAAAGGTAAGTGAATTTCATGATATATAAATTTTTTCAATAAAATAACAAAACAAAATACTCCTCTTCCCCTTACTCCATCTCCGTACCCCACCCCCATTAAGGAATTTAGACACTAAAAGCACTTGAAGGCTGCTCCAAATATAACCTGTTCATGGATGGATGTGATCTTCTCACTTTAAATAAGTTTTACACCAGCCAAAGACCCACGGTTTCTCTCCAATAATGGCTTGCTTAGCTCATCAACTTTCTAGATTTCCCCCCCTCCCCTGACACTTGGCACCTTTGTGGCTGTCATGTAAACACAGAGTAAATAAGTTGTACGTGCAAGTCCTCTGGCCCCAGGAGAAGCAAGTGCCTCAAGTAGCAGTTAGAAGTTATCACACGGAGAACTATTTCTTATTCTAACAAATGGCAGCTTTCTAATCTTATGTGACATTATACATTTTCAATAAGTTTAGTAAGAGCTATGTTTTGTCACCTTTGTACCTTAAATGGCACAGTTTTGAATAGATCCATTCACTGTTACCATGACACAAACACCCTGTCCAAGATGGATCTGGGTAACTATGTAAGATTCTTACTCATTTGTTATTCAGACAGTGTCACACCATGTAGGCAGAGTTGATCTCTAACTCTGTATGTAGTTCAAGATATTCTCATACTCTGAGACTACAGGTGTGTGTCACCACACCCAGCCTTAGACAGCTTCTTAATTTTTGTTTCCTCCAAATAAGAGATGAAGTGAGGCTGTAGAAGCACAAAGAGTCAGGCAACCCCGCACTCCAGGTAGGAAGTGGGGCATCCTCAATTCTGGGTATCACTAGACAGAAGGACTAAGAGCATTTTCAGTACAAGAAACAACAGAGTAAGAAGACTGGAAAAGGACTTCAGGCTTCCAAGAAGGAGAAGGTAGGCACACAAGACAACCCAAACCAAAGTTATCCCTGAGTGTTAACAGTCCTGGGACCACCTCATTTTAACTCAGGAGAGAAAAAGTTTTTATTTACCAATGTTATTCAGTCTCACATCAGCTATGCCCTGGAGATTGTGTATCAGACATGTATTATGCCTAGCAAGTATTACACCATAAATAGTTAAGCATCATGGGAAGACAAAGGGGAAACAGTATATCCTGTTTCTATCTGGACTGTTCCATTTACTGGCAGTGAATCTTGAAGTAGAATCTTCTGTACATCCCTTTGCACACCTATAAAATGGAAAGGAAATATGATTTTCCTCACAGGTGTTTTTGAAGTATAGGATAATAAATGTGAAATTCTTAGCCTGGTGCTTGGTTAATTTGCACACAATCAAACTTACCTTTTATCAATGAACATTATAGGTTATTTCCTGGAAGAGTTTGTAAAGATCTATGTTATCATCTTCTTAAATGCTAAGAAAAATTATCAGTGAACCAATTTGGACCTGGAGTTTTCTCCAGGAAGGTAATGAATTTAACTTCTACAGTCAATAGATATACAAGGCAGGTATGATTTCATACCCGTGTCTTTTACCAGGATAGGTATTTGCTTCTTCCAAAGTATTTATGCCAACTAGCTTGTTGAATACTGATCTTGAGTAGTTCATAGTACAGCATAATATCTTATGTATGAATATAACATGACTATAGTGGCTCCATTAATATTCCTGGTGTTGGAAACATCTTCCAGAAATCTCAATTTTGTTGATTTTTCTTCATAGAACCATTATCTGGTTTTGTTCATTTTGTATTGGTCAGCTTTCTTCTTTGGTAATTTCTGTTCTCTTTTATTACTTCCTTCTGCTTATTTCGGGTTCTCTTGCTTTCATCTAGCCTCTTGAGGTAGCCATGGGCTATTAATGTTATACTCCCCTTTTTTGCCATCAAATACATTTTCATGTTATAATTTTTTTCTGATCACGGCTTTAACAGAAAACAAGCTTAACATATTGTATTTTCATTACACTGAGTTATGTTTTTTAACAGTTTCCAGTGATTTCATCTTTGGCCATGGATTATTTAGAAATACATTGCTTAATTTTCGAATCGTCAAGTTTTCCAGACAGCTTATTACTTATTTATAATTTAATTCCACTGTAATCAGAGAACATGATCTGTATAATTTCAATCCTTTTAAATTACCATGGTTTGATTTATAGCTCAACATATGGTCTGTCTTGGGAAACACATCATCTGTGCTTGGAAAGAATGTTCTCCACAGTTATTGGGTGTAAAGTCTGTGAATATTAATTACAACAAGGTGGATGAGTCTATTGTTCAGATACTCTGTGTTTTTAGCCAATTCTATAGTAACTGAGAGAAGCAGGTTAAAACTGCAATTAAAAATTATTCAGTTTTCTTTTCTGTACCTGACCTTGTGTTATACCTTTACCATCCATTTCCTTTGCTGTCCTCCCCATATCTGTACACAAATCTCTAGCAAAGAGGCTAAAAATGTGCTTATTATCATCCCACCTTTAGTTTGGAGTGTTTATAGTCTATTTATATTTAATACAATGCTAATAAGCTGGACTTAAGTCCATTATTCTACCATCATTCTTCAAGTTTATACTTCTGTCTCTTATTTCCTTTTTCTTCTCTTATTTCTCTTACTCTTATTTCTTCTGTCTCTTATTTCTTTTTTTTTCCTTAAAGGAACTAGACTCAGGACTAGGCATGCCTTCTCATGGTAAGCTACATCCTCAGCTCCCTGTCTACCTGTTCTGACAGCGTGGCTTCTCATTTTTGGTCATTTAGGAATTACACTTTGTTTCATTCTTTTTTTTTTTTTGTAGTATACTTAGAGTTAGGACCCGACCATATCAAATAAAATATAAGAATTGATCAATCATATTAATCTATCCACAAACTTTGGTTTAGCTGCCATATGCATGGGATAGATATCTATTATAAACTCCAGTACAACATTAATTTTGGCTTAAACAGCAAATGCAATATTTTAAACAAATTTCAAACATTTTTTTTACTATTTTTGTGTGCATGTTACATGTACATTTTTGCGTTGGGTGTTTGTCTGGACATATGTATGGTTAAAGCCTTGAAGTCAATATTTAGTATTTTTCTCTTTTACTCTTTGCCTTATTTTTTGAGACAAAGATTCTTGCTTACATCTAAAGCTCACCATTAGGCTAGACTTACTCTCCAAGAGTCTCCCTGATCAGCTTACCTCCACCTCCCAGTTCTGCAGATCCGAACTCAGGCACTCATTCATGTTACAGAAACACCTTCCCCACTGAGCTACTTAACCAGCTCCTAACATCAAACTTCTCTACCTCTTCGTGTATTTTCTGTCTCTTGTTTCTTCTTAAGAACCCAAATTTCCCCAATTCTCTGGTCATCAAATCAGTCAGTCATTTGTCTCCCCCTTCTATCTTTATTTTAGAGTTGCTGGGCTTTGCCTCAGCACTTTAAGATACCAGTCCTCAGCCATCTGGTACCCACTGTTCCCAGAGACAACTTTGCTTTTAATTTGTCACCAGCCCCAACTCTGCTGACATTTTCCTCTGGTTGCTTTCACAACTCAACCTGTGGTTTTCAACACTTGGACTTGCCAGATGTAATTTTCTTGGTCTTTGCTCTAGATTAGATGGGGTTTTCAGAATTTTTGGAAATCTACAAATTTGTGCTTTGCAAAACGTAAAGATTATTTTATTCTGTGTTTATTTAAATAACTTTCTAAGTCCTCCAAACCTAACTGGGGCAATGAGAGAGTGAAGAAAAGACAGACATCCAGAGATCATATGGGCTGTACACTCTGATGGAGATAGATACACAACCACTATGATGCTTTGTATATGTTTGGCCCAGGGAGTGGCACTTATTAGAAGGTGTGTCCCTGCTGGAGTAGGTGTGGCCTTGTTGGAGGAGGTGTGTCACTGTGGGAGTGAGCTTTAATACTCTAATCCTAGATGCCTGGAAGTCAATATTTTCCTAGCAGCCTCCAGATGAAGATGTAGAACTCTCAGCTCCTCCTCTACCATGCCTATGTAGACACTGACACGCTCCTGCCTTGATAATAATGGACTGAACTTCTGAACCTGTAAGCCAGCCCCAATTAAATGTTGTCCTTTTATGAGTTGCCTTGGTCATGGAGTCTGTCCACAGTAATAAAACCCTAACTAAGACAACTGCCAACAGCAATCTACGGGTTCAGCAAGTTGACTTTATACAAATAAACTGAGAAACTGGGTTTATTTTATACACTTAAATAAGAAGGTAGATTCATGGTATAGAGCTGGAGGTTGGTTTTAACCAGTGGGAGGTCTCTGTAGCGAAACTATCTCAGGCTACAGTCTTCCTGGAGAAAGAAGGTATGGCCGATAGTCAACTTTTCTATTCATTTGAGAGGAAGGTTTTGCCAGTTCCCTTGGTCAGACTCTGGGAAGGCTTTACCAATTCCCATATGTCTGACGTTAGGGTTTTTGTCGTGGCTGTGTTCATGCCAGTAACATGTATGCACTCAGAACCCCATTAATTCCCCACAACTATCCTTCACACTATCTCTTCCTTCTGAATCTTTCATTAAATATAGGTTAGAATTTTGCTATTGGCTCCCACGTGACTGAACCCTTTCTCTTGTGAAACAAAAATTTCTCTGGTATTAAACATGGATAATTTGTCTTATTGTATTTTTAAACAGACTTTTTTTTGTCTTTCATTTATTATTGCCAATATGCTATTAAGCAAACCAGAAATATTGTTTATTTTAAAGTTTGTGGAATTAATTCTAGAAGTTCCATTTGATTCTTCCCTCATTTCTACTTATCTGATGAAATTATTTCTTGCTTGTCCATTACTACAAGCTCATTTTAGGATTTTTATAAGCCACAATAGCTGCTTTCAAATCCTTGCCTGCTCAATCCAGCCTCTGTTTCTGGTTCCACTTATTCTAACCTGTCTTAAACACCGGTTACCAAATTTTTCTACTTGGTTTTGTTTGTTTGGTTGCTTGGTTGTTTGTTTTTTTTTCTACTAAGTTTACATTGTCTTTTAAATACTACACAGAAGACTAGAACCTCCAGACAAATTGCTACAATACATTTAATTTTATTTTGATAATTGTTAACTGGGTACATACTGCACACTCAATGTACTTTTTGGTGGGAAGCATCTGGAATTTCTGTTCATTTTTTATATGGAAATTGGGATATTAGTAGAATGCTATTTTATTATGTTTGTTATGGTGTGTTTTATTTTGATTGTAAGCACACTGGGCTGCAAACCCAGGCTTTTGTGTGTGCCAGGCAAGTACTCCACTACTATGCAACATACACCCCTGTTCATGTGTACTTCAGAGGTCAGCTAGCCCCATGAACAGGACCAGACTTGTTACTACATAGATTGTGGAGCTCTGTTGTGACTCTCTTTTCAAGTCTTCCTCTCATCTTTATATTCTAGCTGCTGCAAATGCCCTGAGTTTTGTCCTCTTTTCTTCAAACTAGGGTGATACTACCCAAGTCTACCCAGCTTTTCCTAGAATGAGCTGGTATCTTCACATATGAAAAATAAGCTGAAACAGAGAAAACAAAAGGCCATGGCTGCTATAATGAGTTGAGGAACAGTGCTGGAAAGGGCAAACTTGTAAACTAATTCAACTATATAAAAAAGTCAAGAACTCCAATACAGCTCTTCCGTCTCCTCTGCTCACAACAAGATGAGTATGCTGATTTGCTTCCTGTTGCTACGTCTAAACACCATAACCAAAAGCAACTTAAAAGGAAGGATGTCTTAGGGTTTATTTTGCTTCAACAAAACATCATGCACAAAAGGCAAGTTGAGGAGGAAAGGGTTTGTTTGGCTTACATTTCCTTGTATTTGCTGTTCATCACCAAAGGAAGTTAGGGCAGGAACCCAAACAGGGCAAGAATCTGGAGGCTGGAGGTGATGCAGATGTCATGAAGGGATGCTCTTACAGGCTTGCTTCACAAGACTTCCTCAGCCTGCTTTTTTATAGAACCTAAGACTACCAGCCCAGGCATGGCACCACCCACCATAGCCTGGACCCTCCCACCTTGATCAGTAATTATAAAAATGCCTTATAGCTGGATCTCCTGGAGGCATTTTCTCAACTGAAGCTCCAACATCTCTGATGACTAGCTTCTGTCAAGTTGACTCATAAAACCAGCCAGTACAAAAAGCATTTGTTCTCTCTCTTGTTTTTTTTTTTTTGGTTGTTTTTTTTTTTTTTTTGGTTTTTTTTTTTTTTAATGGGCTGTAGTCCTTCCTTGTAGATAGAAGTCAAGGAAAGCACTCCAGCTGGAGCAGAGGCAGGCACCATGAAGTAAAGTTGATTGCTGACTTACACCCAGGCTTTTGTACAGTGACCTTTCTCATATATTCCAGGCCTACTTGCCCAGGGATGGCACTGCCAACAATGATATGGGCCCTCCTACATCAATTGACAACCAAGAAAATCTCTATAGGTATTCCTACAGCCCAATTTGATGGAGGCAATTCCCCAGGGGAGGGTCCCTCAGATAACCCTGGTCTGTATCAAGTCAAGAACTGAAGCTACAGAGGAATATCTTTGCTCAAGCTCTTAGTATTCCAGTGTGCACCAGGCTCACCGAGCACCCAATGGCACTGCTTTCTCTTGTGTAGGTAGTTGCAGTCCATACACCCTGTATTATTCAATTTGATTTCAAGCCATCTGAAGTGAAGAAGCAGGCCCAATGGCACATTGTGGTATAGTCACAGAGATTGGGACGAAGCAGGTCCCTTGTGATAACCAGACTACATCACTGGTTCTCTCTCACTGTGTCTCTAGTAGCCAAACCATGGTCAGTACTCAAGTTCCTCAGCTTTAGCAGAATTTAGCAGGATTTGCAGAACATTCTTTCAGGGTGTGTTCTAGTTTGCTTTCTAATCCTTCAATAAACAAACACCATGACCAAATGTAATTTGGAGAGTGAATGGTTTAATTGGCTTACACATCCCAATCACAGTCCATCATTTGGGGAAGTCAGAGCAGGAACTCAAGCAAGCATAGAGGCATGAAACCACAGTAGGAACAATGCTTACTGCCTGGTCTTCATGGCTCAGTCTGATTGCCTTTCTATACAGTCGGGCCTACCTCCCTAGGGGGGGTGGTACTGCCCAGGCAGACTGGGCTCCCCTTGTAACACAATCTGGTATGGGCATCTTCTCAATTGAGTATCCTTCTTCCCAGGTAACTCTAGCATATGTCAAGTTGACAAAAACTAACCAAAGAAGGAGGCACTCCTATTCTTGCTATCAAGTTTGTGAAGTACCAGGTTTTGTCAAACCAGCCCATTTGAAGGGCCAGCATGCTGCACTGAGAAGAGGAATCTGTTCCTTTCAAGGAGCTAAACACAAGAAGCAATGCACTAGGCCAGAGAACACATCCCTGTAGGTGACTCAGGCAACTCTTTGCCTGCTTCCAATTGGGAAATGATAAGATCAAGGAAATACATTTTCTTGTGACCACAGGGGACACCCCTGTCTCATCCTTACCAGTTAATACCAGAGCACAGCAAGTCCTGTGCACAGCAAGTCCAGTGCAGTTCTTGGAAATATTGATGCACGACATTGCAGGCTTAATGAATGTTAATCTACAGCTGCTCACACCCAAAGGCTTCTTAGGATAAATAACAAAATGCAGAATTATAATAAGTGGAGTCTCTGGGCCCCTGTAAAGTTCCCAGAAGGAAGTAAATTGAATCAGCACAAAACCCCACAGCAACAGTAACAAAAAGAGAAGTCAAGGTGCCTTGGATCACAGAGCCCTGCAGAGCTCCAGCAAAGCCAGTGAGAGGCCAGCCAGGGTCTCCTCTGGGGAAAGCTGTGAGTAGCTGACAATACGATGGAGCCTGTCTTAAAGGTACAAATATTCTCCATGTACAATTGCAAGGACTGGAAAGAAGCAAGCTTTAAAACCTAGAGGGTGTCAAATCTCATCATTGACTTCCTCTCCTTGCAACAGTAAGGGCTGGGCATACAAAACAAAGGTAGTCTTACAAAGAAAGTCTTGTAAACTCTGCATGGACTAAGATTCAGAACAGGCAGTGCTGGAACAGAGGCAGGGACAGAATAGAAACAAAATGTCTGCCAGACTCCATGTCCACAGGTCTGCCCTATTCACCTTTCCTGACAATGTAGTTGAATGTTCTTGCTAGCCTGGCCTGGAACTCAATGAGTGATAGTATGTTCAATCTGTGTTGAATGGTACTTGAAAAAGGAATGGGTGCACTTGTGGCCTCTCTTTCTCAATTAGCAACACGCCTGGAAATTTCCTTGACCCTACAATGGGATCAGTTCAATGCTGGGATAATGACTTATTTCCTGGTCTCCTGTTCCCTTGCTGGATGGTTTGTTTTGTAAAGACAGGGGGCTGCACCTGAGCCCTCCCAGCAGCTGTTATGACTCTCAGTTCAAAGCTTGCCAGAGCCTGTACAGAAGACTAGGGTTAGGTCTTGAGCCGTTCATCCTCTAATAAGGACAATTAAAGCATTTTCTTCACACCACTTCACTGCTGTGATTTACTAAATAAGTTAAACATTTAAAGCATTGAATCAATGCTAAGCTATAGTCAACGTCATGTACTATTTTCATACTATTAAATTAGATCACCCTATCTGATCTTTCATTAAAAAAAAACCTGAAAAACTTTCACCATACTTGGAAAGACCCTCTGTTTAAATATCTCTATCACTGAAACAAAAAAAAATCATATAAAAGACTAAAGACCATTTTGTTAAGAAGTGGTTTTTTTCTCCTTTCACTTACTGTTTCTTTCAAATACAAAACCTCTTTAATACATGGCTTTTGCCTGGATACACTAACAGGACTCTAGCAGGAGTGAGATACAGGAGACTCAAAGTTTAAAATGTTAAGGAAGAGAAGTGACAGAGACCATAGAGACAAACTTCTCTGAGGTCATTTTTTTTATAGTCATATATAAGTATCTGTATTATTTGTGTGAGATGGAGATATGGTCTCCCTATGTAGTCCAGGTAGCCTCCGTCATGGGATTAAAGGCATGTGCCTTGGTGAGACTAAATGATTTCTGGTGTGCTTTTGCCATGAGCCCATTTTTGCCTAAATTTCTAATTTAGATTTTCATCTAAGATCAGCCTTGCTAGTTGTTGGGTGACAGTGCAGAGAGCCCTCATGATTCTCTTTGGTCCTAGCATACTGATTAGCCAAGGTTCAGTTCTCTTATGTGTTCCATAGGTTGAACAAAGTGTTGTTAAGGTACACTCAGGCAACAGGGTCACCAGAAATCCTCACAGTGGAGAAAGGGGGAATTCCCGCAGCTTCTTAGTAGGTGAACAAAGTGAGTGTGAGGCCAGGAAATTAAGACATAATTGTTGGGGTCAGCAGCTCTACAGTGGCATGCTTACTCCAACTGCTATAATATCCCGTGCTCTGTGTATATTCAGGAAGTTCTTCACCAAATAGTTGTTTTGTCTCTGCCCTGCTTTGGGGTGGAAATGGTTCAAGCACATAAGAAATATGCACATTATTGTTCTCCTAGAATATTCTTTCAATCACTGTGTAAAGACACAATTTATTATGCATTTTTTACAGGTAGAGAAAAGTTTTCTACCCAGAGGATTTCATATGAAATGGTCCTATGCAACTTTCCTGTGAATTGCACACTTGGGACTGGGCTCATTACACATCTGTGAGTGAGTTTCCACTTCCTAAAAGTATACCACATGCAGAGAATGATGTAATGGGTTTGTGATGAATGAAGACTGTAGAACCAACACAAAGTTGCCAGCTTCTACTTTCAACAACTCCAGAGAAAACTCATTCAAAGCTATAAATATTATACAATGAGCAACTTAAGAGAAGGGTCTAGAAATCCTCAAAATAGCAAGGCTTTCTCAGAGACTCAAATGAGAGCTCACAGAACACCATGTCTGGCTCCAGGAGAGCACCTAGCTTTGGGGTGGCTCCCAGATTATTCTATGGTGAATCCTTACCTGGCCAGGACTAGCCTCTGCTCTGTCTCGGTTCTCCTTTTTATCCCTACTGTAAAAATGAAGATGCCCAAGGGCTATGTTCAATCACTCAGCCTCCTCACCTCCTAACTTTAAAAAAAGGAAGTAGGGGCAGAAGGAAGGTTAAAATGCCAACCTTTTCCTCCCGCCTCTTTTACTCAAATGACAAGAAAGGTGAAAAGTGAGATGTTTTGGCTGATTTTTAAGCCCAGAGAAAGAAAGATCTGAAGCCTGCCAGGGCAAGCAAGAAAAAGGGTCTCTTACATCCAGAGGTGAGTCATGGGGCAGGTCTGTTTGCAGGGAGAATGAACAAAGTGTTTATTTACTGAGAAGCTGCCTAGATCTCTAGGATCCTCTGGTGGAAGAAAAGAGCTCAACAACCTTCCAATGGCTGTTCTGGGAAATCCTGATAATTCAACACTTATACAACCAGCCTTGCCCCTGCCTGTGGACAGGCAACAGCAGGAAGGAAGTTGACTGCTTGCTGGTGCTGTGTGGAAGAACCCTGTATCTCATCGTGGAGGATGACCAGAAACCAAGGATACAAATGGGAGCTTTAGGGAACCATGTCTTCTGTTATAGGCCTAGAGGGATGGAGAATCTAGGCCATAAGAGCCAAGGTGGGCCAATGCAGTAATCCATTGGAGTGATGCTTAATTCTCAGAAAAATGCCCATAGCTGACCCAGAAAGGCACACATTCATCCAAAAGAAATGACAAATCTGTGGAGATTAAGTCCCCATTGGTCACTGGACAGGCCAGGTAGAAGCAACAGCTGGCAATGGGAGTACTATGAGAAAGGGAAGTCCTAGAGAGTGGCTTCTGGATAAGAACTTGGACCCCAGCTCCTTAGAGGACTGGAGGCATCAGACACTAAGAGTGTGTTTATCGAATGGGTCTCTTTCTAGAGGCTTCCTTGGAGTTGTTGGGCTAGGAAATAAAAAACACTGGAAGGTATTGAGTGGCTTTCCTAGGGGAGAGCCTCTGAAGGAATTTGGCTGGAGGTCTATAAACCCTGATACTGAGCTGTAGATTATTAACAGCAATAGAGAGGCAAACAACACCTTGAAAATTTAAAATCTGATAAATGTCTCATGACTGTAAATTAGAGGTAATAGGGAAGCTTTACAGATATAAACATTTGTTAAATAGCAGAGCACAGGGCTTATTAGTGATCTGGTTCTTACAAGGAAACTACCTCCGAGAATACATTTAGCCGTTCTTAGAAGAGCTACACGTGCACAAATACTCCATCCCTTCCAGTGGCAATATATCTTACTCAACATCACCGCCATGTCAACCTCTTGTCCAGTGGGCTTCACTCGTATTTCTTTTCCTGTAACTGGTAGGAAATCTGCAGCCAATGAGTTGGAAGCACAGATGCTTTGCATTAGGAAACCTTCCATTTTGACAGAATCCCTTCCTCCACGGTACCCAGCCCCTCCCCCTTTATTTCCTCAACCTCTCCAAACTATTCAACTCTACGTTAAGAATGTTTTAATTTCCTGCCTAAAAATTCAGGCAGCTTCATTTCATCCTCCATGTTGGCTTTGAGTGCCATTTTTCCTCTGTAGACTCAGCTCGGAGTAAATGTTCCTGACCTGAATGAACTTTTCCGGCTGGGTCCTTCTGACCTTTCTGGTATTCATCACATCCTGCCGGGTTGTAAGAAAGGTAATAACTTCTTTTTGCTCTTCTTTTCTCACAATCCATCACCTGATCCTCAATTCAAGTCCATTACTTTCAAAAGGATCATAAAGAATTGTTTTTTTCTGTTGTCGAATCTGAGTTGAAGCAAATTCTCTTTCTCAAGCCCATGCCTGAGACTTAGCTGCCTTCATCCCCAGCATCACCTGCTAGCTCTCTATACTGGCAAATACATTCTTGACAATTTGTTGAAAATCCAGGAGGGTTGTTGCTGTTACTTAAACAATCTTTACCTTGGTAGCCCTTACTACTCAAAAATGAAATGAATTTAGACGAAATATTTCTCAGATGGATCTTCCTACAGGGCCTTGAGGGTGTGTGTCCATCAGACTAAGAACTCTCAATACAGCTTCCAAAAATAAAAAAATAAAAAACAAACAGCAGGGCATTTGCTCCAGTTTCCAACCTCACTGCTTCCTTCTGTAAATGTCTCCATTATTTAATAAAGACATATATTTGCAATCTTTTTGCATAAACTAATGGAAAACTGAATGAATAAGTACATGTGTGTGATTAGGTGGGCTGAAGAGATAGCACTGAAGTTAGGAGTACTTATGGCTTTTATAGAGGACTCAAGTTTGGTTCCCGGCAGCTTTGTGGAGGCTCACTGCTGCCTGTATCTGCAGTTCAATGGCATCCAAAGCTGGCTTCTGACCCCATTGGACCCGGCATGCAGAAGGTATATAGGCATATATATATATATATATATTAAAGCACATAAAAATAAAAACCAAACTTGTTTTTAAAAAGTAAGTGATTAGATGAATTCTTTTTTAAGTAACAAAGTAGAATAGTACCTTTCACAGGCTGAATAGTTCAAACCCTCATCTTTAAACAACTGGCATTTAGAAAAGAAAGGTCTAGCAGTAGTAAAGAGTGCTTTAGGGCAATAACAAGTTTCAGTGTGGGGAGAAACTTAGAATTTAATCCACCATTTTCCGATGTATTACAATATCACAGTTTTCCTGCAAGCTTGAAATCCAGATCCCCATTAAAAGAAGAGAAAAAAATCCCAAGTTTCTGACACAGAAGCCAAAAGGCTTATACCACCCTGCCTCTGCCTTGCTGGAAAAGTGTCTGGGAGCTTCAGAGATTATCAAGCAAGCAAGCATCCTATAAAGCAGCCTATAGCCCTCCTCTTTAATGGACTTGCTTCTTTATTTCCTAGTGTAGATGTCAATCTATGAAGGATAATGCATCCTTTAAATATAAAAATTTGCCGGATAAACTGTTCTCAAAGAATAGTCAATAAGTATGCACTCCCCTGAAACACATCTAAATGACAGAGAAATTGTTATGATTACTCATCTACCTGCCTCAGCAGGGAAAAGAAGCTTTGTATTATGCCTAAGGACCAATAGCCTGGGATCACTAAAATATCTGAAACCTTGTCCTGAAAGCTATTGTTCCTTTTCCAGGACAAAAGACTGCCTAAACCAAAGAACACATGGGCAGATGAAGAGTGGAGGAAACAGAAGACTTGAGCCAGAGCTCTCCAGGATAGAGGGGTAGAGTTTAACAGAGGAAAGCTATGGGCTGTTTGACAGGACAGGACAGGAAGTTAAAGTGATCAAGGTCATCTGCTCCAGTGATTGCTAAGGGCAATTATTCCCACTGCCCACCAACTCCAGACAGGCCACTGTACACATTAGGCCTTCGATCTAGTCCAGACACACTCCTGAAGCACCTTCACTGGGGCTGACAACTTGACAGACTGATGGCTTGCATATTGACAGCCCAGACACCCAGCTCTGCTGCCTGGCTGGTCATCCGTCAGCACTTTCAGAAAGTGCACCAAATATCTCTCAGAGGAAACAAAGGCAAGAAGAGAGGGGGAACATTTTCCCCTGAAAAAATTGTCAGACAATTTGCTCGGGTCATTTACTCAGCCCTGGCTTGATTGATTCCCTGTAATGTCATTTACGTTTAGGTTTTAATGCTGCTGTGACCTTGACCCTAGGTTGGACAACTTGTAGACCAGTATGAGCTGCCAGTCATATAATCAGTCACCTGTGGATGATTCAGGCCTTGCTCCCTCTCAGCCTTTTCCTAGGTGACCCAAGTGTTCCCAAGAAGCCTGAACTTTATCATGAACTTATGGTCTACCTTAGTGAACTGTGTTTTCTTCGTCTGAGTCTCTTAACTACATCCTTAAGAAAGGAGCACTGAAATCCCAAGAAACAATGAGTATGGGGCTTGTTCAGTTATAACAGATGGCAAGACTACAAACACAGGCTAGACACTCAAATATTTGCAGAATGAATGAGCGAATGAGCAACTGAACAAAGAGACGTCCCTGGGACATTCATTCACTGATCAGTCCAGAAGTTGTGACTTCTCCATCTCACACTAACTAGAACTGGATGGAAGAATTCCTCTTTGGGTCAGGACTTTGCCTGTACTTTCACTTGACTCTATTATACATTTTTTTAACTTATTAATGAGCTGTTTATAGCAGAACCTGTGCTTGCTCCTCCTTTGTGTCACTCATGGGACATATGTGTGTTGAATACTAAATGTTCAAACATTTCAGACAATGAAGTGGTAAATAAGGTTTATAGTGTTTCCTCCGCTGTGGATGTTAGCTGGGGTGTAGGAAGGAAAATGCACCTAAACTGAAGGCATAGGAGTGAGTAGAAGTGGTCGGGAGGTGATCTTGTTGGTTGCTTAAATCTGTTGAGTGTTTATTGTACTTACAAATTCTTAGTAAATGCTTAAGCACTAATATCAGCTACTCTATTGCCTGCTAGAGTTGTGCCCATTAACAGATCAAGAGACTCCATCAGCCTTGGAATGGTTAAATAATTAGGAAGGCCTAAGAATAAGGGAGTATCTATGATTTTAGAATTAATCTCCTCTCTCAGTCTCTCTCTCTCTCTCTCTCTCTCTCTCTCTCTCTCTCTCTCTCACACACACACACACACACACACACACACACAACACACACATACTCACAAACACACACACACACAACATATTGATTGGTTTTTGTTCTTAATGATAATATTTCCATTTTACCAACAGTCTTTTGTATATAAATATTTTATTAGCTAAACTACAAACAAAGAAGTTAGAGTCGGTCAACTATCCTTACAAAATTGCCCTGAATTAATCTTCTCTGTGTCTGAGCTAAGATTTCAAAAAAGTCTTATGGTAACCTCGATTCAGTTGCTAAAAAATTCAGTTCCCTGTAATCAAAAACTTGACTTCATCCAACTTATCCTCCCTATGCTCAAGTGTTGTCTCCTTTAGGTTAGAGGCCAGAAGAAAGGCTGCAGTCAGGGGAGGATTCTTCTAACTTTCCCATCTGCTTTCCTTTCCCTGCATCCTGTGCCTATCCAGGATGAGAAAAGAAATCACAGTTTCTCAAGGAAATACAGTTGCAATTCTATGGGCAACCACCAGGTAACAAGTGCATGATTGTTGGACTCTTTAGTTTGTCAAGTTCTGGTTCTTTTAGTTCCTGCTGAGCCTGCTGACTGCATTTCTCTTGATAGTAGCAAAGACTGTGTTGTCATGGCCTCCCAGAACTCTGAAACTCCATGCAGGTCTTGCTTAAACATTTCTAGACTGCTTCCCTGTAGAGCCCACATTTGGGCCCCAAGAACAGTTCTTTGTGTAAGAAGGAAGAGGTCACTCCCCAGAGCCTCTTCCTGCTTTTACTCTTCCTCAGGCAGAAAACAGTAAACCTTGCTTTCCCAACCTCTAGTCATCTGGAATACTCCTGACAGGTTCTCTAAGGAGCCCCAAGGAAGCTTTCCTGGTAGACTTTGCAAGAAGAAAGAAATGTTCAGTGCTCAGAAGCCCCTCCTAGCCTCTCTACCAAGGACTGTTACTGTATACTAGATGTGATCGTTACCAGTTTCAGACTTCTCTTAACAGGTTCTGCATAGGTGGTCAGTGTTTCTTTCAAAGGCAGCACCACTTGACTCTGTGTCTTCAGCCATATAGCCCCCAGGGAAAATTAGACTTGAAGGAGTCAAACTCTTTAGGGCCCCATCCAAACCCCCAATATATTTAATCTTAAGCCCAAAAATGTCCCACACTTCTGCACGTATGTGTCCAGAGAAGCTATGGCAGGCACTTCCCTTTCAAATTCTTACCAGTTCTGCAAGTATGTCCACTGATTGCAAATGTTCTTTCCAAATGGTAACTCCAGTCCCTCTGTCTCCTTAACTCCAGGTGAGGACCCTCCTCTGAGAGGTTGCCGGGAAGAGTGAACAGCTTGTTCATGGACATCAGTCAAGTCCATGTTCTGATCTACTAATCAGGTGGGTGAGATAGGGGTCACTCATTTATATTTCTAAACACTGAAGAAGGGGAAAAAGCAATGGGACATACCCTGGGGGAAGAGAACCAGCAGAGAAAGAGAGTTTTAATAGGACCCTAATGACAGAGGTTTTATCAAATGCTTGTTGCCAGGCACTGCTCAGAGCATGAAATAAGGAACAATCACTATCACTTCTGAAACATGGCTAGGGTCAGTACTGTAACCTTAGTCTTGCAGAAGAACACAGAGATATAAAGGCTATCAAATGTGTTCAAATTTGTTAGGTAAAAGTAACAATGGGTCTTGCTAAAGCCTATGAACCTCACTTGCCAACTTCTCATAGAGGAAAAAAGTAGGAGTTCACAGTGGACAACACTGGCCTCTTGTGCTAGAATGAGCTTAGAATTATTCTTTCATAGCTTGGGCAGACTAGGACCTATTTTGGAATGGGCCATGGATTCAAAATGGTTCATACATTTGTAGTAGTTCTTTGTATATAAAGCAATACACAGAAATAGGTTTGGAGGTTAGCCTATAAGCTATGCTCTACACAAAATTGGATAATTCTTTTTACTGTAGCATCTAGAGCAATCTGTATCTACAAGGATCATAGTAACCATTTTTAAAGGGCCAGCAGAGGACCAAGGATGGTGGGGCATACGCATTCAAGGCTCAGAGGTCAATCCTTAGCATCAAAAGGTTATGAAATTTTATGAAAACAAGGGAGTAAAAAAAAAAAGGTCATGATTCATGTGTAAGAATATGTGAAGATCTAGTGATGAAAACTGTTACTTTGTGTATGAATCTAAAATTTTAATGTAAAAACAAATTAAAGAGGCAATTTAGGAAGTAGACACCCAAGTTTTTCCTTGAATTGACCTCTCCAAATTCTCTAAGCAGAGCACTCATGCATTCTTACATTTTATTTGGCTTGGCCATTGATAATTTGGGTTCTTGTTTTTTTTTTTTTAAGTGTGTGAGTGGTGGCGGTGGGAGGGGGGAAATGTGTGCCATAGTGCAAATAGTGTGTGTCAATTTCAGACAGACAAAATTGAGTATCACCTAAGAGATACACTTCTAGGAATACCTGTAGGGGCTATCTTGATTAGATTTATTTAGGTCAGTTGATTGCCCACTGTGGGTGGCATCCATTCCTAGGACTAGGATCCTGGATTTTATTTAAAAAAAAAAAAAAAAAGAATGTGAGCAGAGTGCAAATATTGCCTTCTCTCTCTCTCTCTCTCTCTCTCTCTCTCTCTCTCTCTCTCTTTCTCTCTCTCTCTCTCTCTCTCTCTCTCTCTCTCTCTCTCTCCTCCCCCCCCCCTCCTTTTCTACTGAAGCAATGTTAGCTCTCTCAAACTCTTGCCTCTAAGACTTCCAACCATGCTGAACTGTAACTTAGAATTATGAGCCAGATTAAATCTTTTCTTTCTCAAATTGCTTTAGTTGGAGTGTTTTATAACAGCAAAAAGAAAGAAAAAAACCCTAAGGCATGAAAGTTCTAAGAAACCATGAGGCTTCCATAATTAGGGAACGAGTTTACAGGGCAGAGAGAAAGAGATCCTGATAGAGTGATCAGGACCAACTAAAAGAGAAGAAACTCCAAATGAAGTAGAATGTGTTAGCAGTTTTAGTAGTCCTAGCTTGAAACTCTTCGAGTAGGGATAGGAGAGATGACAGAAACAGGGGTGAAATTGGAGGTGACTTCACTCAGGAAGAACTCATGGCCCATTATAAATGATTGATAGTGGAAATCTCAAAGATAATGCAAACATTTCACATGGTGAACACTTGGTGATAAAGGGATCTAGTAGAATAAGATAGCAGGATCTCATGGGGACAATTTCAGTCAGATGGGACCATTTGGAAGAAAAGACGTTGAGTCAAATTTCCTCCACTCATTTCATTCTTATAATCTCCTAGAAAAGAGCCTGAAGGCTTTCCAGTCCATAACCTAACCTGAGCACCAGAGGATAGCAAAGAGCAGGGCCACAGAACAGGAAACTTTACATGCAAGCCCAGCAGCAGGGCAGAGTCACCTGATACCACAGTTCCAAGATGGCGCTCTTAAGTTTCTCATTTGAGGTTCAAAACCCAGGGCTTAGGCTTCCTGCTTTTCTTTCTTCTTTTTCTTTTTTCTGTTTCAAATGCTATTTTATCAACAGATAGTAACAGGGATGACAGGGAGATCAGATGTTTAATTTGCATAGCTGAAAACTTGTTCCGTATGTTTTTATCTTTTCCCTCTTGCCCCCCAGATAATAAACCTTGGAACTTTGTCCTTCTTTCAGAAACAATTGCGAGCAATGATAGGTCCCTGGTCCTGAATTTGACTTCCAGAGAAGCATATAAGATCTTCAGTCATGAGACTTTAATTCTCTCTATTCCTTTCAGATCCCTGTCTATGTCAGCAGGGTTCTATTACAACAAGGGACTTTATTACATCTTACCCAACTGTTGGCAAGTCCTGAATCTTAAAGAGCACTGTTTTGTAATACAAAGATAAGAGTGCTTCGCAGCATACTGAGAAGGGAAAGAGAAAGAACTATGTCATCAAGGAAAGGTTTTAAAAACCCTCTCTGGGTATGCTTATATGAAGAGCCTGTATTATGCATTTGGAATTTATTTTAATTATTAACAGTGAAAGAAAACGTACCTTTTAAGCATAGAAACTTCAAAGAGTAAATAGTCACCAGGTTTTGGCATCTCTTGCCTGAAGCGCTGTCACAATGGCTGTCACAGCCCCATTTGGAGGGTTGGCTATTATTTTTGTTTTGGTTTCGTTACCTGCAAACTAAAGCCCTAACTCTAACTTAGTCAAAGGTCATGCCATCAGTCCTCAAGCAGTGGTCTGCTCTTGAAAATCAAGAACAACTGAGGATCAGGTCTCTAAGGGAAGACAAAAAGCCAAGCCTGTGTCTGACAATTTGCTACATGACTATCCGAGTCACTCAAATGATGCCGATGCCGGGAGGGAAAGGGATGGATTACTGAGACCCCCCCCCCAAAACTGAGGATGCAATGGTCCATCAGAAACCACTCACAATCCAGTTAGGTATAAACTGTGATTTTAAGTGTCTAGTAAATGGCCGATAGCTTCCCAAAGCAGATTCATTTGTCACTGTTATTTAAACCCTAACCAAGAGACACACTGTCCCTCCTTGCTCAGGGACAGTAACCCGATAGCTCTCTACCAATTTTTCATCTTCACATCTACTGCACGGTGAGCTAGAGACAGGCAGTCTAGTGTGTAGCAATGGCTTGGAGGTCACAGACGCCGGCTCAGCTGACACTGACCTCTCTGACGAGGTCTGCATGTATTTCCAAGTTGTGGGTAATTATTTTCCCATCTAGTTCACATTGGGTCCATTTTCTTGCACCTCCTTGACATGTATCTTCCCCTGCCCTGTCCTTCACCTTGTTCCCTGAAGCTGGAGAATTTCTTCTTTACAATAGGACTATGGTCGTGTCTCTACCAATTAGATTCTGTCCGTGTCTCCCAGTGTCACCTCCACAGGAGAATGTAAACAGGTATGCTCATGTATTCCTGTAGGTTACCAAGAGACATGTCACTAGGAAGTCACCCATGTGGCTCTATTGGGAGGCATACACATTCATGAGCAAAGCAGACACTTTGGACATAGTTGGTGGTGTCCTTGATTCAGTTACTAACTATTTCAAAGATAGCAAGAGAATGGGGTCAAAACCAGGAGAGGTGGACAACGTTGAACATTTATTCACTAATTAATTCAGTCAACAGAGGTTTATTGAAGTTGTAAATTCAAAATATTCACACATCCAGCTTTGTTCTTCAATGAGCTTGACTCTCCGCAGAATTTTCTAATGGAGTTGTTAACTAATGAATTTATCCTTCATCCACTGACAATTTGAGCTCAGCAAACCCTGTAACCTTGCTTCCATTTAAATTTTGCTTAGTGTTTAGATAAATTCAGCCAAGAATCCTGATCCCAGTTTCCCATCCAGTACCACATGAGGCAACTTTCCAGCCTTCTTAACAATGCCACTTTAATGGCTGTCATCATTATGATTGTCACTGCCAGTTAACATTATGGCACAAGCACAGGGATGCTTATAATGAACCTACACCCTCAAGTATTTTATAATATCAAGGATATGTGGCCCCTTCTTGTCTAGAAGTTTAAAGATGAAGATGCTACAAAGTTTCCCAGTTGACCAAACCCGGAAAAAAAAAAATGTGTTCTGTATAATCGGTGTTTTCTTGATTTGTGGAAAATACACTCTCCTCTCCCCTAATAACAAGCAAGAAAATAGCTATTTTCTTCGTTTGCCTATAGGGACCTCTGCATACAAATAATTCAAACAAAACTAAACTTTCAAACTTCACGCTTTCCCAAGGGAATCATCTTTTATTAGAAATAGTCACTTCAAAGGTTTGAATAAATGTGAGGGTTTTTTTTATAAAGAGAAAAAAAAAAACAACCCTGGAAGCAATTTACATTTTTGTGTGTACATTCTCTAAATGGTTCTGATCAGATCCGGGGAAGCCTTCCTGCCAGAGATGTTATGAAAGTGTGAAACTTCATAGCACAGTGACATCAGCCAATTAGTGACAACACTTGGCTTGGTCTTCAAACCCCGAAAAAAGCCAGATCCTGTGAATTCCTGACCCCAAGCTAAGAGTTTCTGTATCCTCGGAGCCTGTCTGCAGTGATATCAAAGTCTTTGAAGCCATCCTTGGCTAGCTAATACCATTGACAACAATAACCTGATATTTTCTTTATCACTGTACCAAAGCTTGCAAAATACTTCCTCACCCTATGTATTTTAGTTCTGTCTTCTCTAAATGATTACACAAGCTTGATCTTGTTATTCTTTTCCTTGTGAGATCCGAAAACTAAAGATCAAGCTAAACAAAAACTGCACAGCTAAAATATGGAGGGGGGAAAAAAAAACAGAATCCTGAAGCCAGATTTTATTTTAATATATTGGAATTTATCCTAAACTGTTTTGGCCTGAATTTTTCATGTATCAAACTGTGTAAGAAAGATGGTAGTAATGGGGGAGTACAGTTGTGAGTAAGGACCAAAATTATCCAGAGTGACAGCATAGCATTCCATGGCTGAAGTGCAGCCATTCTAGGATAATAAAGTCCTCTATATGTTCCCACATGTTAAGCTTAAGTATGTCAATAAACGACTTAAATCAAACTGCTAACTAGCTCTGTCTGAGTAACCAACAAACCTGCATAACACGAATAAACTAGCAAAGGCCTGAGACTCACAGATATTCAGGGCCAGTCATCATGGGTATGCACTGGCACGGCGATGTTCATTAGGTATGACTAACTCCCCTTCTGATTAATGAACGCTTGCAATTAGGAAATAAATAATGGCCCCTGTAAGCCTTGACACTAAGCTGGACAGCTTCTGCTATTTTGGCTTACAAAATCCCACTCTGATAAGCATCAGCTAGTTACTTATTCATTTTTATATGTCGTAAGGGAATTGCAAAATTTACAGTGATAGGTAACACAGGCTATAGCTGCAGGAACACAAAGTAGGAAAGCAAACCTGCTATATTTAGAGGCAGGGGAGGGGCAGTAGGCATTTCATAGTCAAAGCAATTATAACCTATTGTGTAGCCATTGTGAGAGAGGTGGTTTTTTTTTTTTTTAATCTGCTTATCTTCCATTTAGGATTTATTTGCTTTTGACAAGGCTTCTCTCACACATAGTCTAGAATAATACACAACAGAATGTCAATGAAGGAGGATAGCTCTCAGTCCTAGAAATCCTTAGGAAATCATCAATTCCCCACAGGGACTGGAGTCATTGATTCCCTCCTGGGAACTGCCGTTAGAAAGAATGATCTCAGAGGAATTTGGAAGCATTAGTTCTGTCAGTAAGCCCAGAGGAGAAAAGTAGAGACAAATTCTCCTCTCAATTCAATTCAATTCGGTGAGTATTTATTGAGCCTAATATAGTCTTCAGGGTATAAAAGCAGGAAGTAGTCCCTGTCATCAAGGAGCTTGCTTTCTTAGACTGGGGAAAGGGAAGTTGAGCCTAGAAAGGTCCTCTACCTGAAGTTACTTGCCTGATATATACAACATGAGGTACCTACCTGAAAATATGTTGCCTGGAATAGTCTACCAGAGGAACTCTGTCTGATGATACTCTCTCTAAAAGTATTTTACTTAAAGATACTCTGCCCTGCATAATACTACCTGAAGTCTCCTACCTAAAGGACTCTGTCCTAGGTACTTTATAAGATATTCTCCCTGAACGTGCTACCTAAAGTGCTCTATCGAAAGGTGCTCTCTTTGAAGGGCTCTAACAGGCTCTACTCCAGGTATGCTACCCACTCAAGTTTGATCTGTTGCAATGATAAATGCCATGACCAAAAGCAATTCTGGGGAGAAGGGTGTATTTGGCTTAAACTTCAAGGTCACAATCCATCATGATAGGTACTTTGGCTGGAACTGAAGCAGAAATATTGTAAGAATGCTTTTTGATGGCATGTTTGCTGGCTTACATTCAGCTATCTTTATTATACAGCCCAGAACCACCTACCTAGTAAGGACACCACCCGCAGTGGATTGGGCCTCCCTCCATCACTTAGAAATCAAGACAATGCCCCATAGACAACCCCACAAACCATTCTGACTGACAAATTTTTCAGTTGAGAGTCCCTCTTCCAAGGTATGCAATTACCAGTTGAAACAATCAGGACACTACCTACAGGCGCTTTCTGTAGATATCCTCAATCAGAAGTATTCTATCTGAGGTACTCCCCTGGAGGCTTCCACTCAGAATGTATCCTCAGGGCCTGTTTCCTACTGAGTAAATTTAATACCAGCTTCCAAAGTCCTGCTGAGGAAAGTGGTACAATCCCTATAGATTGCCCTGATATAGCAAGATGACAAGTAAGGATGCTCCTCACCCCCTGACACTGCAATGTCACCGCTCTATTGACTTACTAAACTCTTAATGACACAAAAATCCTGCCAATTTTACCAGAACCCAAATGGGGAACTGACGTGGCGACTCTTCTTATGCATCTGGCTTAGATTTCAAGCTGGCAAATAACTAGGTGTGGAGTGCTCATAAGTAAATGTGTGAACCGAAGACAAACAAGGCACATCCATCCCTAAGAGTTAAGTGTACATCTCAACATGGCCCACCGATATGCCAGTGCTCCTCTTCCTTGTTAATAACTTTATTAGCTCCTTCTTGTTTATTATGCAAACATGCTTAGCTTTGCAAGCACAAATAACAGACCACAAAAGTCCTTAGACACTATTTTGTTTCCTAATACCTCAATAATGATCCTTCCCCCCCTCCCTCTCTCTCTCCCTCTCTCCCTCCCCCTCCCCCTCCCCCTCCCCCTCTCTTTCTCTCTTTCTCTCATTTTTCCCTGGCACTTACATGCTCATAAGCCTGCCCCTGGAAAGTAAAGAGAATTTGGATTTGTTTTTTCCCTTTGAAGTTATTTTCATGGCTTTGTGTTGTGCTTACACGTAAATCAAATTTTCTAATAAAGTTAATGAAGAATGAGGTTCAAAGGGAGCCTGTCATCTTAGGACAGTGACTCAGAAAAGAGACTTATGTACTTGTTAACAATGATGGTTTTGAACAGAACTAAAACATAGAACTTATTTTCAACCAAATAAATGATGTGTATGTTCAGGGCAAAAGATACCAACGGGATTCATATGTTTTCCTTGAATTGGAAAAACTAGTTAATATATGTAAACTACACAAGTGCACACACACACACACACACAAACACACACAAACACAAAAACAACATAAATTGTACCATCCAGATATTGCTTTGCCTATAAGTATTGTAGGATCCAACTCAAGAGGAGACTTTATATCCCTTCTTAGTGTTCTTAGTATTTATAGACATTAAACCAATTAGTATCATAAAATGGATTTACAAACTGTTGAATAAAGTATGTTTGTTTCTAATTCAGAATTTGAGTTCTAGAGAATTGACCACTAACCAGCATTTCCCCTCTAGCCACTTCTGTCTCCATTGGAAAGGGTGAAGTTCCTCACCCGGGGCTGAGTATGAAGGAGTCTTCAGAGTCCATCCCAGACATTCCAGCTCTAAACATACCTACTGCCCACGGCTGCTCTCAGTCATCTGCAGACCTAGTGGTGTGTATATCAATGGCATTACACCCTCCGTAAGTGGGTCCTTTGGGGTATCATCAGTGAGCTGAGATACACATGACTAAAAAATTATAGGAATCTAATTGCCCATAGAATGACTCAATAGGCATTAGGTTCAGTTTCATGTTAATCTCAGTCTCTTTGCCACACAGACCTCTTACCCCATAGGGTGAATTACAGCTCTCAAGGTTTTGTTTTGTTTTGCTTTGTTTTGTTTTAAATAGACCATCAACTTAGTATTTAAATAACTAGAGAATTTGTAGTTTAACAAGGTCCTCAGGTAGAGTGAACGAACAGTGATGAGAAGGAGCTGGTCTGGTGCTCAGGGGCAGTCTATCTTGTTAAGCTCATGTTTCACTGACCATGGCAGCATACGCTCTATGCCCAACACCCAAAAGTTGCACATAGAGGGCTGGCAAGTTGGCTCAGCTGGTAAGTGTGCTCACTGGCAAGTCTGAGGACATAAATGTAATCCCAAGAACCCATAAGGTAGAAGAAGAGTGCCGACTTCCATACACTATCCTCTAACCACAGGCATACTGTGACAAATGCACATCCGTAGACACACCCATAGACATAAATAAATGTAACAATGTACACAGAGGAAGAAGTCAATGTTCTGGGATCCTCCTGTTTCCTGACCATCCACTGTTCTTAATTGGAGTCTAATGATCATTTTGATTTCAGCTGTGAGTCATCCAACCACAACTGAAGCAGCACAGATATTCCAAGCCCATCTTCCTGTCTCTTGAACTGATGGGGGATAATTTCAGAGCACAATAAACATAGTTTCAATATCTAAGATCATGCTCCCCTGGCTATGATTTTTGTGATCCCTAATACAAAGTGGGTCAAGAAACTCAAAGATAACCAATGTGTTTTAAATTGGGAATCTGTTCCCAGTTACCCTATAATGATTTGCAAATGCAAGCTTCTCACTCCTCTGTTTAATTCCTTTCAGTGGGTGTAGGTAGAGAGGGCCTACTTCATTCCAAAATATCCCTGAGTCATAGCCCCTAGACTATAGTTCTGAAAGTATTACCACATTGATAAGGCCTATGATTCTGAGCTTAAAGGGTGTCTATTATTGGAGGACCCTGCTGCTAGGCAACATTAAGAGTGCTAGAGGGACTTTAAACGGATATTAAGAGGCCCTAAGATATGAAATAGCTCCCCTGACTGTCAGGACTCCGATGCACAGATTCAAACAAGGAATGGCAAAGAAGCAAAACCCCAGAAGCAAGAAGAAGACACACGCTTAGAAGATTCCATATTCTAGACAGATTTCTTCCAGCTACTGATTCCTGGATGCTGAGAGTTTCTGCAGGATACAAAGAAATTGACCTCTGTCTTTAGTAATATTTTTCTCTTTGGCTCTGGAGAAGGCAGGAAGACGATGATTGTGGCACTTCAGCAGCGTGTGTCTTTGTCAGAACTTGATGTACATATGTTACCTGGGGAACAGGATTTGTCACCAACATTTTCCAATTCATCACCAAATAGAGACATTTGGGAGGTTGAATTTTTGTTTTGCTATTTAGAGTGGGAAGGCATGTTCCAGAAGGTCCAATTTTAGGAAAATGACTAATTATTTGCTAAGAGATATTGCTAATAGAATAGGTTGGCATAACTTTGAGTGAAAAGCAAAGACTCACCAAAGTGATTTATCATTGAGCCCAAATGCTCATCAGAATAGCTTTTTTAAACTCTAATGCACCACATGAGTTGCTCTCAAAGTATGGACACAGACCTGCAGCAGCCCCTAGTCTCCAGTCCTAACATACAATCAGCACTTCATAATCTGTTGTCATGGTTCCTCTGGATGACTTGAACATGTAGTAAATTTGAGAGGTAATTATCATCAGAATTATGTGGAGACCTCTAAACAAATACCAGGGCAGGATCCTACATGGACGAATTAAATCCTAGTTCATGGGACTGAGGCCTGAATCACCCCATAATTTTCTGATCTCCTCAGATGGTTCTAATATGCATGCAGTGGGTGAGAGCTCCCATGTTGGATATGTTTAGTTTGACAGACCCAGCTCTCATTTGCTTCTAAGAAAACTTCTGCCCACAAATCTGTAAGCCATACAAATAATGGCATGCTGTCATAGGCCTCTGCCACTAAGGTATGGTCACAAAGTCTCCCTAGGCTTTAGACACAACCTCACTCAAAACCTCTGTATTCTAAGCTACCAAGAGCCATTTCTGAAGCTACAATTATTCCAACCATGGTTAAAAATGAGACAGAAATTAAATTAGCTTGCAATCTTTTTACATGTTTCTAGAGAACATGTCACCTGTCACTCGGAATGAGATGTGCTTCTCCCTCTCTCAGGATGTGGTATAATGAGGTCTCTCTCTCTCTCTCTCAGCTATGAATGCAGAAATGTATTTATGGCACAAAAGGAGATTTATGTATTTTCTAAAAATCCTGGCAGCCAATAATAGCCTTGACTGACTCTCTAGGGCTCCAAATGCAACTAGATTGTATTTGGATATAAATCTGGATGCATTGGATCTTAGTTCTGTTTCCCTCCATTAAAGGCCAGATGGGGCAAAGGGGCTTGAAGGGGGGAAGTGATAAAATTATTGATAAAATGCATTAAAAATAAAATAGTAAGCCAAGGAAGACCAATTCAGTGGAATTTGTGCAAATTCTCAGAGATATGTATATTCCCAATTCTGGTGACTATGCTAATGAATTCTGAGATAACAAGGATTCCATACAATCACAGCTTGGTGATAACTTATATTTTTTTTCCCTTAATGTCATGGAAAGCTGTAATGTAAATATATTCAGAAAAGGATTTGTCCCAGGGTAAGGAAGACTCTCCAAAACATCTGCAATCTGATATTTCCCTTCACCTCTGTCATTTCAGCGTCCAGGAAAGAAATAACAAGAGACTGGCAGGTGAGACCCAACACACTTCCTCCTGGAGTCTGTAATTCATGGGACGACCTTGGTTCTCCAAGGTCTGGGACTGGGAGTGAAGCCAAATCAAACAATTTGCAAATCTGTCTGGCTCTGGGTGTGGCACAGATTCTAAGAATTATGTAATCATTAGCATATTATATATAATTATAAGATAACATTAATGTATTAATAATAACAACAAAGTGGTAGCAGCAGCAGCAGCAGCAGCAGCAGCAGCAGCACTGTAGTAGTAGTGATAGTAGTTTTGAGGAAAGGTCTAGCAATATAGCCTTGGCTAGCCTGAAACTCATGATGTAGACCAGACTGGCCTCAAACTCAGACAAATCCACATATCTCTGCTTCCCAACTGCTGGGATTAAAATCATGTGCCACCATGCCCTGCCGAGTTAAACTATTTTAAGTGCTAAATAAGAGTCCAAAAAAAGTTAGCACACACCATAATACATGATAATGTGCTAAATAAGTAACATAACTGCTTTAGGAACTTAAAGGAAGGAGACACATTTGGAGACAGATGCTAACATGGAGCTCAAACTGCACCCTGAAAGTCTCAGGCTCATGAAGCCGTTATCCCTCCTCTTGTGCATTCTCCAGTATGACTTGATTTTTGAAATTAAGCATCTTCCTTTCATTGTTTAATCTTGACAAATGCTACTCACCACCCACCAGTTAGAACCCGCTGCAGATTCTTGACCATATAAGGAGCATGTCAGCAAAGGGTCAAGACTGTGGAAGATGAGTGACAGGGAGCCAAGAGCCAAGAGTCCTGGCAGAAGACGGCAAACAGCCCTGCCTGTAAATTCCTATCCTTTTGTATGATAGTGACCTATATTAGTTTTGGCCACTTCCATTTGGAGAGTGAATTTTTTTTTTTAAAGTGTCCTGTAGAGCAAATCCAAGAGTAGCAAAAATGCCCTAAAGACATTTCTCCTCAACTAAATTACATGCATTTATTTTTCACCGTGGGGGTCAGAATCGAAAAGCTAACAGGCTCCAGAGGGACAGTGCATGCTAATTCCATTCATGGTAAAGGTCCTTTAAAATGCCACTCATGCCCGAAGCACTGATGAGTTTGTAGGTTGCCAGGCACAAGGTATGCTGTGCACACTCCCATTGGAGCCCATTAGAGAGCCTATAGATAGATGGGCTCTGAGCAGCCAGCCACCCATGCATGCATGGCATTCAAAAGTTTAAAAAAAGTTACTCAGCAATTACACAGATTCCCCAGCTCTAACAACAAGGCTAATGGCATCCCATTTGCAATCAAGTACAGTAGATTAGCAAGACACAAAGAGAACGAAACTGTTTAGTGTAGGGCTCAAAGCTCCCATAGAAATTACAGTCAATTGGAATTTATAGAAAATGACAGGGAAGGCTTGTAGTTTATGCTGTGTGTTCTGCAAAGCACATGCATCCATGATGCATGCAGATAAAACTCCACCCCCACCAAGATGCATGCACAGAAAGCTGTATCCTCTCCAAGTGGTCTACAGGGTATGTGTGCTCTTACACACCAATTTAGGTACTGTTAAGAAGCCCGGGACATTGATACAGGTAACAGGTTTAGTTTTCCTACCTACTGTGGTCCATTTAAAGAAAAAGATTCTTTTCAGTTCATACAGGAACACACATACACACACACAGGCCTATGTGTTTGTGCACACACACACATTACATTCATGCTAGTGCTAACCTAACTGTCCAGGATTGGCACTTTCAGCACTGAACTTTTCAAGTCCTTGAACTCCCTCAGACCTTGGAAAAGGAGAATACTCAGTCACTGCAGCATACATGGACATGCAATGAAAACAATCAAAAATGCTGAGAACTTTTGGCATGAAGAATTATCCAAAAAAAAAAAATCTTTGAGGGAAATCTAATCCATTACCTAGGTTAAGTCCCTCTTGGAACCAAAAGCAAAAAGTACAGATTGACACACTATCTGGGTTTCTATATGTCTTGCCTAAATTATTGGGGGAGTGGAACAGAACTGTGTCAGTGGTGGTTAGTGGCCCATTTGCACAATTATTTCTTCCATATCTCACTTGCATTCTTAACCTTCCAGAGGACAAAGTTGTGGTTACAAATGCTCACTGTTTTAATCCCAGTGCCTGGAACAGCGCCTGACCGACAGTAGACATTCCATAAATATTTGTTGAATTGAAGTAACAAATTAAGAAGAGAAATCTGTGGGCATTGTGGTGTGGGAGGAGGTTTAAGTGGAGCCACATTGTCGAAGCACTCTGCTCTACAAATAGGAAGCCCTGAGAATACATAGCTGCAAACGGACAGATTGCACGTTCCCACCCATCCCAATCTTTGTTTAATATGGCCTCTGTTGGTCTAGTTTTCATAGACAAAACAAAGTAGTTGAGGTTAAGTGTCTATAAAGAGAAGAGCTTAGCCAGGGCAGGTGACACAGGTTTATAATTCTAATATTTATAACTCCTAGGAAGACTGAGAAAGGAGAAACATAAATTCAAGGCTGGGGTGAGGGTATCAACAAAGTGAGACCTGACCCAAAAGGAGAGGGGTGGGGGTGAGAGAAATGGAGGGGTGGGGAGGGAAATGGAAGGTGCAGGAATGGAGGGAGAGGAGTGCAGAAGGGAGAGGTGGGAAAGGAGGAGTGGAACAGAGAAGGAAATGAGGGGAGAATGGAGAGAGAAGAGAGGAAGAGGAGAGAAGAGGAGGAGGAGAGAGAGAATGAGGAAGAGAAAGAAGAGACAAGAGAAGAGAGAAGGGAAAGAGAAGGGGAGGGAAGGAAGGAGGGAAAAGAGAAGGAGGGAGATTTCTTTAGTTCACTGTTTTAGGGGTATAAGTACACTTCACTGGCATCTGTAATGAAGAGCTCCTGACCCAAATGATCACCACCATGAAATCATAGTTTAAGGCAAAGCGATTACATAGTGAGTGACACAAGAAGAAAGAATTTGAGATAAGGCTAGGGTCAGTCGAGGACAACTCTTAAGAACTAATTCAAGGTCACACAACTAGTAACTTTCCAAGGATGGTATGCAAATGACCCCTCTAGTATGTCCTACCTCCCAAAGGTTCTACAATCCACTCCAACCTCACCACAAATGAACTCTTTCTAGCCTCATTCAAACTATAGTTTCCTCTCTGCTTTGAATGTCAAAGACAGATACAGGAAGAGAGCTAAGAGAGCTATTGTTACCCGGCAATAAAGTAAAGGCAGAGCCCCCATCCATCTCAAGACAGAATCATTGCCACAGGCTGTTTATATAGGACACACTTTTCACATTTCCACTAGACCTCATTTGGTCTCCAGCAGGAAGAGTGTAGACCTCATTTAAGAGTGTAGAGTCCCATTGCATGTATCCCTGCCTGGCATGTAAGTCCAGGCCTGGATCTGACCCAGGAAGCTATGTGTTTCTGAACTAGTACTGCTGGGACTAGCATCCCCAAGGCCTAAAATCGTAGCCTGAAGGGATGAATTCAATGTTGTTTGTTGGTAACAACTGAGAGGAGTTGAGAAAAGTATGGTCAGATAAAGAAGTTAGAGTACTGACAGACAGGACACTTTAAGCATTGTTTCCAGTCTTGATAAGGACATAGAACATGGTCAAGAGTTCAGGGACAAAATGGAGAATGGAGATTTCCATTCCAAACCCATCTACCTTAACATCTGACAGGAAGAACCCAGAGCAATGTGTGCAGTTTCCTTACATAAATGAATATATACTACCTAGCCCTTTAAGTTCAGCAAATCAGATAGTGACTTATGTCATGATATAAGTTACATAATTATTGACACAGCCTTCACCCTCCAACCCCTCTCCAAGATACCCCAACACACTGTTGCAGCTCCTCCATATCTTTTCCCCCCTCTGGTTAATTTCTCCCAGCAAGACCAGCTGCAGCTCAATTGTGGGCTACATAATTCAATAGATTTGAAGATATATCTTGAGTCAATTTTAATTCTATTTAAAGGACAGTCGATAGAGTCATCTCTGAGGCTTTCTGAGATGCATTTCATATTCGAAGCACTGAACAGAGAGCAAGGGAGAAATGTACTTCTCTTTAAAGATACAATGAGTTCAGTTTCTGAACTATTCTCTCTCCCCCACTTCTCCATTACAAGATTTGGGATGACACTTGTGAGATGATTTTGGAAAACTGAATGGATGGTAAATGGGGTATGCATTTAAATATGAAATACTGTAAGTAACTATGGCCCCTTGAGTTGATCGGGGTGTCTCCAGCAATGCTTTATCCCTGTGAATGCTATCCCCGCCTCTTAGGAGCCACTCTTAGCTTTTCCATTAGGCATCATTAAAATCAAGAAACATGGAGCCTCAAGGGAAGCTCAGATCTAATCTCACCATGAAGGCTCCTCTTGTGTTCTTTTTTCTTCTTGTTTCCAATGCTCAACTGCAGGTGAGCCCGTCAATCTCACTTATCTTGGGCATGCACTCTTTTCTTTCTTTCTTTCTTTTTTATTTCTGCTACTAGATAAATGCTTTATTTTCCTAGCTCATCTGGAAGTTTCTTTAAGGGCAAGGTTTATCCACCTCATTTATTTTAGAGTCCTCTTAGAATAACTAGTCGATGTCTGAGATATAGGCTACATCACAAGTAAGTCCAAAGTTTCCAATGGTGCATATTGACCATGCCTAGATTTTGAGTGGCTAAAGACAGTGGTTTTCTTCATTTGTCAAGATGACAAATAGCTGGTATTGACCCAGAACCTAGGCTTAAGAGGCAGCAGCTTCCTGGAGTCAGTTCTTCCTCCAGTCCATAGCAGCACAGGAAGAGGGCAAGGCATGCAGCCTATCTAAAGCCTCTATTCTGTCACAAGCCATGCCATTTGCAGAACATGCCATAAGACCAAGTCCAAAGGCAGTGGGGGAAAGATGAACCTTCTGCACTGCAAAGCCACACGAAGGCATAGTTCTACCTGTAGGTTGTCAACTCCCCAAATAGTTTGACCTTCAAGGAGGTCTAATGTAGGCTCTACGTCTTCTCAAGAAGCTGAGGCAAGCCATCCATTGCCTGTCCTTTGCTCAGACAACTCTGGAAGATATCTGAGAGCACATGATACACAAGCAAACAGATATTGCCAATTAAATGACTGTTCATAATGCAGTATAGCTCTGTATTCCCCTATCCCAATGTGTGTGTGGGGGTGGGGGGGTAGGAGGTGGGGAGAAAGGGAAGGGAGAGCAAACAGCCATTGCTGAAATTTGGCTGTAAAATTCAGGGAAAAGTAATCCATTGCAATGGTAACACATCAGTAGCAACAAGAGACTTGTCAGTGGCCTTTAAAACTGGAGCTCTGGAGATGAAAACGAGATATTTGCTACTTAAGATTTTCATTGGCCCATGCTGCTTTTTTCCACCAAAAGCACTAATCCTCTGCTTGCCACATCATAACTGTCTCTGCGGCAGGACTTGCTGCAGCAGCGTCCAAATACCCACTTGTGGATTCAGGTGGTGAATGGCCAGCAGGTGTGTCTGAAAGAGACAAACAACTCTAATCCAGATTTCTCCAGGGATATAAACAAGAAATGGGAAAGGAAAACGAATGCTTTAAGGATGATTCTCCTGCATGCGACTGACTTAGCCAAATACACAGATTTCTCCTTACGTGACCCCTGTAGTATAAGTAGAGCGGAAAGAGAGTCTACACTCCCTCAAAAGGCACACAGAGTGGGCCAGAAGATGCAAGTCATCCCTTGACAGTCTACAGGGATTCAACAACTAGGCATGCCAGGACATGCTGCTTCCCAAAGGCCCAATGCTTGTCATCAGCTCACAATCTGCAAAGTGTTATTATTAAAGTACTTACTCCACTATTGGATTGCATTCCAGCCAGCATTCAAGTAGGTTTTTAATTGTACAATAAAGTCCATTTGTTTGATGCACAGTCCCAGCTTTCTAAATTGTGTCTGTTCCCATTCACTCTCATGCACGCTGCTCAGTAATTAGTCAAGTCGATCCCAGCCTTTAGTGCAAATTAACAAGGTTCTACCAGAGTGGGCTTCTGAGCTTTTGATGAGACACAAGAATAGCTCTCTCTCCCTTCTCCCACTTTCATGATATATGATCAATTTCTTTAACTCAAACGTATTTTCAATAGCCCTCTCTTTTCAGAGTCAGCATATCTGCTGTATCTTAGACTTCAGAAATGGAGTCTTTGCTAGGATAGCATGGCTGGGGGGCAGGGGGGAGACGGAAACCGGAGTGTTTTCTTGTGTGCTGCTTTGAGTAAGAATGGTGACATCCTGGGGGGAGGTATTTGTACATTGAGAAAGGGGCGAGGCTGCGATTGGACGTAAAGTGAACAAATAAATTAATTAATTGGGGAAATGGTGATATCATGAGCAAAAGCAACAATATTGGTAGCAGTCATAATCCTCTTCATCTGGGAACAACTAGCCTATCAGAGGATTAAGGTGTCGTTTTCTTGGCATACCCCTGACACGATAGTATGGGGATAATTAATATATCAAAATGGAACCCCATCTTACTGACTGTTCAAACAGTATATCAGATACCCTTGTCAAATGGTTTCTTTTTAGCCACATAGAAAGCCCAAGTGAACGTTTACTTTCCTATTATGTCTTAGAAATGAATTTCGACAGCACTAATAATAGCATTATTTTAAGATATATAGTCAAGGGGACATATTCTCCAGTGTCCCCAGCATGGTATATTTGTCTTCTGCTTAATTTGCCCTCACCGTGTATTATTAGGAGTTAACACTGTAGTTTTGTTTAATAACTGGCTTCGCTGCCCATGGCTGACTCCAAACTGATCACTCAGGCCTGCTGATGAAAGTCCTAATTCATTCTTGTTAGAGCAATTAGAGGGAAATTGGATAACCGCGGCACTTCTTGCAAAGGTCTACGTGTAGCTATAGCCTATCCCCCAAGAGGTTAAACAAATGCTCACTTTAGCTGCAAGTGAAACAGATACTTTCCCGGTAAGTGAGATGGGACCAAATTAATTTAGACTTCAAGAAGTTTTTAAGTGGGAGCTGTAACTAGGCTTCCTGTCTCCTTGTTCCATGCCTTGCCCTGCACACAGTCAGGTTGAGCATTGCCTGCCATAGAACTTCAATTGTCGTTCTCTGTATATACCATGATGACGTGAGCCATACTTGAACCATGCTACCTTTAGATGTTGTTCCACCTTGCCTTTGACAGTGGCAACTTGAACATAGGACACACATAGGATTACCACACAAACTGATTAATCACATTTGTCTTGTGGTAATTTATGGCTTTTCTAATTCATTGGTGGGTGATATTTCTTCTGTAGATAAATTTTTAACCAGATCAGAGAAGTGTAGGAAGTAAGGTAAGGAAGGAGGGTAGGTAAGGAAGAAAGTTATGATGGCTTGGTAGGCTAGGAATAAAAGGAGAAATGAAAAAATTAGGTGAGATATGAGGGTGACCTGTTGACAGTAGAGTTGGTCATAAAGTAGTTTGGACCCAAATACCAAAGTAGAAAAAACAAAAACCACCAAAAAAATCTCCTAGTTTCCAATCCCTAGCCAGATATTTCTGCTAATTTTTCTTACTCTTGGGTGTGTTATTTAATTCGTTTGGTCTACATTTTCTTGTCTGGGCAATAAGAACCCTGTAATCTCTAAATTCCAGCTGACTGCCCAACTGAAATGCTCTCTTCAGCTAGGAAAAGAATAGATGGCTTTCTTTGTGCCAAGGCATAGGAAACGTACAGATAAGTGGCTGTTGACCTTGGCTCGGTTTGAAGTCACGCATGTCAGCATCTCTCCAATTCCTTTGGACTTCTTCTCAATCTGTCTCAGATGAACAGCAAGGTGGCCACTGCCTCTCAGGTCTGATGTGCATATTGCAAATTAGAACAAATTAGAGCAAACGGAAAAATAAGTAATACTCACTTCATTGAGTATTCCCACCAGATTTCTGCCTACATCTCCTTTATCTAGAACTTGAACAGGGCACAAAGTAGCAGGAAGTCCAGCAGTCAGTTTTCAGGCATGTGAATGAAATGAGACAGAGCAAGAAGATGTTAGGACAGAAGCTGAGTCAACCAGTACTAGCTACCACACAGCAGCTGCAACCTGATGTTACATACTGCCGCACTTATTACTTTATGTGTCCTCAATATACAGCATGATAGGATGAGTCAGCTTTCATACCCCTATAGCCACAGAGGAAAGAAAATTTCCACACCACATGAAACCAGTACAGACAGGTAATTTATTTGTCCCAGTCACTTTCATGCAGAGGTGCCACATGCCTACTGCAGATGAAAGAGTTTAAATGCCGGTATGCTATTATTGATATTTCCTCATCCTTATCTTGTCATCTAGAAAGGTCCCAATTTCTCCAATGGACTATTAAGTATAAAGAACATAAAGTATTCAAATCTTTTCTACAGTGATCTAAAGAAACTATACAGGGTGGGTCAACTTGCTGAAGCCAGATCTAGTGATGTGGTCAGGAACTAGATGTGAACCTTCATCCTCTTAGTTCTTGGGAAAAGGATGGATGAGAGTTCCAGCTGGCATATGGTGGACTTGGAGCATGAGTTTCTTGCTGTATTCTTATGGCTTAGAGCCCTATGACTAAACAAGTTGTTATTATTGAAAAATCCCATGACTAGTGTCAGGCTGCAACCTAGCATCAAGCATCTCCATCTTTTTGGAACATGGTCCTTACTTTCTTTCATTATTGACTTATAGACCAAAGAGTTTCTCAAATGGCCAAGTTCTCCATGGCCTGGAAGACAAAGTGATAGTGGAAATTTAGCTGAGATGCATGGCTTTTAGAGTGTAACTGCTCTGTGTTGGACCTCACTGTGTGGATCCTTTCAACAACTTTTTGTTACATTTCTCTTCGGTGCTTCAAAGTAGGAAGAGAATGGAGATCTTTCTGAGCTGCAGCACTTGCAATCACTTTTGTGCTGTGGCAAATGTGATAATAATAATGGTGATGGGTTTGCAACAACGCTCTGTGGGTATTATTATTGCCATCATCATTATCCACACTACCATCACCATCATTATTATTGTTACTATTGTCACTAATAGCATTTAACATCCAGAGCACACTACCAAGGGGATGGAGTCCTGAAACATATAATACCCTCCCACTGAACATATATCTTTGAAAAGCCACTGGGATAAGTAATTCATAGAAACCCCCAAGAGGAATGGAAAATTTCTCCCTAGAAATTCAAAGAAAGGTAGAATCAGGAAAAGGAAAATTGGAGGGATTGGGCACTTAGGAATCTAGTCCTTAATTATTTGTGTACCCTCTCCATAACCACAAGCAAAGCACCTGTCTTTTTTGAGTTGTAGTTTCCCCAATGCATTGTTAACTATAAAGAACATAAGGTACTCATAGTCCTTCTGCATTTTAGTAAGACTAGAGAGATAATCATTGATCTTAGAAAATATGCATAGTGGTCAACTTGCCAAAGCCAAGTCTGAGGTGTGTGGTCTGGAACGACAGCTACTCTAAAGCAAAGGAATCCCAGACTGTGAGCATATTTTTTGGTGTTGTTTTTTTTTGTTTGTTTTAAATTTTTTCTACCTTGTAGAAATGATGTTTTCATTAGAAAGAGTCAAACCAAGCAACAGGAAGGACTAACAACAGGGCTGGCCATAGCTGTTCATGGGATAGAATACTTTCCTTCTAACTCCACACTTTCAGTCACCACTCAAATACATGGACATTTTATGTCTCTCTCTATGAGGTTTGGTAACTGTCTGAACTTGGCCAGGAGACTTGCCTTTGTTTAAATGAGACAGACTCAGTATTCTAAGGATCAATGTGCCTCTTCCCTACCCACGGGCTTTCTATCGCTGTGAAAATATCTGAGATAATCAAGTAATACAAAGAGAAAGGGATTGTTTTTGGCTCACAGTGTTAGAGGTTTCCATCTATAAGTGGTTGGCTTTGTTTTCAGGGACTCTCATTGTTGCACACCACACAGGCAATACAGAGAACTGAACAGCTCACCTCATGGCCATAATACAAAGCAGAGAACAAGTGGAAAAGGTTGGGTGGTCAGCTTTGCCCTTTCATGGCGTACCTCAATGATCTGAGACTTCCCACTAAACCTTACCTCCAAAAGTTTCCACTAGCTCTCAGTAGATCCAAGCTGAGACCCAATCTGTAACACATGGGGCTTTGAGGGATGTTTCATATCCAAACAATAGCAAAAAGTAACCCATGCACACGCAGAGGTCTGTATCTACCTACCTGAATGTGAGTATGTGCATACATACATGTATCTATATTCATACAATAAACAGTGATGTCTCTTGTGTGTAGCACAAATCCAGCACCTCGGGGCTTCTAGTTTTTTTCTACACTTGCTGCTAACTCTTAACATCTTTTTCTGAGTGTGAAAAGTCTGGTTTCTATTATCCAAAGACCATTATTTGCTCAATTTTAACCTCATATGAAGCTTTCTGAATCCTGTCGTGTCAACTGGGTTTCTGTGCACAAACTTCTCCGATATGGAACACACATCTCATTTATGATATTTGAGGAAATATTAAATTGTGTTGGCTTACTGCCTACCACCCTGGCATTGAAAGTCACCCTGTGATGATTTGCTCACTGCTATGTACTGTGCAAGTGTTTCCTGAAGACGTGAATGACAGAGTAATAAGACTGACTAGAGCCTTAGCTGCCCATGCAAGATCTTCCACCTATCTCTATGTATGATCTTCCCTGACTTCTCCCCTACACCAGCCACATTATTCTGAGTTCTTTTGCCCTTCAATGTGAGCATCATTATCTGTTTACTTTCTGTCTCCTTCACTAGCTAAAGGGTCACTACAAGAAGAGAACAGAGATTTTGTCTGGTCTTGGTTTAGGGAAATTTTTTGTTTGCTATGGTGTTTGTGGCTTTGTTTTATTTGTTTATTTGCTTGGTTACTGGCATCTCCTGCCAATTAAATGTATTGCAAAGGAGACATCTTTTTTTTTTTAAGATCTGTGTGTAAGCAATAATTAGGGGTTTATTAGATTGCTCTCAATCTTCTTATTTATTCAGATTTACTAAGGTATGTGATTAGTGATGTTAGTTTTGATCTATCTAGATGATTTTTACCATACTTCTGGAACCAAGCAAACTAACACAAAGGAAAGTGTGGAGAGAGAAAAGGAGAAAGGAGGAAGGATAGGGGAGGGGAGGAAAGGGATGGTGAGAAAGTAGGGAAGAAAGAAATAGGATACAAGGAAAACCAAAAAGGCTAAAGCTTAGACTTTTTTAAATGCAGTTTTGTCATTTTTCAGTTGCTTGAGATCTTGGTAGGAACATCAGAATGACTTAGTGATAGTGACATTTACAAAACTGTTTCAAGATCTTTGGATAAAAGGAAATATGCTAGTTATGGTGTTTGACTGTTTGCAGTGCCATTAACTTAAACCCTCACAATTTTCCCATTCCCACCATGATTTCCTTACTGCTGACTACATTTCATCCCTCAATTTGAACTCAAGGTTATCTGGTATTATTTTCTCTGTAAAGACCAGAGTGGGACTGACTCTGACCATGAATTGTAGACGTATTTTATAATCAAGTATTGGTGTTCACTCCCCACTGTGAGTCACTTCTCTTAGATGGGCAGCAGTACCCCTTCTTATATTACTTGTCTCCAGAAACCTACTTAATTTTTGACCTGGCAAACCAAACCCTGACCTGACCACAGTATCTCTTTTTCACATTCTGTCTAAATGCTCTCTTGTGTTTATGCTCTTGGTTGAACTTATCTGTCTGTTCACATGGCTTCTTCCTCTTACCGCTTTTGTTGTAAAGTTCCAAAGCAACTTCATTTCAGTAAATAAATAATTCTATAGCAGAATGCTAAAAAATGATGACTATGAATTGAGTTTGTTTCAACTCTAGAACATTAGGACATCCCAAACTTAAAAACTAAAAAATATTTGGGTAAAAAATTAATCATTCTTTAAAATATGAAGTAATAAATTCATGAATCATTAAAAATCTGGACAAGTTTCATTCATTTTTTTTAATGCAATGAATAAAAAAAAACAAAACAAAAAACAAAAAAAACCAAAACAAAACAAAAAACTGGATGTGATCATTTGAATGAGAATGACCCCCATAGGTGAGAATGCTTGAATTTTTCATTTCTAGCTGGTGGAACTGTTTAGGAAGGATTAGGAGATGTGGCCTTGTGGGAGACAGTGAGTCCCTGGGAACTTCGAGGTTTCACGTGCCCATGCCATGCCAAGTGCCTCTTTCTCTGTCTCATGGTTGAGTCTCAAGATATAATTTCTCAGCTACTGCTCCACCACTTGCCTGCTGCCATGCTCTCCACCATGACGGTCATGGACTCTAAACATCTGGAATGCTAAATCTCAAGGAACTCTTTCTTCTATAAGTTACCTTGGCCATGGTATCTCTTCACAGCAAAAGAAAGAAACTAAGACACTGGGTTTACTAACAGTTTCATGAGAACTCCCGGCAGACCTGCTGTAACATCAACAAATGTTCTAACCAATCTCAAATCTGAGTTACTATTAAAGACACTTATTATGACTATCTCATTTGAGTCTAATCTCAGGACTTATCAGTTAATCTATTTAAAAAACAGGTGAGTGAGACTTAGAAAGGCCATCTAGCCTGCAGTGCACACCTAGTGACCCTAAGACACAGAAACTTGTGTCTAAAGCTCACATCCTAAAGCTCACTTTTTGAATCATCTTGTTAACATGCTTTGAAGTCCCTGTAAGTAAACTTAAGTTCAATTCTTCATGCAAGTCCTCTGGAATTTAGAAGTAGAGTAGCCAGAGTTGGGAAAATATCATTGTAACTGCCCTGGGATGTTGGAAATAAATAAATGAATTGCTGGAAACAGCACTGTGGCTTTAGGTTTTGAGAGTAATTCCCCTAAGGACCTTTGTGTTTAACCCTTATAAATATTCCCAGGCCAATTCTTTAGGGACACCACTTGCTCATGTCTCCCTTTCATTCAGAGGAGGGTCATTTTGAAAGTTCCAGCCAAAGTGGAGGTGCCCTTTGTGAGTTACAGGTCTGAGAAAAATGAACATGTTTTGGTGTGCTGGGGTATTTATTTTGTTTTGTTTTTAAAAAGTCAAGACCTTTTCCCCCTATCTCCCCCATAAGTCACAAATAGCTTTTCTTTCAAAGTTCAACCTTGTCAGGCCGTTAATCCTCCGTGAGGAAAAACACACCATGATAGGTTTAGAAAGGTTTAGCTTTCAAATAAGGAAGTTATTAACTTTTACATTCCTGTTTGGCCATTCTTCTGTGGTTATGGAACACTCCTGGGGAATAGACACCTGGCCGGAGCTCACTCTGAGGCAAGACAGCCGCTTCCTCTGTGGGCCTTTGCTAGCAGAGCTGCACATTCCCAACACAAAAGATATCCGGATCATGAGAAGTCACTACAGACAGCTGGGCAGGGTGGGAAGGAAAGATGAGCTTCAGGATGGCCCTTGAGAGCTGATCAGACTCCTGAAATGGATTGGGGGTGGGGAGACTCCATACTGGAAGTTGTGAAGATCTTGTAGAAAATTACAAAGAAATGCTACTCCATAGTTACAAACTGCCATCTTTTTTATGTATATAACAATCAATACAGAGACCCACAACTGGTTAACATGCAAAAGATGAGATACTGTGGAGGTCTCAGCTCGAAGTGGGTCATTTACATGAAACATCATTTTCCTAAGGCTCAGAGATCAGGGGACAAAGGGAGGCAAAAATATTGTCAAAGTCAGAGTGGGCATCTGCAGTGAAACTGTACCTGCCAGACCCAAAAGGCCATTGCACATATGAAGATACAGCAGCTATAAAGACATGTATAAGAGCTACACATGATTAAACCAACCAAACTATAGGACTGTGTAAAGGTATCCTGGTTCATGGTTGGACATGGGCCTAGAACCCTGAGACTCTAAGTTTGAAACTGCAGGAGTTCGGCCACATCCCCAGAACCCAGAGTCCTGACAGGCAGTTTCATCACCATAGACCTACATTGTTCAGTCACGTAGGCCATTATAGCCCCTCCCAAAGTGCACAGGTGGAGGGTGTAACTAGAGGCCTCAGGCCCTAGGGATTTACATACTAATGAAGGCCAGAGGGCAGAGCAAATTAAGCATGCTTCCCCAGATCCTCCCCCTTTCTCCCTCCCTATATAACTCAAGACTGCCCTGAGTTTTACGGGGGTATGCCCAGATCCATCCACCATCCGCCATGACAATAAACCCTTTTGGAACCAAGGACTTCCTTGTGTCATTGGGGCCTGCCGCCACCAAAGCCTCCAACCTTTGGAACCTTAGACCTTCTCGTGCATGTGGGCCCCCGCAGCATGGAAACCCACCAGAACTCCACTGCTGCGGCTACTATATTTTTCCCACACCAAACTACTGGAATGGATAGGGAATGGACTCAAGAAATTTCACCCCCAGCTGAGGGACTCTTGACAATTGATGGCTGCTTTGTGAGGAAGAGTATATTTTCTTTAGGAATGAGACTTCTGAAAGGCTACCCATGCTGTTGCACATGGCCCTGCACCCATGCACAAGCAGCTAGCGCTAAGTACACTCAGTAGTTTTTTTTAAGAGCACATAAAGTTGGGAGAGAAACATGAGAGGAACTGTAGGGAAAACAGTGGGGGACTTGGATTTGACCAAAGCACATTAAATATATACATGAAACTATGAAACCGTAAAACAAATAAATTCCATCAGTGAATATGGTGACTATCCTCACCATTGGAAAGTGCCACCACCCTTTGAAAACTGTACTCTAAATAGAATTGGGCTACAGAACATAACTATGATCTCTGATATTCCTTGAGCATATATACCTTGATCACTTTCCCTGAATTAACAAGATGCAAACAGTGGAGTTTTTAAAGGCAGTTTAAGAAGTGGATAAAAGTAGGAAAACAACTTCAAGTCAGAAGATCTGATGTGAAATCTTCAACATTCCTGAGTGGGTGTTACTCTGAAGTGAGCAAAAGAGTCATGTTTGGATTAGCCCATCCCTGTGCTGAGAACAGAGTCTGACAGTCACTAGTTCATAAAGGAGTAGGCACCCTGACTATATTGAGAGTCCAGAGTCTTTTGCTAGCCTAATCTCCATGTTTTGGAATTACATCATTTGGGATCACAATCAGAAATGCAGAGATTTGTCCCCATCTAATCTTTACAAAGAAATCTGCTGTTTCTGAGGAGGGTGGGTTTTCTGTACATAAGATGACCTGATGCCTGTGGGGATCCTGTAACCTATGTGAAGAGCATCACTGAAATACTAACCTCTGACCTTCCAAGTCATGTACATAGATGCCAGTCTAGGAGGAAGATCTCCACTTCAGGGCATTCCAACTACCATATGAGGAATGTTCCAGAATACAATCAGGGATGGTCCAGAAAATGCTGTCTGCCTGAATTCATTTGGGCAGCCCTCCCCCCCCCCAAGACTCCATGACCTTCACAAAGGTCATGGAAATGTTACAGAAAATGATCACATGCAGCCAGAGGGTACAATTACACAACTATCCCTCCATGGAGGTCTTCTAACTAGTCCCTATACTTTGTTTATTTCACTTTTAGCACCAGAGTTTTCTTCAAATCAGAGTCCTGCAGGCTTGACATGCGTTCCATGGGTCTTTATTCATATTTGTAGGATTGCTTTAATATTAAAAGAGGAGATATAGAGAGATTGACATCAAGATTGTAGGCTCATAAAACATTCAGGGAAACTTGGAGATTGTCTGGTTCACCCTTCATATTACTTTATTTTAAAATTTTTATTTGATTGCTTTTATGCTAAAAGGTGTAAGTTCAGTCTACCCATATTAAAGAATCTCAAAAAATGGAAAAAATAAAAAGGAATAAAACTCATCATCTTAATGTCTTATTGTAACTGACATTATCAATTACCCTATTCATATTTTACTGGTTTGTGATTATAATAATCACAGAAAGTTGTTTCCTTTTGTTTTTAAAAGTTAAAAGGACAGACAAAGTCACAGGATCCAAAATGTATGTAATATCCATCATTTCAGGTATTTAATTATTTTTTTAAAATGCTGATGGAGAATCTGTTACACTTTCTTTTCCTCTCTGGAGGTGTGCTAGCATAGAGCCAGGCTCTAGAATGAGACTGTTTGAGCTTGATATCCACCTATCACCAAACTGTTAGCCTAGTTCCTTAATCTTGGATTGGCCTCCTTCCTCATCTGTAAACCACAAAACAAGGGATGTCAACATACACTGGATTTGTTGGTCCTGTGCCATCTGGCTTGTTTACAAGAGTTTTTACAAACTCTTACAGGTGACAGAGGGAAGGAACAGAGTGAGGCCAGGGTAGTAATTCCCAGGGTTCTCTTCTTGCCAACTAAGCTTGGGCTTGTTGTGTCCTTGGATCAGAGATCTCTACTTCTTTGCAGGCAACCCACTCTAAAGAACAATTTTTCAACAGACAACAGAGCTACTTCTTCCCTGCTTCTTCCTTCTATCTAAGTAGGTATTACTTAAATTACTATGAAGTTGCCAGTTGCTAGACCAGGCTTGTGGTTCCCTGACTACCCACACACTGTAAACAAGCCCTTATAAAAGGTTTCAGTATAACATCTGTTTCATGGTAGAACCTTGACTAATAAATACCACATGTCTCATCTTTTCATTGAAATTAAGGTACACGAATTTTGAAAGACTCATCATCAAGATTATCTGTTGAATGCTTCCAGATTGTGAGAATAAAGCTCCTTACAGTATAAAGAGCAGTTAGACTGGGAATAGGATAGACAGAAGTATCTAGAGTTTACTCTCCCAGGGAGGGGGTAAGGGATACCTGGCATACATTATTTGTAGCATCCTAAACCTCACAAATCTCTATTTATGATTCAAAATGACAAAACTGACACCTGAACAATCTCCTGAATTCAGCAAGGGCAGAGCAGAATTCCCCACCCCAGTCTGGGTTTTGAACTACCACATCTGTAGTTCCCAAACGGGTCTTGGCCAGCATCAGTATCAGTTGGTAAGTAATCAGAAAGGTGGAGTCTCAGGCCAGCCCCAGACCCATTGAATCAACTTTAGGTAACATGTACTTGAGGAATCCTGCTGGATGAGCTGGACAAAACCTAAACTTGGGCAATCCTACTTTATATAAAGATGCCTATCCATGACGACTGATCCTTCACTTGGTCTAGAGGTCACTTTGAAAGTCTGGAATTACACTCGGGATTCCACATTTTGATGAAGACAATATTAAAAAAAAAAAAAAACTGCAACTTTTTCTTGATCAAATGAGTTCATACCTCATACCTGATTCAAGGTACTGTATACCACAGGGAAATAAACAGGGTTCTTGTAAACTGTACTAATAGGAAAGTGAAGTCTGTCTTTTTGGAAGTTAGGTAAAAGCTCCAGGATCCTTGTTCATAAAATGATATTAATAATACTATGTGTCCCCTGTGATTACTGGGGGATTAAATGAGAACCCTGCACGTGTATAGTATTTACACATAGTAGTTGCCTAATAAATGCCAGCTATTATTTTTATAAAACCTTAAGAGGTAGGGAATAGGATGACTGCTGATTATTCATGGACCTTTCTTTGGCTTTGTAGCTGTCCTCAAACCATGTTTGCATAAGAACACTAAGTCCACTCCAGACAGGCAAAGAGTCTTCTGCTTTTTAAGAGTCTACAGAGTCCCCAGTGTTGGACTTTCTATTTGGGGCAGACAAAGATGAATGTGCTGAAAAGATAATAAATCTTAAAACCTCAGTGTCCCTTATTGGTAGTAAACTATCCCTAGACCCTCTAACTAATTTTATTTGTGATCTTTGTGTTCATTGTTTTGTAGGGGGAAGGTGTCTTCTGAATTGTATAAATTTTAGATATCACAAAAACGTGTATCTACTCTGAGGGCCACTGTAAAGATTTAGACTACTCTGGAGGTATGTAATTTAACTGTGATACAGTTATAATACCAGGCTATAAGACAGCTTTAGTCTATCAGGCTGCTATAACAAAATCCCATAGTCCAGATTGCTTATAAAAACAGAAATTCCTCAGGATAGGGATATGGCTCTGTGATGAAGCACTTGCTTAGCATGCTCAATGCCCTGAATTCAATTCCCAACACTAGGAGGAAAAAGTTTATTTCTTAGTCTGGAGGGCAGAAGTCAAAATCAAATTGCTGGTAGGTTCAGTGTCTGGTCAATGACCGGAGGTACCTACTCAGTATCCTAGCACATTGGAAGGAATACAGAGTCAACTTTATAATGGAACTAATTCCATTCATATTGGCTCCACCTATGTAAAATAATCACCTCTCAAAGGCCTTCTTTAATATCATACAACTGAGAGTAAAGTTCTCATGTTCAAATTTGAGAGGGACACAGACATATAACTCATTGTAAGAACTTTATCTGTACAATGTTTGTTTAAATTTTAACCCTTCCCTACAAACTTACCAAGTAGATGGAAAAAGAAGAAGCTGGACATTTACCAAAAATGTTTAAAGTTGAAAAGTATCTTGCTACACCAACATAATTTATGTCAGTCAACCCATGGGAAATTGACATCCAATTGACAAGAGGGACAGCGAAGAGTGAGAACAGAGCACAGATAGATGAATACCAGTTTCAATGATTTATACAAGCAGTAAGTCTAGCATGGTGGCTAAGAACGTGGATTTGGGGTGACTGGAGACTTGGCTGGTTACTAATTCTTGCTGCTTTTTCTGAGAATCTGAGTTCAGTTCCCACCATCCACACAGGGAAGCTCATAATCACCTGAAACTTCACCTCCAGAGGATCCAGAGTCCTCTTTTGTCTCCTATAGGTACACCCATGTATGTATATACACAGAGAGAGATAAATAAAAAATATATTTTGAAGAATGTGCGTTTAGGAGGTGGCACGGGATCTGCCTCTAATTCTTTGACGTCTGACCTCGTCACTAAAGTCTCGGTTTCTTCGTTTAGAAAATAAGAACTGTGGGCTGGAGGTGTAACTCAGCGGCAAAGCATCTGCCTAATGTATTCAAGACTTGGAGTTAATCTCCAGCACTGGGGAAAAAAGTAAGTTAATAAGAATATCAATGCCCATCTTTTAGGGTTTTAAAAATGACAAAGTAAAATAATGTATACGTTGCTCACAGTTCATACTAACACAGCTTGCTCAAGAAACAGTAGCCATTGATGTCAGTCACTGGACCAGAAAAACATCAGGTTATCCCAGTGATACAGGTTAAGTTTTAGGCATTTTCCCATGATGCTCCCTTGCCTCAGCCATTCTCTCTGTTATTTTCAATGTATCACCAATACCTATTATAACTTCACAACTGTCTAAATGTGGAAAACATGCCCTAGAATGAAAGACAGAGATTTAAAATTACTCCCTTCAGTTGACAACAAATAAATCTCACAACTGGAATTAGGAAATCTTTTCTTAGAGAGCACAAATCATTCATGATGGCAATCAAAAATTATTCTATCTTATATTTATTGGTGCCTACTATATACAAGCATGTTTTTGAAACACCTGGGAAGTCAAGGATGAGAGATTCGCTGCTCCTGAAGAACTTGCAGATTTCTGCAGTTAAGTTTTGCTGTGAAATGCTAGCCAGTAGCCAGTACAGGAAAAAGGTACTATGCAGACCAATACATCTCAGAAACATCAGGTTTGTACACAAGTTCCCTGATAATATATCTTTGAGATGTTGTGCAGAGCTGCTCAAGAGAGAAGAACAAATATTGCAACACTGTCCTGGCCTATGTGTGTAGGCATAAATTTTTTGCAACCAACTTTTTTTTTAATTAATTGGTTATTTTAATTATTTACATTTCAAATGTTGTCCCCCTTCCCAGTATCCCCTATGTAAACCCCCATCCCATCCCCCCTCCCCTTTGCCTCTAAGAGAATGTTCCCTCACCCAGCCACACCTCCTACCTCACCCCTCTAGCATTCCCATACATGGGAGCAACAACCCTCCTCGGGATCAAGGGCCTTCCATTGATGTCAGATAAAGGAATTCTCTTCTACATATGTAGCTGGAGCCATGGGCCCCTCCATGTTTATTCTTTGGTTGGTGGTTTTGTCCCTGTGAGCTCTGGAAAGATCCAGTTAATTGATATGGTTGTTTTTCCTATAAGGTTACAATCCCCTTCAGCTCCTTCAGTCCTTCCCCTAACTCTCCCATTGGGGTCCACAGCCCCAGTCCAAAGATTGGCTGTGAGTATCTACATCTGTCTTTGTTCCTGGCAGAGCCTCTCAGAGAACAGCCCTACTAGGCTTCTCTCTGTAAGCACTTCTTGGCATCAGCATTAGTGTCAGGGTTTAGTATCTGCAGATGGGATGGATCTGAAGATGGGGTGGTCTCTGGATGGCCTTTCCTTCAGTCTCTGCTCCATTTTTTGTCCCTGTGTTTCCTTTAGACAGGAACAATTTTGAGTTAAAATTTTGAGATGAATGGGTGACCCCATGCCTCAACTGGGGGCCATGCCTATCTACTAGAGGTGGTATCTTCAGGTTGTCTCCCCTCTGTTGGGTATTTCAGCTAATATCAACCCCTTGGGTCCTGGGAACTTCCTGATTCCCTGGTGTCTGGGACTTTCTAGTGGTTTTCCCCACCCCCTGCTCCCCACCACCCACTGGTACATATTTCTATTCATTCTCCTGACTCTCTGGACTTCTCTCCTGTCTCTTCCCATACCTGATCCTGTTCACCTTTTTTCTCTCCCATCTTCTCTCCTTCCTATGTCACTCCCTCCATGATTTAACTTTGGTAATTGGTATCTGTCTAGAAAATCATCCATTTACTCTAGATTTTCCAGTTTTGTTGAGTATAGGCTTTTGTAGTAAGATCTGATCATTTTTTTTAATTTCCTCAGTTTCTGTTGTTATATCTCTCTTTTTATTTCTGTTTTTTTTTTTTTATTTGAATATGGTTTCTGTACCCTTTACTTAGTTTGGCTAAGGATTTATCTATCTTGTTGATTTTCTCAAAGAACTAGCTCCTAGTTTTAGTGATTCTTTTACAGTTCTCTTTGTTTCTACTTGGTTGATTTCAGTCCTGGGTTTGATTATTTCCTGTCATCTACTCCTCTTGGGTGTGTTTCCTTCCTTTTGTTCTAGAGCTTTTAGGTGTGCTATTAAGCTGCTAGTATAGTGTCTCTCCAATTTTTTTTATGAAGGCACTCAGAGCTATGAGTTTTCCTCTTAGCACTGCTTTCATTGTATCTCAAAGTTTGGATATGCTGTGCCTTCATTTTCATCAAATTCTAGAAAGTCTTTAATTTCTTTATTTCTTCCCTGACAAAGTTATCATTGAGCAGAGAGTTATTCGGCTTCCATGTGTATGTGGGCCTTCCGTTGTTTTTGTTGTTATTGAAGACCAGCCTTAGTCTGTGGTGATCTGGTAGAATGCATAGGACTAATTCAATCTTCTTGTATCTGTTGAGGCTCATTTTGTGTCTGATTATATGGTCAGTTTTGAAGAAGGTACCATGAAGTGCTGAGAAGAAGGTATATTCTTTTGTTTTAGGGTGAACCGTTCTGTAAATATCTGATTGATAATTCCATTTAGTTCATAACTTTTGTCTGTTTCATTGTGTCTCTGCTTAGTTAGTGTTTCCATGATCTGTCCATTGGTGAGAGTGGGGTGTTGAAGTCTCCCACTATTATTGTGTAAGGTTCAATGTGAGCTATGAGCTTTAGTAACATTTCTTTCACCAAAGTGGGTGTCCTTGCATTTTGGTGCATAGATGTTCAGAATTAAGAGATCATCTTTGTGGTTTGTTGCTTGTTGAGTATGAAGTATCCTTCCCCATCATTTTTGAAAACTTTTGGTTGAAAGTCTATTTTATTTGATATTACAATGGCTACTTTAGCTCATTTCTTGGGACCATTTGCTTGAATTTTTTTCCAGCATTTTACTCTGAGGCAGTGTTAATTTTTATCACTGAGGTGTGTTTCCTATATGCAGCAAAATTTTGAATCCTGTTTAAGTATCCAGTTTGTTAGCCTATATCTTTTAATTAGGGAATTTAGTCCATTGATGTTGAAAGATACTAGGAACCAATGATTGTTGCTTTCTGTTACTTTTGTTGTTAGAGGTAGAACTATGTTTGTGTGGTTTTCTTCTTTGTGGTTTGTTTTTTGAAGACTAATTTCTTGGGTTTTCTTGGGTGTTGTTTCCCTCCTTGTGATGGAGTTTTCTTTCTATTTTCATCTATAGGGTTGGTTTAGTGGAAAGGTATTGTTTAAATTCGATTTTGTCATGGAATATCTTGTTTTCTCCATATATGGTAATTGACAGTTTTTCTGGGTATGGTAGCCTGGGCTGGCATTTGTGTTCTCGTAGGATCTGTATGACATATCCCCAAGGTCTTCTGGCTTTTAGAGTCTCTGTTGAGAAGTTTGGTGTGATTCTGATAGGTCTGCCTTTATATATTACTTGACCTTTTTACCTTATTGCTTTTAATATTCTTTCTTTGTTCTGTGCATTTGATGTTTTGATTATTGTGTGATAAGAGAAATTTCTTTTCTGGTCCAATCTATTTGGGTTTTATAGGCTTCTTGTACATTTATAAACATCCTTCTTTAAGTTAGATAAGTTTTCTTCTATGATTTTGTTGAAGATGTTTGCTGGCCCTTTGAATTAAGAATCCTCACTCTCTTCTATTATTATTCTTACGTTTGGCCTTTCATTGTGTCCTGAATTTCCTGAATGTTTTGGGTTAGGAGCTTTTGTCACTTTGTATTTTCTTTGACAGTTGTGTCACTGTCTTCTATGGTATCTTCTATACATGAGATTCTCTCTTCTATCTCTTGTATTCTGTTGGTGATGCTTGCATCTATGACTCCTGATCTCTTTCCTAGATTTTCCATATCCAGGATTGTCTCCCTTTCTGATTTCTTTATTGTTTCTATTTCCATTTTTAGATCCATTTTCCATTTTTAGATCCTGAATGGTTTTGTTCAATTCATTCACCTGTTTGGTTGTATTTTCCTGTATTTATTTAAGGGATTTATGTGTCTCCTCTTTAAGGGTTCTACCTGTTTACCTGTGTTCTCCTGTATTTCCTTAAGGGAGTTATTTATGTCGTCCTTAAGGTCCTCTATCATCTTCACGAGATGGGATTTTAGATCAGAATCTTACTTTTCAGGTGTGTTAGGGTATCCTGGACTTGCTGTGGTGGGAGAATTGGGTTCTGATGTTGCCAAGTGGTATTGGTTTCTGTTGCTTATGTTCTTGAGCTTGCCTCTTGCCATCTGGTTATCTCTGATCTTAACTGGTCTTGCTGTCTCTGATTGGAGCCTGTCCCACCTATGAGCCTGGCTATGCTGGGTCTCCTTGGGTTAGGCTGTCTCTGGGTGTGGGACAGGATCTGGAGTGCCTAATCTGTGAGCTGGGCTGTTGCAGACCTCCTGAGAGTCACACTGTCTCTGGGTATGGGCAGGGTGGGGGCGTGCTGGAGCACATGATCTGCTCCTGGAAGCAGTTATGGACTGGAAGGAAGATGTGTCTCCAGAAGGGAAAGAGGTCCTGTGTCCTTTGGGCCCTGGGGGGCAGAGTGTCTCAGGCCAGTTGGGATGTAGAGTGGGGTACTAGCCTGTGAGCCTGGTGGTGTCAGAACTCCTGGGGATGATGCTGTCTCTGGGTATAGGTAGGGCGGGGAGGGAGTAGCTGGAGGACAAGACGTGCTCCCTGGGCACAGTTATGAACTGGAAGGTGACATACTTTTAATAAGGGTTCAACCTCTCCTTTAGCCTACCACCTAGAAGAGGTAGTAGAAGAGAAAAGTTATTAAGATATAGGGGAAGGGGACCTGTTCAGCAATAGTTCTTTGGCGACACACTATCTTCTTTCTCAGTAGTTCAGACCCATAACAAACACCAAGTACAACTCAGCAGCTGTAGACCAGTCCTCTAGGCATGCAGATAACCACACACAAGCTACAGTCCAACCCTCTCAGTGGGCAGACACGAGGCAGGAACACCAACTAGGCTGAGGTGAAGCCACAGATGCTCCAAGCTGCCCCAGTGACCTGATGAGCAGTTCGTTGGTGAGAGTTTCTCTCAATGACTGAATCACCACAAGTTGAGTTCAACAATACTATATAAGGCAAACCAATACATGCGGGTAGCTAGGGAGAAATAGTGAAGTGGAGCAAACCAAACCAAAGCTCAGTGCTCATCTCACACTCTCTATGGGGTCATATTTATACTCCTTCATCAAGCATTCTTTCAGGTGTTTGATATGCCAAAACATCCTCTCACCTGTGTCTGCTTCAGAAAAATGTTCTTTCCTGTGTATGCTCCAGTAAAACATCCTTTTACCTGTGAACCTCAGCAAAATGTCATTTGACATAACTAACTTTCCAAAGAAACTAGAAGTTTCTGATATGGGACTAGCATATTAGCTCATGGGTCTGGTGATCCAAGAGACATTCTGAGAATTTTTATGGGCAGCATAAACTGTTCTTGACTGGTTTAGAAAAGAAAAGAGAAAAAAAAAAGCGGACATAAAGTTGGCAGGGTATGCAGAAGAGGATGGATCTGGGAGGATTGGAGGGTGAACATTATCAGAACACATTATATGAAATTCTCAAAGAACTAATAAAAGAACTGAGGAAAAAAGAAGACATTCTGGGAAACAGTAGAGCAGAGAACCTCCTCAGACATACCACAGAATCTCATATCCAGCTACACTCAGCATGTCATAGATGCTAGCAACAGATGGTAAGTATCTGAGTTAGGAAGTGTCTGCAAAGGTGTTAGTGGGGTATAGTTAGACAGATCAAATGGTGTGTGGTTATTGACACACCGACTAGAAGAGTCCATGAAATAGGTATAGAACAACCAGGAGAGAAACAAAGCCAAGTGTATACAACAGTGGGCTGGCTCCAGTGGACAGGCAGAGAGAACAAGGAGAGTGGGAAAAGAACATGAGTGCCAGCATGGGGTAGCAACAAGCCAGGGCTAAGAGGTACTGGGGGTGACCAAGCTGACACCACGAGGCTTGACAGAAATGTGAAGACTGGATTGAACCCTGGGAATTTAGGAAATAGGAGAGCAAGCAAGTTATATCATTAATCTCAGCAAGAAGTAATCTGTCCTGAATGGGAGAGGTGGCAACTAGGACACTGAGGCTGAAGCATATTAGAGAGAAACATTTTTGTGATAAAGTGGAGGTGAGCTGACAGCTTCTGCGTGTTTCATCACATTGAGCGACATCGTGTAATGGCTGTAAGCGCCACGTTGTGGGTGTTACAGTGAAGAGATTGAACCCAGCTTAAGTTATTCTCCACCGGACTGATGTGGATGAAAAGAAGGGGATGGGATTGCTAATGGACAGGGATGGGAATTGCCACAGTGAGATGTTTCACAGGAAGAGCCTGTAAGACAGTGTCAGGCCAGACGGCAGATTCCAATATGCAGATTCCGGGGGTGGAGCTCTCCAAGTGGTAGACTTGAAATCCAGTATGCCAATTCCCTGACTGTCAATTGGCTGTCAGAGGCTTCCCCAAACACTACTCACTCTGAATTCGAGGTTTTGCTATCCAAAACTCAAACTTAAAACTGCCCCCCACGGTATCATCTCTGATGTCTTGTAGACTAATTGGACAAAGTCAAGCATGTGCTGTTTGGTGGCTAATTGTTCAGAAGGGGGATCAAACTCTATGGAGTCTCCTGACCTGGATTCAGCAGTCCCAGGGAGGCTCACTCACTGCTGTTCCTGGGAGCGAGCCGAACCAAGAGGGTTGCCAACATCAGTCACAAGCAGACCTTTCTGCCCCCACATGGTGAGCGGCAGATGTTTTTCTCCTTAATTGCTGAATATTTGCAAAGAAGAGTATAAAAGCGCTTCCCCCACACAATTAAAGCCAATCAAACCACCGGCCTTGGGAAGAAAGATGAGATTTGCCGTTTCCAGTTTCTTTCTGGTGAATATATTTCCCTTCCCTGAGTTTATTTGCTCACATATTTATTTCAGTCAATCTTCTGAGACCATTTTCTGGCCTGAGACATTTCTTTCTTGAGAAAAATTGGACAGCCATGAACTTATTTACCGAAAGCCCTTTTTTCCTTCCTTCCTTTCTTCTTTTCTTCCTTCTCTTCCTTCCTACCTTTCTCTTTCCTCCCTTCCTTCTTTCTTCCTTCCTTCCTTTTTTCTAATATCTATCTATCCTAGCTAGCTAGCAAGCTATCAGCTACCTATCATCTGTCTACCATACATCCTCAGCATATTTAGTTTCAATGCCCTAACACAAAACAACAAGCCAGATGCAGTGCAAGACAAAAGTAGAAATTCATCTATGTATACTGTTATACCTAAATGAGAGAAATAACACAAGTACCTTTTGGGCTGTGCTCAGAGACGAGGAAGATTTTGATAGACAGACCTAAAAAGAAGAGAGAAAAAATAGTATAAGAAAGCAATTGTCAAGAAATTAAAAGTCCTATTTAAGATCCAGCCTAGTAATTCAGATTGAAGGCATCAAATGAGTAATTATACGCCATCTATTCCTGAATTATGTGAACAGATAAATAAACAGATCTTGGATTATTTGCATGACTGATACAGCAATAACCCTATTTATATTTTATGGGAAATTTGCAGTATCTAAAAGGGCTTGGAAGAATTAACTTGATGGCAGAATAATGTGCAAAATGAAATTAGAATTTAAAACACACCGAGTACAGAAACTATAATTGTCCTGTGAAAGAAAAAAAAAAGTTGATGTATCAATGATTGTTCCTCATTAGACAAGTCCACTCCACTGTCCGACTACCCAGCTGGCAGACAAAGTCATCTTTACTCCTCTACACTTGTCAAAAACGAACTCTGGCTCATTTCAAATCTCTAACTTTGTTTTGGAAGCATAAATACACACCCATTTGGATGTAATGAGATATGTTCTGAATGATAAATATTGGTTGATTGATATATACAGAGCTTCCATTTAATAACGGTTTAACAAAATATTATCTGGCCATTGTTAAAGGTTAATAAATGTTTTAAATAATAAATAGTCTTGAATTTATGGCTAGTTATTAGCTAATAACTTACATGTTGTTACCTGCTAACATGACTCTGGATTTAATATGGAATTTATCATTGTTGATTTCCACAGTTGTTGCTTAGGCATAGCTCTGCATTTTATTTCTCTGAAGTCTCACAGTTCATTGCTAATATTAGCAATGGCTTGCCTCTTTCAGATGCTCAAATGACCCCCACCCAAACACAATTGCAATTGCAACACTGGGCTTCTTCAAGGAATACCTAATCACATGCAGACTCTACTTCCTAGAATCTGCCCTGGTGTGTCCTCTCTCTCTCTCTCTCTCTCTCTCTCTCTCTCTCTCTCTCTCTCTCCATCCCTCTCTCCCTGTCTCTCCCTCCCTCTCTCCCTCCCTCCCTCCCTCCCTCCCTCCCTCTCTCCCTCTCTCCCTCTGTAGTAAAGCTTTGACTGATTTCCATTTTTAGTGATGCTCCAGAATGTACTGAAGCCCGTAAGTCCTAGAGAAGAGGGGTATCTGTTGAGGAGACTTCTTATATGTCAGTCATCCTACCTATATCCTCAGTTCTTCCATAACCATGAGGAGATCGTTCATTTTATAAGGAAGAATATGAGGTATCACAGTACAGCATGGGCTTACAGTACTTGTATTCCTTGGTGCTACTTCCTGCCCACTTATTGGAGTATTTTTTCCCAAGTTTAACCCTCAGAACAAATCTTGGCCCCTTTAAGAACCTCCAGTGAAAATTCAATAATTGTCTCTGTGGAAAGTACGAGTTCCCCCTAGTGCAGCGTGATAAATCATGGATAATAATAGCTCTTTCCAAAATAATCTTTAGTCAGAAGTGAAAACCAACGGAGAAGGTTGTTCTGAGTCAAAATGAGGACCTGGATCTGTCTCTTATCAAGTTGTGGCAATGCAAGCACTGAGCCCCTCCTTTGTCACTGCTGTTGACATCATGCCTTATTATTACAACTCAGCTACTATATTCCCTGAATGTCTATATTCTCAACTCTTGCCATCTATTTCTGACCAAGCCTTCATTCAACGAAACAACTGTCAACTGTTCGAATTTAACTCTTAGTCTGCTGCCAGGATCACAGGTCCAAGCTTTGATGATGAAACCACCAGAAGTCAGAACCATGCCTGAGAGAGATACCTTGAAACAGCATCTTGAAACAGTCTGAGTGGAACAGATGCAAGTGTCTAAATCACCCTCATTTTCTCTCCATGGCTGCAGGAATTACTGGAGATGAGATTTTTTTTTTTACCCCAGGCATAATCCTTGTAATATTTGTTTTGTCATTTTCACAATGTAAAAACAAATTGAACTTTTTATGTCTAGACATGAGGACCCTCAGAACAACCACTCACCTACCCACAGCTCATCATCTTCTACTGGCTGGAACTGTGATTTAACCACCAGAGATGTGGAAATCTTTCCAGGAAAGTATATCAATAGCATAACGTATTATCCTGGTACTATTTCTGATTCGCAGTAAAGACCATAGCATTCTCTGGAGGGTCTGCTTCCAGCCCTTGAGTTACTTGAATCTTGTACATTTCTGTCTACAAAACTCTACCTGTTCTCCTGGGAATAACTTCCTATAATGGAATAAGTCATGTCCATCCGGTATGAAGCATGCTAATCTGTAACTAAGTTTCTAAGACCCCAAGTCATTACCTTACCCACAAGTCTATGCTTTGCTTCTTTTTGACTTATGGTGCAAACCAAAATCATAATTCTATTTTAAAAGATCATAAGGCAGATTGTTTCATTTCCTCCTTTAGAATATAATTATTCCTAATTCCACAATTATTTTGCAAAGTGACAGCACAGTGATTAAGATCTCTCGCTTTTAGCAAATTTTCTTATCACCAAACCCTATAAAAAATTTAACTTCCTCCAAAAATTATGACGTTGCTGGGGAGTTTTTATTGGACAGTTTGGGAGACTTGAAAATTCTTTGTGACTAGTCTTCCATACTCTAGCATGTATATAATTATAATTAATTGCTTCTCTGCATATTTCCCTTTTCTCTGGGAGAAAAGAAATGGTTTTGGGGAAAATAAGAACAGTGGGGAAAGCAGGGAAGGGCCCTTTTCTTTGTTAATTGCACAGAGCTCCTGCAAGTCTAGTGTAAAGTCAGCATTTAAATCAGGCATCTTTTCAAAGCCTGGCTCTGAACAGCTGGAATGTGTCATGAGACACAGGCCAAGGTACAAAGCCATGGCATGGCATGGCATTGTTTCAAAACCAGCAATCCATCACACAGACACACTCACACACAGAGGGGGAGGGGAGGGAGGGAGGGAGGGAGGGAGAGAGAGAGAGAGAGAGAGAGAGAGAGAGAGAGAGAGAGAGAGAGAGATCGTTGAACTGTCCTATGGGCTGTTATTACAATCTATGCTTTCCAAGCAAGACCTGGTAAAAAACCTGTGCTCTTGACCTTCTCTCAGCCACAAGTCATGTCTGCAACCCCCAACATCAGAAAAAGCAAGTACTCCCAACAGTCAGTCAGTGTCATATCTCCTGAGAATTCTATCACTGTACGTACTTAGCAGCTGAAAAAGCAAACCACAAGGCTCAGGGGCCTCATTTTACTGTAAGCTTCTGATTGAGGATGAGAGAAACAGTTCAGAGCACAAGGCTGTGTCCAAAGATCATGTGCCTGTCGGAAGAACAGATTAGCCTGGTCATTAGGCTTCTTCTGAGCATTGCAACCAAATGAGCTCCTGTTAAGAGACCCATCCTCTCTTAGCCAATCACAAAGGAAGGCTTACAGAAAAAGAAGTACCGTACATTTGATGGAGATGAGCAAGATGAATAATTCCTCATACTTCGGTCTCTTAATTATCCGAGATTCAACACACCCTGCTCGACCCTTTCTTCGTTATTTCTGACCCTTGCATCCTGACTTTGGACAATGGAATTTGAAGCTAAAAGCTGGATGAAGAGCCAAGAACACAGCCACAAACTGTTTCTGAGAGGAAGTGCCACTCATTTCCCCAAACTCCAACAAGTTGTGGTTGTGGAGATCACTCAACACTTCTCAATATGGGAAAGATGAACTTAAACCACTTCCCCTTAAAGACCTGTAAAATCCACCTATATTCATGTCATGGGCATTGAATGTCAACTATCAAAGTGTGTCCAAGTAAAACTTAAGTAAGTCCAGGGTCAACGTGCCGAGAGAAGCATTGGCAAGCTAACATTTCACTGGAGAGTATAGACAAAATCCCTACTATGTGCCTCAAGTTCTTCTTCACAAAATACCATGGGAAATGAGAGATATAGCCATGTTTCTTGAGTACTGAAGACTTTTAGGGCAAAATATAATGCGCTATACAATCATAGTGAGGAAATGAGGGAAAAATAAGACCTCAGGCCACGGTGCTCATCAGAGTTGGGGTGTAGGCAATAATTGTTGTTGAGCTGTTTGTGCTCCTGGCCCCAAACCTGCCTTAGTAGGAAACAACTGTGGTCCCCTTTTCAATGCCACAAATAAGCCTCCGGAGGTATGCGGCAGCTTTCTAGGACTCTGTTGTGACCTCTATTTGAGCAGGAAGTCTTCCCGAATGCTTTTTCTGAAATATGTTCTTAAGATTTGATCTCCCTTAGAGTCCGAAAGACCAAATTTCACAAGGACAAACAAATGTCCTGGGAATGGCTGGTGACCCGTTAGAGAGGCAGGTTGCACCCATGATGCTTTGGAGTGGGCAGATGGTGGCCTGTGGTAGGAAGGGCACCCATCTTCTCCGGAAATTGATTGCCACAGTTCTTCCATTAATGAGCCGGAGGATCAAACCGAGATGCAAAGGTGGAGTGCATGACTCCCAGCTGCCCTCAGCCTTTCACCTCAGAGTTTCGGAGAGGAGCCCCAATGGCCCAGCTGGGCGGGGAGAGGCGTTCCCCCCTGTCTCTCTGTCAAAAAATAAAATAATAATAATAATGGTAATGATAGAAAGCCCATTACGGCCGAAGGGTGAAAATAACATTTCCATTCTAAAGCCCATATGAGGCATCAAGACATCTTCCCATAGAAAATGATGAACCCGCACATTGAAAAGTGCAAAGACTATTTAATCAAAGCCTTTAAGAAGATCAAACCTAATCATAAGATGTTAAAAAAATATATAAAAGCAGATAAGAAGAGCTTTTGGCTACATGACCAGAATCTAAAACTCAGGAAAGTGCCTTTTAGATTCTTCTACAGCAAAAGAAATCTGTCTTTTTTTTTTTTTTTTTTTTTGTCCTTAGCAATTCAATTTATTCACTACAGTGGGTTCGAGATAGAATTTAAACAGCATGGTCAGTCAAACAGCCTAGAGGACCAGGGTTTCCCAGCCTGTACTGCATTCTTCAGAGAGTTTGTTATTGACCATTCCTGATTTTTTATTTGTATTTATTTTATATGGGGTGTTTATGAGAGACTAGAGAAATTCCACAATATATCATTTTTTTTAAAAGTCTGAGAAAGATATGGTACCCATTCTGATGGCCCCTCCAAAACTGTAGGTTTACATGTTTATTGTATTTTTCTCTTTTTAGTATTTATTTATTTATTTATCTGTGTATGTTTGTGTACTTGTGTACATGTACACACACAAGAAAGCCAGGACACAAGGGAGGACCCTTCAGGAATCCATTCTGCCCTTCCACTTTGGGAATCTTGGGAATCAAACTCAGATCATCAGCCTTAGTGGCAAGCTTTCTTACTCTCTGAGTCATCCGACAAGCCAGTTTCTTCATTGTTTTGGCCAAGCAAGGATAAGCCTCATAGGATGGTCACAGTGGGCATCAAAGGAAGCCCTTTAGGCAAGTCAGGGTGGAAACAACCCACACAGGAAAATCAAGGACTCAGGTAGACCAAAGTTTTGATGCCAAGAGTTTGGGCATTTTTTTTTTCTGGCATTAATAGGTCAGACTCATCAAGTCCTCTATACTAAGTTTTCTGCACTGTAGAAAATGCACAATTGGGATGTACTAACACAAGTAGATACAACCAAGCAGGTACTGTGCACCACATCTGAGCTAGGTGTTTTCATAAGTTATATCCAGTTCTCTCAATCCCTTATGGCAGACATTACCTCACTTCACTCTGCCTAATTTGTTTGAAAGCCCAAATAATTCAATCCGTGCCATAAAGTTAAGAAAAACAAAAACATGTGTCAGGAAAACAAGAATTCTATTCTTTCAATTACTGGGTAGTTCTCGCTACATTCAAAAGAAACTTTTAGAAATTTTACAGAGAAGTAGCTGTGTTTTTGTGTGCCTGTTTATATTTCATGTAGACATTTGGTAGGTGTTTACATTCATGGAACTTGGCAATCTTCCCATGGTGTCCCCCCTAGTATCTGTCATCATTTGAACGCGCGCGCACACACACACACACAGTGACATCCACAAATGTCATTGACTGTCAAGTGTTCACAGGTTTCCACTCCCAGGACACTCCTAAGGAAAGGGACAGGGACTCTGTATAATGGCCCCAGAAGCTCCTCTGTTTATACTTGGCATCTTCTGTGTCTCAGTACGTTTTTTAATGTCTTCTTTCTCCAACATGTTACCAGAAGACTGCTTCCTAGACCCCATTGATGAAGGACTGTTGTTACTAAGAAATGCATGAGATCATTTTCTGGACCCCTTAGCTCCTCTAGAAATGGCTCTGTGTACAGTGAGATGGATGGGCAAATGCATTAAGGACAGTGAAACATATGTAAAGAATATATGTTATCCACATGCATAGGATCTACACTAACAGAAGTAATAACTGTATCCTAAAATGCAAAGCTATGGTAAAGGAAGGAGCAAAACAAACAAACGACAGACCCATGAAGTTATTTAAAGAAATTTTCCTAATGAGAAAAGCAAAATAAGCATTCACACAATGGAAAAATACTCATCAGATAGTAGTGAGTTGGGCCGTATACAGAACATAGATTTTGATGTGTTCACAATTTGACTGAGGAAAAATCAATAGCCCATTGTTAAACAAAGAGAAAAATATTAAAGTAAACAACAGAAGACCTCTTATAGAATGTGCTGCCAAGTTTCAAATACCATATAACATTTTCTACCATCTCTGAAAGGAAAAGGCTGCTCCGTTGCATGAAGCAAAGAAGGTAAAATGAACACAAATCTAACCCAGGCCAGCAGATTTACTGGGAATGGTTCAGGAAGGCAGAAGAGTCCCAGGTCCTCTGCTTATACCATTTTTGGCCTCTCTGCTGCTCAACCCTGCCACCTTCAAAGAAGAGAATGAAAACAGGCAGTGAGGAGCCTTTGGTGGGGAGTAAGGATGCTAAAGAGATCCTGTATTCTGGGAAAGGCAATATTCGTTCCATGCCTGAGACCCTGGGAAGATGTGCATCCCAGTAACACTGCAATAGTTATTCTCAGTCTCTTAAGAAATTTTCCTTTTTTTGTGATATGAAAATACATTCAAGAACTCACAGTGCATTAAAACTTTCAAGAACTCTTTGGCTATTTTAGGGAAGTCAGAAATCACCTTTAATCTTCCCTTATCATATATACATAACCAAAAGTACTCAGAGATTACAGATCCAAATCCTATAGGAAGCCATCAGCACACTGGAGACCAGGGTAGAAAACGACTTCCGGATTTCGGGGTATTCAAACTCAGTTGGTCATCTCAGTGCTTCTGGCTATTCTCTTACCTTGGCGATGAGGTCTGGTTGGGGAGAGAAGACTAGCTGGATTTTGCAAGTGACCTTGTTACTTTAAACCTATTGACTCCCATGACTTAATTTAATTCCTAGAGCAAGCCCTCAGAGTAGATGGCATCACTATTACTTACTTTATCAAATCACATTTCCCAATAGGGGATTAAATTTAAGGTCAAGTGGTCTCATCTGAGTCCCAGTCTCTTCCCACACAATCATGTTCTGGAGTCTAGAACAAAGGTCCTCAAACAGAAGTGACACAGGAAGGTGTGCAAGGTGCCTGGCAGAAGACACTCAGGAAGCAGATGTCTAGAAAGTACGGATTTTATGCCAAAACACTTGGAACAGACACATGACTTCAGCAATGCCCCATGGCCTCACTACTTGGCTCAGGACCTGTTTGTTTGTTTGTTTGTTTTGTTTTTCTTCAGGAAAACAGTGAAGCAGGATCCTTTTCTGTTCACGCTCAACATCTTCACTTGACCCGACCCGTGGGTCCAGTTATTCGTGGGGCTTGAGGGGGACCTCACCTGAAAGGAACATGGGCGAGAGAGAGAATGAGACCAAGCAAATGGCGACTTGTCAAGGTCTACTTTAATCCAGAAGCAGCTTACAAGATATACTCTAGGCAAAGGAGGAAGGGGGACAAAGAACAGAATGGGGACTCTATCAACTATAGATAGATAAGGTCAGTCATCTGGCGGAGCATTCTGCAGTTTTTCCTGGAATGTCCCAGGGAACAGTTCTCTAAGAACAGGAAATTCTTTCTTAGCTGAAGGTCAGATTCTCCCTAAAGAGACAGTTTCTCATTAAGCAACTTTTGTTAGCTGGGATGGTGGTCCAGGGTCGCCAACATTCACTAGCACTCTTCATCTTTTGGTCCTCCTCCTTACCGTTGTTAGAGTCTCAGTCCCACAGAGGTCTGCATCTGTCTTTGCTGGTCTTTAATTTCGCTGGATGCTTGCTCTTTGTTTCGCCTGCCTCTACCTTTGGCTCTTGTTTTCATCACTCTCATTATTGCCTGTTTTGTTCTCTCCAATATCTTCCCTTTCTTGATATGATTTCCTGTCTACGTTCCTCTCCTGAGGTAGAAAAGAACAAAAGATTGAAAAATGGGAACCGCCCTTTGCATCTCCCAGAATGATTCATTGTCTGATATTTTTTTTTCATTACACTTTTTCAATGAGCTTCACAAGATCTATGGTAACTAGGTACCCCATTTGTGTCAAACATTCTTTTGATATGTTGGCACTGCCTAAATAAGCATTTCAGAGCATCTTAATACTCTTCTACAGTTTACAAATCTAGTAGTTGGGTTTTTAGATGAAGGAAGGAGAAGAAAGAGAGAACAGGTCTGCAGTAAGGGAAGATACACAGAGAACAAGCATTCATCCACTCCCTAGGGTTTTTTTTTCAAATATTCATATGAGAAGAAGATGTAGATACCAATTTGGTGTACACATAATCACTTGAACAAACAAGCACCCACTCAGACACACACAGAGCTGCATAAATAGAAAGTAACATTCATCATCGGAACTTTAGTGGTTAGAAGCCAAAACCCGGAAATGTAAAGTAACGTGTTAAGATCATAAAAGCAACCTATGATCAACCTAGGCCTGGGGTCCTGACATCCTGACACTTATTCTGCTGTGTTCTTTCACCTGAGCCATCGGAAGATGGAGCTGTGAATCTTTGTAACTCTCACTTCTCTAACCGTTTTTGGTTCTATTGTCTGTGAACTTGTCTGAAGTCTTCTTAAAGCTATTTCTGTCTTCCGTGTCATGCTCCCAAGCAGAGTCTGAAACCACTGGGATGGAGGCAAATGGGACCGCGGCAGTTTATTTTAGTGCTCTCTCAGATCTCTGACCTGTTTCTTGCAGAGGGAGTCAGAGACTTTATGGCTTAGGAGACAGATCTTGAGATGAAGTGGTCTCTGGGAAAGGTGTTTGTTTGAATTTCCCCAAAAATGAATTAGCATTCCTTCCAGAGGAGGAGGTTGGCGGCAGACATCAATATCAAAGGTACTCTGGTCTCACTCTGGTCAGGGACACCTGTCCAGCTCTCATATCACAGTCCTTAGCAAGCTTCCAGTTGAGTCAAGCCAGTGGGGTTGTTTCAGCCAGGGACTCCAGACTTCTTATTAGACCCTGGTAGACCTGGAGCCAAACTGCCCAAACAAGGTCTGAAATACTGTGCAATCAGCCAGCAGAAACTGGCCAATTCCTTGTACACATCCAGATCTTGAGATTCAAGACAAGGCCCCAAGGGTCCTGACTCAGGCAATCTCGGCAAGTTCTGGCTTTGTTGTGGGAGTGATTTTCTCTGCCAGCTGTTCAGAAGAGAGAGATTTTCAAATTTCTCTTGAAAAATCAAAAGTTGGGAAAGGTCTTCTTTTTAATGATCCTGGTCCCCTCCTGTTAATTTCTCAGCAACAGTGGGTTTTTTTCATCTCACCTTCTGCTCAGTATAAAAGAGCCTGGCTCTGGTGGAGAAAAAGACAGGAAGAAGCGATAATCACAATCTCTCTGGCCTGGTGCAGGATTCTTCCTACTTAAACTACAAGATACTAGGTGCCGGAGGGATTTGCATAATTAAAGGAGCCAACCTATGCAAAAACTGGGGTGATTGTAGATCAGAAAGGCTCTCTAAGGTCTGGAGAGGAGGAAGCAGAGAAGACTAGGAACATTGCCATAAAAAGGAAGTGAGGGTCGAAACCACTGAGAAATGAACTAAACCGTTCCTTTTCTTCTTAGGGAAATTATCATTTCAACTTTGCTCTGTCTTCTGTGTGACCACTTAGAGGAAGGAAGGCTCTCAATCTGCATTTAAATGGAATGATTTCAGGAAGCATAGACTAGGGCATGGGCTTTTCAACATCCCTCCCCAGCCCCTTAGGGAGAAGGCCTTAGATGCATTAAAATTGACAGCTGCTCTCTGTAAATGCAAAGGGCTACACTCTTCTATTTTCTGTGGCCCTGGTAGGCCATGGGCTTCTGTGATTTGGTTTGAGGGATAGAGAGCATTCCCCCAACTCAAAGGAAAGGGTCTTATGTTACTGTCTGGATTTCTACTATTCAATTTAATAAAACAGTTTTCTATGTCATTTTGATTTGTTTTTTAAATACAGATGTCCCACGAAAAGAGGTATGGCTGTAAGCTGCTGCTGCTCATTTGCATCTAGATGTGACTAAAGGCTCCAGGAAGAGAATCTCATCCCTTGAGCTAGTATTTCACATACTGCAGCTGCCAAGCATTCACTGTGCTAGTTTTAGGGTCTGCTCTGTTAAACAAGTTTTCTTCGGAAAGTTTCCTGGAAGTTTCCTGGCTTAAGGATGCTCACAGGGACTAGCCATTAAGAATACTTACTGCTTGTCCAGAGGACCCAAGTTCCATTACGGGTGGCTCTTGACTGCCTGGTAACTTCAGACCCATGGTATCTGACACCCTTTTCTGAACCTCATAGGTACCTCATTCGTGTGAACCAACCCACACAAAGATAAACATATCCACATAGATACATAAAGAAGTAAATCTTTTCAAAAACGTTCACATCTGGTGGCTTCCTCAAGAAAAGAGAAGCAGGCTTGAGCTGTGGTGTGAAGAGAGAGACCCTGCAGGTCACAGGCATGAGAGGATACATGGAAGAATCGGAGGAGCTTGAAAAAAAAGCCCAGGGGCTCTGAAAATACACTTTCATGACAGCTTTATGATTTCCCATTTTTTGTCTCAGGCAGGTCCTGCAGTCTGATGGATGGTACCCACTTGATTTCTGGGGATAGACAGTACCTCTGTGCTTAGCCTTTCTGTCATTGAAAAGAGCAAGGAGCGGGAAAGGAGGCATTAACCTACACCAGGATGCTTTTCCTTCTAAGCAGCTGCTCTGCTGCTGAAAGCATAATTGAGTCAAATGAGATCCTCTTATTAAGATCTTCACTACATGTTTCTTAGTCTACATGAGGACAGTGGGTGTTAGTAATCTGTTAAACTCCACCTCTAGAGTCACCTGGCAATAGCCAGGTATGCTCCGCCCCAGAGTTACCTGGCAACAGGCAGGTAACCCTGCCCACTATAAAAGGGGCTGCTTGGCCCCTCCTCTCTCTCTTGCTCCTCAACCCTGAGCACCTGCAGGTTGTTGTCTCCCCTCCCCCCTTCTCTTCCCCCTCTCTCCACATGGTCATGGCCGGCCTCTATCCTCTACTCTTCTCTCTCCCCCCCACTCTCTTAATATACCTCCCCTCGTGGAACCATCTTGGCCTGCTGTGATCTGTACAAGCTGCGCTGTGGAAATCCTTTTAGTGGGATGTTCATTTTCATTAACACTATTTTTATTTCTGTCATGCCCTCAGGTTGGTCAAGGGACAGATGGTCTCTGTCCAAGGCTAGCTGATGAACCTCCCAGCTTGTCTTATCCTGATAGTTACCATGGAATCTGGCATGTAGCTACCTCTACTACCTGGGCAGCTCTGTAAACTCCTCTGAAGTCAGCTGGATGCAGCAAGGTGAAGGGTAAGTGGGAAAGAAGGGGTTATGGGCAGAGTGAGTCGGAGAAAAAGGACCCTGAGTAGCATCCACTCTGGCTTCCAAACAAACAAATGACTATCTGGAACACTGGGCTGATGTTTCTCCCAATGTGGTCCATTCCCCAAAGTTAATGATAGCCTTCAACAAGACAGGTTTCTTGCATTTGTCCCATAGAAAAGGTCTTCATTTTGATCTTTGAAAACACTAATTCTAAGTGCTGGCTTTGCTCTACAGTTCTTAGGAACTTCTGTGTTGTTAGAGAGTCTCCTACATGGGAAATTCTGTCAGGGAAGTGTTGGTGATGAGTTCATTTGGGATAGCCCAAAAAGGCAGCTATCCTTACCCTGAGCTCCTGGTAAGATCTTGCAAGAACTGACCATTTTTACAGTGCAATTTAAGAGGCGGATGTTGATGATGTTCAGGAGCTAGAAGGATCATCCGCCTGTGAGACAAGATAGAAAGACTGGAAATTATAGGTACAGGGGAAGCAAAAGGGCTCCTTATTACCAGGCCTCATTGAAACCCATTGGTTGAAACCAACTGAGAAGCAGGGGATGCAGTGCAATTAATTAACATTTGCTGTGAAGGTTCTTAACATAGAGAATATATTTCTTTCTTATATGAACATTTAATGGTCACTGAAGACCTCCGCAAAGGGGAGACCCTCTCTCAAGTCTCAGAAAGTCGCGACCACCCAGTAATCTACTCGAGACACCATATACCGGAGCAATTGCGAGGTTATTTATTAGGGCGTGACAACTAGTTGCCGGTCAATTCGTATGCCCACGCAGGAGCTGAATTGACCCCGACTGTCAGTTTGGAACGGGTTTTAAAGGGAAAAACCACAAACCAAGGAAATGAGGAGGGGGTGAGGGGGTTGCTAGGGTGGTATAACATAAAAATAGTGGAACATTCCAAAGGAACCCAACCTACATGAGTCAGGATCAGGTGAAAACTCTCTGTACGCTTATCTTTCTCAAGAATGTAGTCCTGCCCTGTCACTTCGGCCTTGCCCTGTCACTATGGTTCTCAGCTTGGTTTCATCTGACTAAATTGCATTCCAGACAGTTCCCGTAATTAGTCTGTCCACATTCTTGCTTCATGCCTCCATGTCTTTGCAAAGAAAGCCTAAAGAATATTTTATGTCTAAAAAGGATTCTATATACCCAGTATCCATAACTTTTCCCTCTACAGTCACATATCAATAAATTAGGCATAAGGGCTAGATGTAAATGATTTCGATTAGAGCCCAAGTCCTTCACCCAGACATTTTGTGGCTTACAAACAGAATTGATACAGTCCAGGAGCCTTGACTGGGTTCATTTTCTCTACCAGTTGAAGAACTGAAAGGCAGGGAGATTTTGAGCATGACAGGCAGCAATGGAGAAATCCCAAACAGCACACACTGGAGCAGACAGAAACAGCAGTTGAAGAACGATGTTTACTAGAGGAGAGGAAACACACATATGTAGTAGACAGACCGAGAAAAAGGTCCTCTGCAAAGCAGATGGGGAAATCAGGAATCCAAAATAGTCAATCATTCCTCGAGGGTTAAGGTTTAAAGTCTCCGAAGAGTTTTCCTCTCCTCATTTAGGGTTAGTCAATTTGAAGAAAGATAGAATGATTGATGGGTCCAACAAAAGTTGTGTAACCTGTCCTGATCAGGCCGTGTTGAGTCCATACACAAGTGGGACTTCTATCCTTTGCTTTCAGTGGCCAGTCTTTTGTCTCAGTTCAAGGAGTGAGAAAGAAGCCAGCCATCTTGGAAGTTCACCATTTCCATCTCCATTTCTACCCATGCCTCCTCTCCTCTCCCTAGGTGTCTGCCTACCAGGGAAGCTGTCCCACTCCTCGTCTCTCAAAGACTAGTAACATTGTTTACAGGGAAGACACCCTGTCTCTCCCTTCATTCCCTAAATCCAGAGTTTCACTTTATCAACTTGAGCCCTATCAGGTGCTTCTCAGGAGCCTGGTCTCATTTAGGTTCCTTAGCAACCCTTTAAAAATAACAACTTTGAAACCCACCAACATCCTATACATGGCTACTGTAAAGACAAGGGAGAGTGAGAGGTTTTTGAGAAGCCCACACCCATGTTTCTGGGTGCATCTTACTTTTGTCCTAAGTGCTTCCTTCTTTTAGACCTTGTGCTTAGAAATTCACACTAAAATGTCCTTAAGAGACCCCTACTCCAGTTCACACTGGCTTGCCCTTTAAACTCTATCAAAGCCCAGGATCTGGTTTTACTTGCAGTTAGGTCCCTAAAGATTAAGGGAATTCCTCAAGCTGCCAGTGACATTGGTGAGCTCCATCTCCATCTCTGACACCACTGATGCAGGCAGGCAAGGAAGAACCACAAGTTGATCATTTTGTACTTTGGGGATGATTTTTTAATTTTATCATTGAGACAAGTCAGATCCCAAGAGCCCTCGGGGACAAAAGGTACCAGAGCCTTGGCCTCCTTGACCTTCCTACAGTTATCTATGAAAACCTTGTCACTTAATTTAGTACTAGAGGGTTAAGGGGGATCTAGGACTTGATGACCTGTGTAGAAACCACCATCCACATCTGGGTAGAAGGAAGCAGATGAGATTTTCTTGAAGTGTCTACTATTGATGTTCTGTGTCTTCCTTGCTCTCAGAGGACCAAGGCATGTTTGGGTGCTGTCAGAAGCACAGTGCTGGGTAGAGGGAGCACAAGACCCAAGGAAAATGGAACTTCTGAGACTCTTTCTCCAAGAACCAAATGTTTCCAAGGGTGCTTCTCCCATGCACTATCTACACCTTGAGACTGATATCAAAAGCTCCTTCCCATAGATCAGTGGCCCAACTCACTGAGTTGACTCCTTTATTCATTCAGTCATTTGTCTTGGGCTCACCTCATGGATAGACTGATACAGCCATATAGGAGGTTAAAGGAAGACTTGCCTTCCAGAAGCTTGTCATTTCACAAGGGCATGACATTGTCCTGCTGATTCTGAAGCCAATATTTACAAAGCAAACTCCTGGAGTTTCTGTTTCCTGTTAATACATCCTAACACAGAACAAACCCACGAGGCAGTGACTGAGTGGCCCAAGGTCGCAAGGCTTGCCAAAGCTAAGATTTGAAGCTGGCTTTCTGCCTTCAGAGTTCCCAGCCGCCTTCTGAATGCAGGCAGATAAGCAGCTGTGGGCGGAAGGTAGAATCCAGGTGTCAGAAATCGCAGTAGGTGGAAAAGGGAGCTGTCCCTCCTGCTGCCACTATCACTGCCAGGTGACTCAAGAGCTGCTTCCCCATGTTCCATCAAAAGTCCTGGCAGCTTCACTGATCCGGCTTATACACATAGACAAAAGACCTTCTGCTGGATTGGCCCCTAGGACCAAAACAAGGACACATTTTCCATCTCTGGCTTCTCAGATACAATGCCTGGGATCTCTGCCTCTCAGAGGTCTGATAAAAGTTTAAATTGGCAAGGCCTATAAGGATAATATAGTCAACAGCTCCAGCCTCAAGTCTGGATACCCAGTATACAGAAAGGGAAACTGAGGCTCAAGAACCACAGGTAAGGTAGAGACTCCAGTCCTAGTTCCAAACTTCCCAACCCCACACTGTTCAGCAGCTGGAAATCCCTGGATAAGTGGGAAGCCTTTCCTCAGAGAGGGAAGTGATTGGCTCTAAGCTGTAGTGTCTATGAGGTCAAACTTAGGCTAAAGAGCTAGGCACTGATTGTGGGCCTGAGAGATTCTTCTATCAGCCTTACTGTTCCCACGTCTGACAAGTGCTAAATATTCTGAAAACGTCCATTTGGAAGAAACCTCTTCACTGATTAGCTCTCTGTGTTATGCTACTCAGCAGCTTTTATTGAACACACCTTGCAAAACTGGAGTTCTCTAAAGAACGAGTTATTCTGTCTTTGGGCTGTGACTCATCTCTGGGAACACTAGGACAGAATTCTTCCCTCTATTCTGGTTTTCACCTCGGCTCTCCTCAGCCCTATCTAGAAAATGCAGCCAGGAGCAGTCTGTATTGAGAGTAGCAAATCTGCCTGTGTGGGCTGTATGTAGCCCATAGTTGTAGATTTAATGTAGACTCCCTGCAGCCCATAGATGTTTTGACGGGAGATTCAGAACTATCTGGGTTTGAGTCTGGAGGATGATGCATTACTGGGGTTACCTCCTTAGTAGACAGGTTCTGTATACAGTAGTAGGAGCATGAAAGAGAAGGCTATGGCAGTGATAACATCTCCAACAGAGGAGCCAGAGTGATGATTTACAGGTCTGGAGTCTAGGACCTGACTCAGCACCAGCTCTTTGCTTTATTGTACCCAGTGAAACTTGATCATCCCCAATAGGGCTTTGCTAGGAAATGGGGAACCCACAGCCCCTGGTTAGGTTAGGATTAAATTGCTGACTCCAGCAAATGAGAAGCAATGAACCTGGCTGGTCTCCGATTTCCAGACTGTAAAGTTCTCACCACCAAGGGAGGCTTGAGTGGGATGAGGAGTTGGATAATGTTCCTTGCCACTGATACTTGTTGGACACTTTAGGGTAAGTACCCTTACCTCTAGGACTCTGACATAGAGTCTTGCTGGGGTTCATTTTCTTTCCGAGTTGGCACAGTGGGAGGGCATGAGTGAAGAGAAAAGCTGGGAGTTTCAGCAATCTTACCCAGGCATCTTGTGAGCTCTTGTACAGGTGGCAAGTCACTCAAGGTTGGCTCTGTGCTGTGCCACTTTCCTTAGAAACATCTCTACCTCCCTTCAGTTAACCTTTCGTGAGAGATTATTCAATCTGTGTTCCCACTCAGGGCTAGGAAGAAGATGGCTGCTCTCCTTAGGGCACATAAATCCTCTTCTTCAAGAATCTCCATCTGAAATGCAAATAAAACTAAGGCCAATGCCTCATCAGGCAACACATTAGCCCGGCTTAATAACAATCAACTGAGATTAAAAAAATGAGGCTTAGCATCCGTAGTAATGATATTATCTATCATTTATTGAATAATTATTATGAACTAGGCACTATGCTAATCTCTCTCTCTCTCTCTCTCTCTCTCTCTCTCTCTCTCTCTCTCTCT
>NW_021604707.1:3555277-3588283 GCF_004785775.1 Grammomys surdaster
TCTCTCTCTCTCTCTCTCTCTCTCTCTCTCTCTCTCTCTCTCTCTCTCTCTCTCTGAAAGAAAATTCCTTGTTTCTTTTTGAATCTTCATAGAGTAGGGAGACTGATATTCTGTGTGTCATTCAAGGAGGCTCAGCTATACCTGGGATCACAGCACAGATTAAAGAAGTGTCAGAGTCCAGGCTAGGTATCTAGGCCACCTTCCCACTTGATACAAGTGCTCAGGGTTTCAACAGAAGTCTGGGAAAGGAAACACAAGAGTGAGGAGTTCATATTGTTAACCAGCTGTCCTTAGAATCCTGTAGACCTGAGTTCATCCTAGATTCAGACAAACCCCTCAGCTTTCTGAGATCTCAACCAACTTACTTGTTACTGATTGCCATTCCTGTGAGGACTAAGCCTCATGAGTCTCTCCTCCCTCTTATCCCAGAATCCTTTCAGAGTTGCCTCCTCAAGGAACCCTGTCTGGGCTTTCTCTTTACATCTGTTTAACCTCTTCTGAAAGACCTTCTCACCTGTGGGCAGATAGGCATGATAAAAAGCTTTAATATCAATTGTATGAACAAATATCCAATAAACAATGTAGTGTGTGTGTGTGTGTGTGTGTGTGTGTGTGTGGTGTTACAACAGATGCATGGAGAGGCCAGAAGTTAACATCTGATGTCTTCCTAAGTCACTCACTATTTTATTTTTGAGACAGGATTTTTCACTGTACCTAGACTAGAGAATACCAATTTGATTTGACTTGATGGCCAAGACTACCGGTGTTTATGCCTTCCCAGTGATGGTATTGCAAGTACACACTGTCACGTCTGCCTCTTACATGTGTGCTGTTTAAGCTCAGGAACATGCTTGGACAGCAATTATTTTACCAACTTAGCCATCTCTCTAGCCCTAAACACAGCATTATTAGTTACAGACTATAGAGTCTCCCTTAGCTCCACAAAAATTACATTTTCCTGATTTTTTCCAAATCTCAGCTCCTGGCATCTACCATTCCATTCTCTACTTCTGTAAGTTCAATTACTTTAGGTTCCTCATGTGTTATCCTGGATGGTCTACAGACTGTGCAGAGATCTGATGACACATTATTTCTATGTGTGTGTATGTAAAGGTGTCTCCAGAGACATTAACATTAGAATCATGCCAGAGTTATAGTTGGCATCTAAAGTATCTCCAAAAAGACTTGTGTGTTCAAGGTTTGATCCCCATTTGGTCCCTCTAACTCCTAGTACTACATCCACTCCCAGGATCACGCCAAACAGGTTCTCCCATCTGGAATGTACAGATGTTCTTTCCATCCTCCAGGTGAATATCAACATGCTTCTCTACCTTCCAACACCAATTGATAGAGACCCCAACCCAACAATCTGTACATAGATGCTACAAGGCATGCTGACTAGACTTCCCAAGACCCAGCTCTCTTCTCTCTCTGCAAACAAATACATGAACTCATACACATACACATACACACACACACACACACACAAAGACACATACATACACACATGCACACACATACACCCCTTAGGCTCTGCCACAAATACTACCTGCCACCCTCACCATCAGGTGCCCTGGGCCTCTTTGTGCTAATGGAACATCTCCTCTTCTTGGGTGTCTTCCTCACCTGCACTGGCTTTTGACATCTAGGCAGATATTTTTTAAAGCACTTTGTTTTTCACCGAACAAAAGGGGAAAAAAATGTTCCTGTCAGTGTTCCCTGCGTTGCTTGTTCCTCCTATTAGCTCTGCCGAGATGCACCCAAAGAAAAGAAAATACGATTGCATACAATTAGCAATGGAAATTATTAATAGGAGCAAGAGATTCAATCCATTCTACAAGTAATTCTGCAGTGATTTTAGTAATTGATAGTAATTAAACACTAATTAATTCATTTCCCAAGTAATGTATTTACTTTATTTATGGGTATTCACTTTAATTACACTTGTTTGCATTCCTTGGGTTAAGTAATACAAATTTGCTCTATTTTCTGAAAATGTTTATTTGGGCTTCTTTAAGCCATTCTTTGAGAACCTGCGGGAACAAAGACTAATTGCTTTCCATTGCGGTGGGGCACATTGATTTCTCACTTTGGAATGCAATGCTAATGGAAGGTAAGGCTCTGCTGCCTCCCCGGTATGGCGCTTGGCTTCTCACCCCTTGCTTTCAGTTGATCTTTGTCTGGCAAATGGTTTTTCTGGGTTTATATTGAAAAAGCAACTTGACCCTTGGCCTGAGAATAAGGGATCTCCGTGTCTTATCTAGGAGTGTGGACTGGAACCCTGTGGAGACATTTCAGGCTTTTTCTGTTCTTGGGACTGAAGGGTTGTAACTGCTTCCATTAGACTTACTGATATAGAAGAGAAATACAAAGGCCATCTACTCTGACCCTCATGGAAACTCCCTTGTCTCTGCCACCGTTGGCCATGTAGCCAATCTCACACAAGGCCTAAAGGACCCCATCTTCAGGATGCAACCTCTTAGCAACTCATTCTTTTGTGGAGCCTAAATCATTTCCTTTGAGGCGATCTTTCTCCTTGACCCCACCCCATTCACATTACTCTGTGAACAGTGCCACAGAGTCTAGGGGTCCTTTCCTGTCCACAGGTCAGCCTGTTTTCCACTTCACAATTCACAAAGTGCAACCAAGCACCACTATATTTAACCATTCTCAGGAAGGTTTTTGAATAACTCCTCAGCATTTCATTTAATGAGGTATGATCTGTTTTAATCTCTCCTAAAAGAGGTGAATGGCCTTGATCTGACTATCATAATTATACGTGGAACAGATCTCTCTCAGTCAAGACTCTGTCCTTCTACTAATGAGCAAATTAACTTGGATTGGACACATAACAATAACAATTCACTTTGAACTGTTGGTCTCTGCCAGAAGCAACAGGCAGTATGCTGAATGTTTCCAAAGATATGTTATGCATTATGAGTAGGTCAAAGATAGGAAAGAGACTCAAAGTCAAGAAGGATGTTTAGCAATCTCAAGGAGGCCAGAAGAAGGCATCAGATGCCTAGAGTGGGATTAACAGGTAGTTGTGAACCACCCAACATGTTTGCTGGGATTCCAACTCTGTTCCTCTGCCTCAGAAGCAAGTGTTCTTAGTAACTGAGCTACCTTGCCAGCTCCACTTCTTCCTTTCCCAAACTGGGATGACATCTGTATTGTAAATAAATAAAATATCCAATGAAAAAAGGCATAATTGGAAGTAGAGAGGAAACATATTCACATGTAAAATTTTGTACCAAGAAAATTACCACACAGTGTTACAGATGTATATTAGGGGTTGCTTTTTCTACGTTAACACTGGGCTTTGTGAGACACTTTAAAGTGTTCAAAAATCATCAGTATGTACTCAAAATATATAAGCTCAGAAGTAAGTGGTCCACTTGGTATGCTACAAATGCATATAAATAAAAAATCTTAGTGTAAACTCTGAAAAAAAAAAGGAAAATATTCAAGGGATACAAGATTATGGTTTGATATGTGTATACCCTTTATAATGATCTCAAAATCAAACTAATTAACACATTCACTACTGCTCATCAATCTCTACAGCAACTCTCTGGACCTTCCCATATTATAATATGCACAGGCAACTGTGCATGTCGTTTGCCTAGCATCTCTATGTCTACTATGCTGCAGCCACTAAAACCACCATCTGTTCTCTGCTTCTGTAACTGTTGTTTTTTTAAAAAATCAATTGCTTATTTTATGTATGTGGATGTTTTGCAGGTATGTATATCTAAGAACCTCCTGAGTGGTCTGAAAACAGTACTAGATTTTCCCAGAACTGGAGCTATAGGTGGTTTTCAGCCAGTATATGGTGGCTGGCAATCCAGCCTAGGTCTTTTGGAAGGGCAGCAAGTGCTCTTAACCATGGAGCTCTCTCTCTAGCCCCTAAAAGTTTGGTTTTTTTAAAGATGTCATATAAGTGAATATATATGAGTCTCCTGTTTCCTATAACAGCTGTAGCAATTTATAACCCCACACTCAGGAATTAAGGGTCCCTTTTCTCCACATCCTCACAAGCTCGTCTTACTTCTTGTCTTCTTGATCAAGCCATTCTAACAGGTACAAGGTGATATCCCATAGAGCTTTTGACATGCATATCCCTGGTGGTTAAGTGCTATTGCACACTTTTTATGTAAACCATGTTTTACTCCAAACTACCCAGGTGCAAATTGATCAGGGGTCAATAACAGATACATACATACAAAATTTGGATAAAAATATGCCTTCATTCGAGATAAGTTTTCTTGATGTTGCCCCTGATGCTTCTGTCTTTCCAGTCTCAAGTCTTCTTTATACTGGAGAAAAGCAGACCATGGTCGGGTAGCAATAATTTGAGCAAGAAGAGTCAAACGAAGAAGAAGGAACTGTCCTTTGAGAGTCCTCAGACTAACCTCTGTGAGAAGTGGATGAGGGAACAAGACAGACTCTCATTTGAACTTGGTCCCTGCATCTGAGTGGCTTCTGCATAATTCCAAGCCAGGAGTGTCACTTTTTCCACTCTGGAACAGAGGGGGGCTGTCTAACAAGCCTAGAAGGAAAACAGAATCAAAAGTTGAGTCTTTGCAGCAGAGCAGACTCCTGGTTCCTTTGCTGGTCCTTGTAACCTCAAGCATCCTGAGCCTGAGTCTGGAGCCTCCCCAGAGGAAAATTGAAAAGCACAGGAAAGGTGAGATCATGGGCACCAACTCAGAGCTTTCCAGAAGGGCAAGTGCCAATCAGAACTCACCCCTTGGGACCTCTGGGCACATAAGCTGGTGCCAGACCTGATTTCTGGTACTTCACCTTTCAAAGGAGAGCAGAAAGTGGTAGAAACAGCCACAGCCTAGACATTATAGGTTTGGAGTTGGAGATGACAGACAAACCATGTTGGAAAATAGAGTGGCTCAAAGTCATTAAGGAAATCCATACCAGTACTAGAGACTCAGACTCCTGTAAGAAGACAGCTGATACACAGAAGAGAAGGCTAGCTACAATGGCTGCCACTCCCTCCCCTGGTTAATGGGGCCTGGTATCTCCTGGGAAGATAACCCTTGACTTCCATCTCTCCTGTTGTAGCTTTTTGCTCACTTAGAAACTCCTGTTGTTCCATCAAATCACCCTTGCCTGGTTGTGTTTTGAAACTGCAAAAATCAAGGATTCCCAACTATGCAGACTATTGCAGTAACACCAACATGTCTGCATCTTAATGAAAATCATGTCCACGTGTCTGTGTATACACGCCATCTAGAGATGACAGGCGTGTGTGGCTTGCTGTCATCTGCATGCAGCTCAGCATTTGCATCTGCTCATCAGTTCGGGATCCAGAAAGGAGCTTTTGATAGAAGAATCCTATTACTAGTCAGCAGGCTGTGAAATACTGTACCTGTGTCATACCTAGTAAATAAAAACCTGTTTTCATTTTCTATATGTACACTCCCCTCTCCCTTGCTCCCACAAGGGAAATCAATTGAGATTTCCTGAAAAAGTCTCAAGGGAGGGGCAGAACCCAGGATTCTTTGAATGTGGTTTTTCTATGAACTGGATTAAGATTGGGGTCCAGAAGGTTTTACATGTTTTGTAATTAAGGAAGGAAAGAAGAAAAACAAGGAGAGAAGGAAGCAGGAAGTGACTCCTGCAGATGCAGGAGGATGATCCCAATAAGTCATGCTAACCGAACAATAGCAATAAGGAGTGTAAAGTACACATGACCACAGGTAAACCAGATTGTCTTCCCCTTAGACCATATACCGTAGCATTTGAACAACTGCCATTTGGATACTGACTAGAGTCAGATCCTCGAAATGATTCCACTTGAGGATTTGACTCTGAGAGAATAAGGTTAACTAAGCTTTAAGAAAATGAGACTGTGAAAGAGAAGTGAACCCAGGTAGCTACAATAGAAGAAGAGTTTGGGGGGGGGTATTATTGGGAATTAAGCACATGAATACATTTGTTGGTAAATGATGAGCCTCTGACTGGGTTTCAGGTAGATCCTCCCCACAATCGATGTGAGTTAAGTATTTCATTTACTACAGATGCGGAGATTTCTGACCTATGGGAAAAAAATGCATGGTGTGAATACCCACAATTGAAAAGGAACAATTCAAATTATCACTTGTGTGGCATTTCCACCATTTGATCTACTGAGCAAGCCAAAACTTCTGACCAGCTTTCTGACCAAATTAAATTTTGTGAGCAAGAGCCTAATTACTGAGAGGCTCTCATTGCCATGAGAGAGAACTGGAGCAAGCACATGACCCAGTAATTTCCCAGCCGGTGAAAGACCACAGCCCTGTAGTGAAGCAAACAGCTGAGAGTAAGGGTTCATCTTCCAACTTAAAGGCTCTATAAATCAGTGTTAAAACTGAGAAAATATTTAGTTTAAGACATATCTGCTCTGGTGCACAATGATTCTGCTTCTTACTGTCTCTATATAAATGTCTTTATTGAATATTCATCTTTACTGTAGCTTATCATCCTTATTCCTTCAAACACCTAGATGAGAATCAAGTGCTGGTGTGTGCACATGTTCACATGCCTGTATTCATAGGAGCATACCACTCTGCCACACAGCCAGCTCACTGTACTCGATGCTATTGATTCCTCACTAGCACTCTAGAGCTGTATGTTTTTCCGTCTAAATGATATACCCATGCACTGACAATACACGAGTCTCTTTTCTGTCCTTCCCTTTCACTCTCTTCCTGAATATAGACAGTTATCATCCTACCAGCTCAGTACTCTTTTCTCTGTATGTTTCCCCAGAATGTATTCACTTAGAAGATGTCAACTACCTCTCTCAAAGTATGGTCATCAAGTTTAACATCAGACATGTGATCGTTCCCAAGTCCTACTGACAAATACCCAATGTCTTGCTGAACTGCTCTACCTAAATGTTCTTGCTAGTATCATCAACTTGGTATATAGCCCAAGGTCAGGGGACTCAGGTACCATCCCCAAGAGCAGAAACAAACAAAACTGGATACATCCTAAGCTACCGTCACTATTCCTCCCATATTCCATTAAATAAATTAAACTTCCAGCATATCATCCTCCCTGTCTGCTATGATACTTCTATGGCCTGTCTCGGCATCTTCCTCTTCCTCTTCCTGCCTAGCGGTAGATTCACTGTGAATGTAGCCATTCCTAGCTCTGTGACATTTTCAATTATCTACTCCTACCACTGTCTTAATTCAAGCCCTGAGTGTGTTAATTAACTCTCAGTTATTATGACAAAATACCTGAGATGAGAAACTTAAAAGGAAAAGAGGTTTACTTTGGCTCACAGTTTCAGAGAAGACATGTGTGCATTCAGTGTAGAAGTCAAGCCATTCATCTACAGTGTGCTCACAGTAAGACCTGGATGTTTCTGATGGCACACTCACATGCACCCATGCTAAAAAAGACACTCAAATGAACTCATGGTCAGTGACTTCCTCTCCTTCTCTGAGGACTGCAAAGCATACCTGTCTGACGGTGCTCTGAAAGTACCAGGCCACAGGAAAGGGCCTACTGAGGCCAAAGAAATCTGTGTATAGTAGATAGATAAGAAAGCCAGGACCATCACCAACAGAGGCTGCTGCTGGTCAGGATAAGAAACCCACTCAAGAATATGCTCAGGGTGAAGAGAATAAAGCTACAGACAAACCAAAAATGCTACACACACACACACACACACACACACACACGCAAACACACACACACAAATCATCTTCCCAGATACACAGTAGCCAACATTGAAATGGCTGAAATGGCTGACATATAGAGCTTTCTCTCTCTCTCTCTCTCTCTCTCTCTCTCTCTCTCTCTCTCTCTCTCTCTCTCTCTGTGTGTGTGTGTGTGTGTGTGTCTCTGTGTGTGTGGTATATGTGTGCCACACATCTGGGGCCAGGAGGAATATGAGAATGAATGAATGAATGAATTCAGGGCGCCCTGATAAATTCCCCCAGGGATAAAATCCAAAGCGTCTGCTTCTCAGAGATAAACAGAAAGCTTTGCTCCTTGGAGGCATGGCCAGTGGCTGAGCACCACGCTAATCTCTTCTGCACCAGGTCCCGGGCACCACAGCAAATGTGTATTAAAAAAAAATTTTTTTTTTTTTTTGTAATGGAGGCAAAGAAGAGAGATTCTTTCTCACTAAAGGCAGTAATGTGAATTCAAATGTTCTTTGCCGTCTGGATGAAAGCAACCAAAATTGATGTTGTTTCAAAGCGGGTGTAGGAGAACTAGCAGAGGAATAGACTAATTTGGCAATGCAGATGAAGCCCACTCCCTGGGTAACTGGGTGGGGCTGGGCCAGCTGCCAGAGAGCCTAAAATGCCACACTTTTCCCCTGTGTTATGTGTCTGCCTCCAGGAGTGTTTTCCCATCCAGTGTGTCATTTGATCTACCAAACACTGCAGTGAGCTATGGCAGAAAAGAAACTATTCTTTCACATCCACAGAAGAAGTTAACTAGGACCCGAGAAATCCCTAGAGAGGTATCCATTTCTGTTAAGCCAAACCCAGGGCTCTCGGCCAGTGTTCCCGGGCTAATGAACAAACATTACCTGGAGGATGTACTGGGAGTCAGTCTCCATCCTCAAGTGTGGGTAGGCCTGAGCATCAGAGCCAGTTCACAGATGAGCACATTGTTTGGCTTTGGTGAAGCCATGTTTCCAGAACAAAAGCCCCAGTTATCCTTCTAGCAAAAGGATATCACTTGTAACATCACTTCCACATTGTAGTTTCCTTCAAAATCTCAAGTCAAAGGCCCCAGGGAGGTAGAAGAACTTGTAAATGACTTCTGTGGAAAGCACGGGGGTTGGGGGGCTTGAATTGACCCCCAGAACCCACGTAAAAAAATCCAGGTGTGGTGGCTTGTGCTTATAAGGTAAGCCCTGGATAGGACATGGATAGGATCCTATCCTGCTTGTTAAGTTCCAGGTCCATGAGAGACCCTGTCTCAAAACAAATATGGCCAGTATCTGATGAAGGCACCAGAGGTTTCATCATACACACACACACGAGCACACATACACACACACACACACACACAGAATCTCAACACATTTCATCTCAACCTTTATCCTCTCCTAGGTTGAGTCCAGGTGTCATTCTTCTGGTCTCTGCTTTGGATGCAGGGATGCCTGAGGAAAAAGAGCCTTTCACCCAGCATCCTAGATATAGGGTAGAACTAGATCTCAGGTATCCTGGCCTCTTACCCCACACTTCGGTGCTGGAGTGTAGTGTAAAGGCCTGTCCCTTGGTCCTTCCTCATTAACCAAACCTTCATTTCAACATCTGAAATAGATCCCTTTGGCATTGTGTGCTCTTTCTAGCTTCAAAAAATGCCTTTCAGCAACTGTACACATCCACGAGTTATGTGTCTAACACCTTTGAACTCAAATTATCTCTTAACACTGAAGAAACTTATAGTTAACAGACTCTGACACAAAGACAGTGCAACTGGAACGTGGTCGTGGGGAGACACCAGAGGTCAGAGAAGATTCCCAAAACAACCAGTCCCAAAAGATGACCATTGACTGCTACTAGTTTGCCAAAGCCAAGCCTATTTCTGTTTTCTCCAACACAGTTGGACCTGCTCTGAGTCCTTGTCTTGACCTTGAAACTCCTATGTCCTCAAAAGCCCACTTAACTACAATAGAATTCCTCCCGCTAGTTACTTGGCAATTATTGCTAAGGCTGCAGGGCCACCATGAGGCTATCTCAAAGGAAGCCAATTCAAGCCAGAAGGACTCAGCTAACTACCTTCAGAAGCCTCAGTACTGAGCAGAATCCCCTCCTGTAGCTTGAGTTCCAGGAGGCCAGGACTCCAGTACCCTGATCTCTACTCCAAAGCCTCTACCTTGGCCCCCCAAGTCAGCACTAACCGCTCTTCAAAGATTACAGACCTCTAGAAAAAAAATTAAACCCTCACCAAACAACCTTTAATTTTATCCACTTGCTTTAATGAAGGTTCCGGTGTTAATGACCTCAGAGGCTTTTGTCTGACAGTTCTTCTGCTAACTAAACCCTGAGCTGCCACCCCCCCAACCTCCATTCCACGCTGCTGCGTGGAATCTTGAGTGTTGTCTCTAATCTTATTTTCTATTTCTGGGCTATATTGCATTAGCACCTTTTTATTTCTCCTGGCATGTTTGACAGTGAGTTCAGGCTAGTGAGAATCATCTCTTTGTGCTGGCAAATGGGAATTGCATCGGTTGTTTTAGAATAATGACTTATAGTTAAAATTACCCCCAGGATGTCATAATTATATGGTCTCAGCTTTCTTCCCTGACTAGGTAGAGAGGCAGTGCTCATGTGGTCTGTAGGAAGTTGCTTAGAGTGGAGGAGAGAGGGGCGGTGTACAGATGTGGAGGCTGTGTCCTCCAGAAAAGCAGGAGGATGGGGAACAGGAGTAAGTGTTATGCTATGATGAGGCAGGAAAAAAATCCCTCACCTTCCTCGATGCTCCCTTATCCAGCAGATGTACCACATGCTCATCCTGGAGGGCAATAGCCTAGCCAAGGGTGGGATGATTTTCAGGAGTCCTGACACTCCCTGGGATTCATCAGCATCTGATATTCACAGATGATACTTGCCTTTGACCTTACTTGTTAAACAAAAGATCTCTGCTAAAAGGCAAACATGATTTGGAAGGGCTCCCATCATTACCACAAGCAACAGGAGTCGGATTAATTTGTGGGTGTTCTGTTGCAATTTGTTTTACATTTACTTTTAGCAATTGAAACACCGTAGCAGTGGGTACATGGTACTGTAGTGGGATTCTGCCCTCTTGGCCTCCAGCCCCACACCCACTGTGCACACTTCCAATAAGGAAAAGTGCTATACTCTGCCCTGACACCATCTCTCTTCTCAACTTCCCAAAGAGAACCCTCTTTAGAGCCAGAGACAAGAGAAAGTTGAAAATGCTTATTCCTGCTAAAGCTGAAGGGTAGGGGCAAAGGCAAGATCAGGCAGAGGAGGAGGTCACCGATCAAAGGGATAAGGTGATGGTAGCCAGAGAAGAACGGATGTAGGATAGGGAATAGGTCCACACTATCAAGGCATATCACACTGAGAGCCATAGGCTCAGAGGATGTGAACCATCCCTAGGGAACGCCAGCTATGTCACCACCAACTGAGCTCCTGGAGAATATTATTTGACTTCTTGATGGACTCAATTACTTCATTTTCTTAAAATGGGAAACAATACAGGGTCTAACTTCAAGTTTCTGCAGAATCTAAATGTGAGATCGATTGGCTACTCAGAACACTGGGGCTCCCCTTTAAAAGGCATATGGGGATTAGCACACTATTTTCTGGTGGTTTGTATGGGACTCTCCCCCAACTGATATTGGCATGTTCTTTTCCTCTGGAAGAGTTTAAAATACCACATTCATCTCTAGGGTAGAAGATCAGAGGAAGGGATGGAAGCTGAATTGATTGGTTCCCAAGAGATGCAGTGAAGTGTGATGGGTGAGCCTGGGATGGTCCCCAGATCGTACTAGTTGTCAAGAAGGTGAACAGGAGACCAGCCAAAGCCCGGAAGAAAAGCCAGGTATGTGGGAAAGATGAGTTTTTAAAAACATACCTTCTAATCTGTGTAATTACTGCCGCTGGGCCGCAGCACAAGAGAGAAGGCATCTTGCAGACCATCTTCTCTTTGTTTCTCTCTCCATCAGAGAGACCTAACACTTCCCCAAGGTTTTTAAAACAAAATTACATTTTTTCTCTCGAAGCAGGGCAGACTCAGCCTTCAGGGATGAGCCTCCCAGGGTTGCAATTGAGGCTGGAGCGGAAGCAAGGGTGCAGTGGGCCCTCTCTGCAAATGACACTAATTAAGACGGGGGTTGCTGGTAAAGCAAATCTACTCGAACTCTTTTGTTCAAACCTTGAATGTTCCCCCTGAGGATCCCTGTATTCACACGTGGGCTCCGGAATGACTGTGGCATCTGTCTGTGGAGAGAAGCATCGCGCATGATCCATTGCCCCATTCCAGATCTGTCTCCTCAGCTGATCTGCCACTTAAGAGCCTGACTCAGGTTTCACCTGGCTTCAGGACTGCAATCAGCAACCCAAGAGGTAGGCAGAGAGGCCAATGTGATCACATACAAAGACCTAGAGGGAAAAAAGGCTATGCAGGCTGGCTTTACCTTCTGGGAGTCAGACTTCCTACCCTCCTGTCTTTGCCTGCTGCACTAAGCTGCTGTTTGTGCCCCTGACAAGCTTGGAATGAAGAAAGAACTACTGGCCAAGGTGCTTAAGAACTTTCAAACCCCAGACCCCACACAGATAAATTAGTATGCTGGACACAGGAAGAGAAAGTCTGCCTAGCAACACCAGCAGGTCAACAAGAGCTTTGGTCGAGTTGGAGAGCATCTCTATCTGACCAGGAGGTCAGGTTCACAGTGAATTTCTCCAGTGATAATGGATGGCCAAGCATGTTACTAGAGAAGGCTCCTGAGCCAGTTGCTTATTTATTTTGAATATTTTAGTTGACACATGAAAATGTCATTTGCTTGTGGGACATGGAGTGATGGCTCCAGATGTGTGTACATTGTTTTATGTATCCATCGCAGTAAGCCTCTTTCCTCAAGCATTTATCATTTCTTTGTAAAAGAAACATCCAAAATTCTCTTTCATAGCTCTTTTGAAGTATACAACAGCGTCACTATCTGTTGTCACCCTGGTCATAGCACAGATGGATTCCCGTGTGACAGTACCCCTCCTCCCAATCCTTCCCCATCCCTCTCTCCTGGCTTCTTCATCTGCCCTCTGGCAGTCACTTATCTCTGCTTTTAGGATATATATATCTCCCAAATGTGAATGGGAAATACAGTGTTTGACTTTCTATGCCTGGCTTACTTTAAGATACGTAATGACCCTAAGGCTGGTATCCCTGTAAGGGTCTTCTTAAGGCCTCCATCTCTATGACACCACCCTGAAGAGCCCAGTGTACACAGAGTTCTGCCTCCCTCTTCATGGTTGCCAGGGAAATCTCTCTGGTTCATCAGTGAACCAACATCTGTCCTTTGCATGCACATAGATAGATGCCTTGTTGTCTTGTGTAAGGTAAAAAAAATCTTTGGGGCTCTTTGCTGTGTATCAAGCATTTATTTGTGTGTGCATGGGCTTTGCAGCCTCTAGCCTGAAGCCTGATATGGTTTCTAGACTACAGCTCAGTTTTTGCCAACTGTGTGAGCTGCTTTCCCTTGTTGTCTCAGGCTCTGGGTACCTGAAGATGCTTAGCATCTTTATTTCTCAATATTGTTTCCCTTCTGGCTCCCTTCCTATAGCTACTGTCTTTTTTTGTAATATTTGCTTGCAGTTCATATGAGTGCCCAAGCAGAAGGCTCTATATATGCCCTATGTTCTCTTGTTCTTTATGGTTCTGAAGTCAAGTTCAATGTTACTCTGATCTTTTATCTTTGTCTTTTACAAAGGTGGAAGGGGCAAAGCCTTTTTAGGGTTGGCAGCTGGTGTTCCCATCCTGATTTTGCTTCTTTCCAACTGTCTGATTCAGGGCAGGTAATTGCTGCCCTGATCTCCAGTTTAAGCGTTTCTTAGCCAGATGAGGAACATCTGTATGTGTTGAATAGATCATGGTGAAGGCACACTAAGTGCTGTGCTTAGCTGTTGACACACATTAAGAGCTTGGCAGATGTTAGCATGGGAATAAAAGCCAAGGCCAGGCTTGCATGCATGAGTCACAAGGTGCCCACAGAGAAGTACAGCTAACTCTAACAGTGAAACTGTTTAAGTCATTATGTCTTAAATGGAAGGAATTTTATAAATTTCCCCCTCAGATCCCCAAATCATAAGGGATTGAAAGCTAGCTAGGCCGGCTCCAAGCCTGGTGTCCCAGAAGCCTCCCTAACATGAACTCTCAACTCTTCTGTCTTTTGAAAGCCTGATCTTACTCAGATACATACTTCTCTGAAAATGTGCTTTGGGACCATGCTCCCTCCTATGTACCTGCTTTAGGCTAGGATCCCCTCGTGAAAGAGAACACTGTGTGCCTTTTTGGGAACCAAAAGCTGTGCAATGCCTCTCTCTCGAGATAGCAATTTCTTTGCTGTTGTTCTGCTGAATACACTTTTAAAGAAGACTCCCTTGGCCGCTGCCGCCTCACTCTTCTTTGTGGTTAGATGCAATGACTAGAATCTTGCACGTCCTTACAAGTCAATTTTCCTTTAATGATGATTTTACTTGCTCTGAAGCTTATCAGAAGGAGGGTTCACGCACCCGGGGTCTCAGCTTGCCGCTTTCAGTGGGCCGAGACAGCTGTTCTATAGGCAGTTGCACCTGTTTTGAATGTCATCAATGTAGTGCTAATATGCAAAGCGATTCCTGAGGCAGGAAACCGGAACCAACGGTGAAAGAAACCACATTCTGGATTATAAATCACTTTCCATCGGCCTAGGCACTTTCTTTGGGATTCAACAGAGGAAGTTCTACAAGCAAAGGGACCCTGAAGAACTTCGGTTCTTGTGTGGTGGGGAGGAGGGGATCCAGAAGGACACTGTTAAGTCTGGACAAGGAATTAGATGGAGCTGAAGTGGCAGAGAGGGCATATGCCCAAAGAAGTGGGGGAGGCAAAGAAGGTACACATAAGACAAGAGCTTCAAGAAAATGTGCATTTGCTTCTACAGCCATGGCCAACAGCATTTAGTGGAAAGTCCTGGAAGGGCTCCTACAGGGCGTATGTGAAACTATTTTTAAAATCCTTACCTTCTATTTCAAAGCATTGTAGACTTTTCTTATTTCTCAGAGCTAAAGGTAGAACCCTTGACCTTGAACACTGTGCCCTGAGCCAAGCTATAAGCCTTGTCCCAAAGCATGTTTCTGTGGCTTTCCACTAACCCACTCCCTTTAGCAACTCATGTACGACAAACTTTTAGGATCAAGGAAGGAATGGTGAGTACAGGCCTGGTTGTGAAGCTGGGTTTCTTGGCTTCTACAGTCTAGAGAGAAGGCTGCCTCAACTACTGCACTTATAAAATGGATCCAAGCTATTTGATGAGGTGCCAGCCCCAGTTTCTCCCTAAGGAGGGCACTGTTGTTTGTTAAGACTGAGCTCACTTCCTCTGATTTCACCCAAGTTTTAGTGTAAAACACACAAGATTTACCATCAAACAATGAACAGGGACAAAGCTCTGAAGGCAAGCCCTTGGTGTCACTAAAACTGCAAGTTCTCCTTTATTTAAGATAGAGCTCAGACTAGACCAAGGCAGAGAGCTTATGTTTGTTTGGCTGTGCTGGTATCCAAGAATTTTCTGGAAAGGTGGTAGAGAATATTGGGATTGGGATGACAGAGGACATCAAGAGATCAAACAAGAAGAGAGAAGGAGACAATCTTTGGATATAGGATTGCTCTATAAGTACAGTGGCTCTCACCCTTCCTAGACCTGAGTCTCTTTAATACAGTTCCTCATGTTGTGGTGACCCCCAACCATTGTTACTTCATAATTGTAATTTTGCTATTGTTGTGAATCATAATGTAAATATCTGTGTTTTCTGATGGTTTTAGGTGACCCCCAAAGGTTCATGACCCACAGATTGTGAACCACCTGCCCTATAGCAAGGATAAATAATTCAGGTTGCTGCAAGCTGTAAGCTCCTGTGATAGACAAAGTTAGACATCTGCTATGTGTGAAACTCCTGTCAACATTCCACCCACAGTATCTCACTGTAGCCCTACAAAGCTAAATACAGGTCAGGAGACAGAGGCTTGGAGGCAGGGGCTGGGGGGATACCTCAGTGAGTGACATATTAGCTGTCTGAGGATGAGGGCGTAACTGCTGATCTCCACGTGAAAATCCAGGCACAGGAGGACATACCTGAAATCCCAGTGCTGCGAAGGGAGAGACAGGAGGACTTTCTGCATCTTGGTGAATCTGTGAGAGAATTTGTCACAAAATAGTAAGTTGGAAAGCAATGGAGCAAGACATGTGACACTGACTTCTGACTGCTACACTTACACAAACGCATTTTCATGCATACTCCCAACCCCCCACACACACATACTAAATGAAAGCATGCACCTAAGTAGCCCATTACAAATTTAAGATATTGGTGCCCTAAATACTAGAGAAATTGAAGGCAAGCAAGCTTATTATAGTGTGGGATAAAGAAAAGAGAAAAATTGACCTGGAATGTGACTAATGGGAGAGGCTATAGAAAGAATCTGGACAAAATGAATGGCAGAATCCAGTGCAGTAACAAGAATAAACATCACAACTTCACAGAGTGGAAAGAACAGGAGTGGGAGGGGGCAGGCAATCTCAGGATACACAGAAACACCTTGAATAGAGCAGAATAACTTTCAGCAGATAGTGTGATAGTATCTCACCTTGGAACTTAAAAACTAGTTCTCTGGATTGCCCCTGCCCTTTGTGGGTCTGTGCTACAACGGATGGACAGGGAACAGAACCCACTCAGAGGCTTACTACCCACCGCTGTGAGTCTGTTTTATTGTGGCAAATATTTAAATCAACACTAGAGGGGGTTGGTTGCTGGTGTGTGAACTCGTAGGTGTCTGGGGATAGGGAGGTCCCAGCGCTGTGTATTCCACAGATGACTCATGCCTGTGTTTGGTGACAGCTCTACTTCTTTTGTCCTGAGGATAGCCATTAGAATCAACCTGAAAGTCTTGGTGTGTGAAGATTTCCTATCTTCATTCCAGGAATCCCAGGTTCAATGTACAATAGCATAGGAGTCCCTCTGGATTTCCCAGGGAGAGAATACAGTTATTTACTTATTGGCTTTATTAAAAATGCACCCATTACCTGAATGCCTCTAGGTAACAGCACAAAAATATATTCTTGAAAAGTTGAGAATTCAATTAGGCAGAGATGCATATCCACCTTCAGCAAGTAGGCCAGCAGAGAAGTACCCTAAGGATAGATGGGAGACCAAACAAAAGATGTCCTGGTGTGCATGTCAGAACATCAGGCTCTCCCAAGCCAAGAAGAGAGGAGCTAGGGAGGATGAACAGCAACTTCCTGGTTCTGTTCTATCTTGTTCTGCTCCAGTCCAGTCCAGAGTTCCCAAGTGGCTCTCAGATTGGGCACTGAGTCTATGATGATGTTAGCAAATGGGGCTGGGTCTCAGGTAGCAGAGACAGAAACATCCAAGTAGGGACTTTTGAGACACTTTTAATTAGCTGTCGTATGTGCTATTTTGACTTCGTGCTTAGCTACAATCTGTAACGGTTTTATGAGTCGGCTGAGCCTGTTTCCTGCAGGAATCTTATGAGACAGGCAATGATTTTTCTAAAACTCAAATCTCATGATGTCACTCCCTACTAAGAATATCCATCCCATCGCTCTCTATTGCTTTAGAATGCAGAAGCCCCACCCCCTTGTGAAATCTTGAGGTCAGATTCTTGGCTATTTCTCCTCACATCCCTCACCTCACCCCTGCTCAGTCACACACAACAATCTGAAGGTTCTCAAACTATGATGACCTAATCCTAGTCTTTCAAAGATGTCTTATGTTTATGTATCTGGAGTACCATTCAACATAAGGTCTGTTGCCACTGGGAAGCTACTGTAGATCACCTAGTCACAGAGACCTCTCTTCCCAATAGATTTCTCTGCTCTTTTATTCAGAGACAAGTGAGACTTCCCAAATTCTTAAGAGGCCAACTATGCTCTTTCACAACCCTGTGCTGACATGTCTGTCTCTTTGGCCAGATATATGCACCCAAAACAGAGCCCTGGAACAAAAAATCCAGAGCAAAGTCAGAAGGCAGCCTCCTCAAGATCCAGCTCTACCACAAAATGGGGCTTGTAATCAGACCAGTCTTGTTAATTTTATTTAAAGATTTGAGGGTACAATAAGATGGAAACCTCTCAGCTCAGTGTCTCGTGCCAGGTTCCTGACCATTGTTGATTGAACTAAGGGAAAGTGACGTAACAGATTTATTTGACATTTTACAAGGAAAAGCCTAAGATCAAAACCAAACTCACTTGCTCAGAGCTACTCCATAGGTAAGGAAAAGGCTAACCCCACGATCCTCTAACCTTGATCACTGTGGGAAATGATCGACAGATAAAGTCAACTGACAGAAACAGTTTTTGTTTGGGAAGCAAAATGGTACGTTGAAATAAGCAACAGAGAGGAAGTTTTTACAGCGTAGTAACAAGGTGCCATCCAGCCAGTTTTCTGATTCTCTTTCCCTGGTTTAAAGCTTTTGGAATAAATCATCTTGCTTGCCTATCTATCACTAAACCTCTATGCCACCTGTGAAATCAAACAACCATTACTCCCTAGAGCAAATGTGGTCATGAATTGCCAGCTCTTCAGGAGCACACAGCTATCCTTCTTGGTCTGCTCTTTAATGGGATCTGGGTACACTGCTGCAGTGCCACTGGGTGAGGTTAGGGTGCAGAGGTCAGCTGTAGAGAGAAAGCACTCATGCCAAACAAAGTTGGTCCAAGCCTCCTTAGGTGCCTTTGCACTCTTGGGAAGATTGAGGCAGTCCTAGATGCAAAGCCTGTGGTTTCTCATCACCCTGATCTGATGTCAGCCTCACTGCCCGCCAACCCTAAGGAGGCACTGGTCCTATAGTAGTAAGCCCAGCATAGAACAGAGATTCTCCATCAGCACCACTACAAGAAACAGACTTTAGCTATCAGCCAATGATGCTACTAAGAGACCGTTCTCCAGAGGGGATAGCAGCTGTGCTTGTATTAACTGTCTAGGGTGACCCGTCCTCCTCTGAGGCTCCAGCACTCACTCAGCCCCAAAGCTCAGCTCAAAGAAGGCTTCGCTTTCAAGGAAAGAAGTGATGTTTACCATGGATCATGCTACTGGGAAACTGAGACTTGCTTAGCTTGGCTGCAGCTGTGGGCATGACCGCCATAAACTCCTGAGCAGATTGGTAAATAACCCTCCCTGCTTAGCACACAGCAAGAATCAGAAAACAACCATAACATTGCCATCTCCACCACAGCCTACCCTGTAAGAACCTGGGAGAAAGCCTCACAGGCCACTCCATCACAACCTGGGTTCCAATGATGTTCAGTGGACTTCATTCCCATTACCCTTACCACCCACGAACTGGAGCATCGAATTTGAGAGCTTGCCGTGGAGAGTAAATGAATCAACAAACAGTATCTGACACCCAGTAAGCTGTGCACATACTTCAGCTGTTAGTTTTACCCTGTCGACCTAATGAACATGTGGGTATGAACATGTTTGGAGCATCTACCAAATGTCCGGATCTACCAGGTCACCAACCACCTAAGTGGCTGAAAAACTGCTTCCTTCTCACCCTGGAGAAGCTTCATCTTTTTGGGTAGAATCCTCAAGTGTCTAGGGACCTTCACCATAGCATAGAAAATTGCCTTGGGTTGGGTGCAGGCAGCTATCTTTCAAATCTCCACTTTCCAACATGCAAGGCCAGAAATTCAGCGGCCACTTCTGTCTGAAAAGGGAAGGTGATGGGTCCTCCCTGCAGCCTCCAAGGTTCTTGGTGTCAAAGCTGGTCCCTAAGAATGAGAGTCTTTCTCTTTTTATTTCAGTCCCGTTGTGCTCCCTGAGAAACTGTTTCTAGTCAGGCCCATTTGCTCACACAGCCATTCCAGTCCAAGTCAACCCCCAAACCAGCTTTTCATCAAAGTTATCCTTGTCTGGGGTGAAACTACACTGAGAACACGATCCCATCACTCTGCACAGATTGGCACCTTATAAGACGTTGCTGCCAGGTGAACAATAAAGGTCTGTCTCCCTCTGTCTTTCCCTGCCCTCCTTTCATCAGATTCATAAGCATTCATCCTGCATCCTCCAGAGAAAGACTCGGGAGTGGAAGGTGCAGCATGGCCTTAGCAAAGTCCACACTCCTCCAGGGAATGGATCCTAATCACTCGTCATTCAGCAGATATTGAGTACATAGTGTTTGCCTGGCACCAGGGGTAAAAAGAATAATAGGAAGCATCTCTTCATCCAATGAGCTCGTGATCCTGCAGGGAGACAAATGTAGATAGCTTACAATACAGTTGGATGAGCCTGATAATAGAAATATGCAGCCGGTGGCTCCTCACTGCGGGTAATTTGTTTAAAATGTTATTCCACTGCTGACAACCTTTTCATCCTCAACAATTGCCACTCCATCTTCTCATCTGTTCTCCAGCAATTCCCTGGTTATTCCAGGATGATCAGTTTCTCCACCTGCTGTGTCCTTTCTCTTGCACCTTGTCCTGTTATAAACTCCTATTCATCCCTTAAAACCCTTTCATGCATTCCTAGTCTCCATTGCTTTTTCTGGTTTTCCTGTCTCTACTTTTACACACATTGTTCTATACTTTAGAATGTACCTCTTCCTGCAGTGTGGGGGTGCACATTTTTAATCTGAGCACTCAGAAGGCAAAGGCAGGGAGATCTCTATATGAGTTCCAGGCCAGCTTTGTCTACACAGTGAGTTCATGCTAGCCAAAGCTACAAAGTAAGGTCTTGTCTCAAAAACCAACAAACGAAAGTGAATTCGCTTCTTTATGGTTTGTTACGGTACCGATTTAACCTTAAACATTCACTGAATTGAACTGTGTGTAAGACACACTAGCAAAAGTGCGGTGGTGTGCATCTGTAATCCTAACATTGGAGAGATGGAGGAAGGAAGATAAAAAGCTGCAGACCAGTTTAGACTATACAGGGACAATGTGGTGGTGCTGGTGGTGCTGGTGACACTGGTGCTGGTTGTGCTCTTGGTAGTGGTGGTGGTGGTGGAGGTGATTTTTAAAGGAGGGCTGTAGGCCGTAGAGATGGCTCGTCCATTCAGAGTACATATTGCTTTTATAGGGGACCCTTCTTCAGTTTCAGGCATCCATGTTTGAGGGCTCACAACTGCAGGTGCAGGGAAATCTGATGCTATCTTCTGGCCTGAGAATTCATTGCATGGATATGCACAAACCCTTAGGAAGACACACATAATTGAAACCAAACCCAACTTCCTTTTAAAAACTATGAAAAAGAAAATGTAGTATTACGACCAACAAGCAATGTTTCGATCATTTCCGTGGGGCAGCAGCTGTGCACAGTGCTTCACACCCGTTTCTCAGGTTTTCATTCAGACAGCATTGAAAACACGAAGTGTCATGGATGGCTTGTCTAGTAAGTGACACCTGTCCCAAGATTTCACTCAGTGAATTAATACTTTCCCTAGACTGCATGGATGTCTATCTCTGCCTGCCTCTTTAAACACACATGCACATGCCTACACACTCACACATCATATACATATACACTCATGTACACATGCACACACACTTACACATGCTCTCTCTCTCTCTCTCTCTCTCTCTCTCTCTCTCTCACACACACACACACACACACACGCACACACACACTCATAAACCATCACAGAACCTCACTGACTATTTCTAGCCCTTGGTAATCTGATGTAGAAGCTTTCTTATGAATCATCACAGTGCCCTCTATGTCCACAAAAAGCATCTCAATCTCGCATGACTGTTGATGTGCTGCGTCTTCTCTTACACTGTGAATTCCGTCAAGTCAGGGATGTCTCACCCATGTTTTCCTTTGTTCCAAATCACTATCATGGTACCTAGAGAACAGTAAGTGTTCAATGAATACATACGATAATTGAAGGACGTAAATAAAGAAAGGAAGAAGGGATGGAGAAAGAAAGAGGAGGAAGGGGAGATGGAGACAGGAGTGGAGTGGAGGTATGCTAGAAGGAAGAGAGAAGAAAAGCAGAGAAGAAAGATATTATGTATCCTGGACCAGGTAGATTATTTAGATAGCAAATCTTCCTCATAAAACCTAAATGCTCTTCAGCCAGGCAAAAGAAATGCAGCTAGATTAGGAAGACTTAACCCTTCATTTGCTGTGTGTCAAGTATCCTTGCTTCCTGATCTGTTGTTGAATGCTTGGACACATGGCTGTCTGCAGCCAGTCACACTGGCCTCCTGTGTTCTGTTTTATCAAACAGCTTTGGAGAGAATCCACAGAAACTGGAACATTGATTTAATCAGATCTCTCATCTCAGTTTTCTGCCATGAACCCTACTAAGTAATGGGCTTTATCCTGTCTGAATTACTGCCTATAAAACAGGCAACAACAGCTCCATCTTCATGCATCCAACAACTCAACTCATTGCATCCTGAGTCTATATGCCCAAGCCAGCAAAGCTCTACATTAGGACCAAGGAAAGGGAAAGGCCAAACCCCAGAAATTGACTTGTCCTATGACTTTTGTCCTGAAAATGGGAATGAATGAGGTTGGAGTGTGCAGAGAAAGTAAACAGAAAATGTATCTGCATCTTTTGCTGAATCGTATTGAATAATCATTTTAACTATGGTAAGAACCCTTTCTAGAAAAAAAAAATGGTCTCCAGATGAATAAGAAGCTAGCTAGAGTGTGAAACTTAGCAACCTACCTGTACTCCCTCCCGACCATAATTTTCTACCTGAGTAAAAGACCTCATGGCAGGAGGGAGTGGCCATGTGACAAAACTCATCCTTCTTCTGAAATGCAAAGGAAGCGATGGGTAGTGCTCAGTGTTCCCCAAGTAGAAGGATACCAGCAAGCAGGCCTTGGAAAGGCCTGCATCTCTGGTCCTGTGTCCCCTCTGACACACACAGTGTGGTAGGTAGATCACTCCCTTACTTCCCAGCTTCTCTGTGAGATAATTACTTAGGTCAATGCACTCACCAAAGGCCCCCACTGCCTCTGAGCTGGGGTAATTGCTCAACCCAAAGTACTGGTCACAGTAGCCTTAGAGGAAACTCTGCTCCCTCTCTTTTGGTGGAAAGAGCCAGCACCGCTCCCACTCATGGCTCACTGCTCCCTTCTCCTCTCACCCGGTGACTCCTGTTGCACCTGTGGCCGTAAGACCCCAGGAGAGTATCAGCCTGTCACATCATTGCTTTGATACCCTAAGTGTTCCCTCTCATGAGAGCTCCCTAGCCAGCAGGAAAGCGATTAGAACCTGTAATTTCTCATAGCGGTTAGCAGGTGACAGGCTCCCATAGCATGGCATCCATATGGCGTCACCCCTTCTGTTGAGCACAGTTTTAGGGCAAGATTCATACCGCTTTTCTCTGTGCTCAAAATAGATGCCCAAAATTGGGATAGAATTTACATAAGTTGGCTGAAGAGACTGTGTTCAATTAAAAAGCTTTTGTTGCCAAGGAATTTTTTTTTAGTTGATACATATGCTCCTTTATTGCAGTCCTCCAAGGAGGAACGATTCTCTCTCTCTCTCTCTCTCTCTCTCTCTCTCTCTCTCTCTCTCTCTCTCTCTCTCTCTCTCTCCTTATCTACCTGCCCTGCAAGTTGAGTCAGCAGCCAGGAAGTCCCCTCCCCAAACAGAATTTCCAAGGCCCCATGCTATGAGAACTGGAAGCTAATGTGCCCTCTTGCCTAGCCTTGAAAGGCGAGCCATGAAGTTTCTCTTCAAGCCTGTTGAGAGCCCAGCCCTGAAGAAGATGGACTATCCCTCTTTGCAAACACTGCAAATTCAATGCAGTGTGTTTCTAGTTGCCCAGATGCAGAAGCACACATATAAAAACTACAAAATGTGTTGGGGGAAAATATTTGGGAAACAGAAAAAATATAAAGGAAGGGAAAAATTCATTGGTAATTTTACCACTCCCAAAACTTTTAACATTTCTGAGTGTTTCTTCCCAGCCTTTACTAAAGCTATGCATATTCACACAAATTTGGGATTGCAACATATAAACTCTTTCCATCTTGGCATTTCTGTTTAGCATTATATCATAACTCCCTGAGCAATTTTTTTCTATATCAAGTACATTGCAGGAACAGCATTTTTAATGACTGTACTATAAGGTATCTAACCCATACTCTACTTGAGATAGTCATTTGTTATTTTAGAATTTGTTGCTCTTTTTAAATAGATGTTGCTGCAATTAACATTCTTGACTCTGCAGCACGCCTCGGTGACTTCTTTAGGATCATTTTGCATGGGTTGTGAGTTGAGGTGCGTATTACATTGACAAGCTGCCCTGAGATACTCACAGGCTTTGGGAATGACATATCTTATGATTAATGCATGCACATTGTTGGTACAATGCCTGTTTAGCATCAGAAATGAAATCAGCGTTAAAGAACATAATTTGGTGGTGGAGTATTTTCTCAGGAAAAGTTAAACAACCCTGGCTGGGCATCTGCTGTTTGTGCCTGCTTAGCATCCACCCGCCTTCTCTTCTTTGTGTGAGTCTACACCTGTTTCCTATCCCTGGTTTAAGTAGCGTCGAAAGACCTTTCAATGAAGGAATAGCCAATCACAGTCACTGTGAAGGATTGGCCTTGAATTTGTGTCAACATTTCTAGGAAAGGGAATTTTCTTTCCTCTGAATGTCTGAGCAGGCGGAGTATAAACCTAGGGACGCTGAACACCACTTCTGTCCTTCATTGCAAAAGGTAACCTACCTTAGAATTGGAATTGAGGAGGTGAGAAAGCATACCTGAAATACAAGGATGGATGAGTTCCTTACAATATTTCCAAACTCTGATCTGCATAGTTTTGAGGCTAGCAAAAACACACCACTCCCTCTTGGGTTTGCTGATGTCAGACTTGAAGAGTCCAGTGACAGCAAGTCACTTAAAAACTCAGAGCCTCAACAGAGAGCCTCAAAAACCTGTATCCTCCACAAGCAAGAATACAAGCTTGTATAGACAAACTAAACAGTTGTCTACTACATCCTGCCAGTAAATTCTGTGCTGGAATCTATAGGTCCTGACTTTAAGACACTTAGATCCCAGAAGGGAAAGGGGGAAGAACACACAATACCATGAGACACCTCATGGTAACAAAAAAAACCTAATAGAATGGTGTGCCTATCTGCCTTTCTGAAAAGGAATAAGACTAGCTTTACTAGGGAGGACTTAATTTGAACTTAACTCCACAATGGAGTTAGAGGTTGAAGGATAGCTTGCCAGTCACATAACCTGAGCAAAGGGGCAGAAGCTGAGAGCATTTGGGCAGGTCAGAGTGAGTGCAGAGAGTCCCATGAAAAGTGTCAACAAGACTAATGGAGGAGAAGCCAACTGTAACCTGCGGAGCTATAATTATGCATTTGTTGTTGTCCTAAAATCACATCTTGCAGAGCTGCATCCAGCAATCCTCTCACCTCCTGAAGTAAAAGCTTCCTGAGGTTGGGCACAAGCTCTGTACTTCAAGCTTTAAGCATTTTACCCTGTCTTCTTTGGATGTTTCCAAATAATTTAATTGACCAATCTCAGCTTGTGGCTAACTGCAGTGTTGGACTGAACAGGATCGAACAGACACGGAGAAATAACTTCCTCACCTGGCATTGGCATCTTAACTTTGGAAACAGGACAGTCAAGCAAGCTACACCAATGATATGAAGCCACTAAATGATTTCCCAGCTGTCACTGTTGGCCACCTTTTGTTTTCCCAGAAGACATTGCTTACCCAACACAAAAGACTGGACAAGGTACTTTAAATGTGTACCTGTTGCTAAATTTTCAGTCCCATGAATAAGCTACCACTGCTTGACCCAGCCTTCTCTTGACCTTATGAGATGTCCCTAATGCAGGTAATACAAGATCTAAGTGCAAAGCTAGGTTCTCTAGGTACGATTTTTGGGCCCAATGTTCCTCAGTAGTCCTGATCAACAGTACCATTCAGGAAATATACAAACTACTGGGTTGTTCTTTGGGAAATCCTGATTTAGGAGTTCTGGAACCTGCCCCAGAAATCATGTTAAAGCAAACACCTGAAGTCATAGTTTGAGTCAACAGTTATCCTGGTTGGAGAATGTTAATTACCTACAATCATAAGCAGCCATTTCCCGTGAGGAACAATAACTACATCAAGCAGAAAGACCACCATTAAGGGAATTGAGTATCAGACATGAATACTTGCCAGTTGGGTGACTTTGAACAGATTATATAACCTCCTTGAAGTCATACTTCTGCCTTTGTGAAATAAGGAAGGCATTGCTTGCCTCTTTCCCTCCGAGGAATCCAATTAGATGACGCATACAAAAGAGTATCATCTACTGGAGGAATGTTCAGTGTGCCATCTTGGCTGCAAGCAAAAGCCATGTGATAACGTGCTCAGTGGAGGGGATCAGCCTTGTGACACTTGCCAGCAATTTGTAAATATTAGCACCACAAACCCTCCTTCATTGTAACATGCTTCTCCTGCCTTGTGCCAATATACCAAAGCTGGAAGGTCACCTTAATAAACAGCAATTAGCATTTATCGAATGCTTACTCTACATGATTCAGGATTAATTATTCAGACCCATTAATTGAATCCTCATAACGACTCTCTGGACTCAGTATTACCATTTGGGGGTGGGGGGGCGGAGGTGGAACTGAGATACAGGAAGAACATAATTAAATTAACCCAATCAAGATGCAAAGGAGGTTTAGTTAAATAACCAAAAATGGGTCTCACGGTTAGCTGTGCACCTCAAAGTTTGTCAGCAGACCACAAGACTCCCCATGTCTATAAGAAGTCCCTATAACAGGCCATCGAAGGCCTCCACTTATTTCTTTCTTTACCTTGGAAAAATGCAACAGTTTACTATTGGCCATTTAATCGTGGGTGTGGCCTTTCATGTATACCTTCCATGCATCTGCCTTATCCTATATACCTCTTCATGGTTGCTATAGAAATTAGAGCCAGGTACAATATTAGCAGACATTTCATCTCTGAGGCCTCAAGCAAAAAGTTCCCAGTGAACCACCCAATCTTTACCAGTTCCTGTATTTTAAACCAAGCACTGCTGCCTTCTGAAAAGGCACATAGTAGGTACCTCAGTCAGGTCTACACCTGACTATTGACATGTCGGTGTTACCTTCCCGGGCCCAAAAGAGACTCGAGCTTTGTAAATTCAATATCACCCTTTCCATGAGTAAACAGAGCTCAGACCAATGAAGTGGAACCCCCCCCCCAAGTCCAAAGCAAATGAATAGTAGAGCCAGCTCAGATCCTACACAGTAGAGTGACACTCAAGCCAGAGCTCTTTGAAACCACCATGAGGGGCAACCACAGCAACCCCAAAAACATTCTGAGAAAGAGAGGGTGAATAGAGCCAGGGGCAGGGAGTCTTCTCCAGACAGACCTCTTTCTGCTCAAAGATCTGCCCAGCACTCTGCAGTGGCCCTGCTTATCACTCGCTTGCCACCGTTGCTCATCACAGCCCCTGAAAAGTATGAGTACACGAGAGAGGCCAGACTGTAAGTGAAGTTGTGGTGTTTTAATGGGAGGCAGCCCAGAAGAATGGTAAAGACGGCTGGTTTCTCTTTGGTCTGGGAAGGAAGAAAGGGGGAGAAGAAACGCCCGAAACCGTGCCTCCTGGTCTGCACGCAGGTTGCTACCTCGGAGTGCCTCGGAGCTCTGAAGAACTTTTAATAGAAATCTGCAGAATGAAATGGGCTACAGCTGTTTGCCTTGATAAATATATTTTATGCTACATGCCTCAGCCGCCATCTGTTTGCTGATACGAGCACTTCTTCGTGGCAACTAAGGAGAAGTCATCAAAAGGCATGGCGGGAGAGAGCTTAGGAGCAGGTAGAGGGGCTGCGGAGGGCAGGACCGTGGATTGTACGCAGGCTGAAAGGGGCCAGCGAGAGGACAAAGAAGATGGGGCGGGTGCAGAATAGGGAGGCTCACTGCACAAGTCAGATAACCCGCCTGCCTAGGAAACCCTGCACACCTCTCTTGAAGTTGTTGTTTTTGTTGATGTTGTTTTGTTGGTTTTTTCTTTATTTTTGTTTGTTTTTTGTATATTTGTCCATCCACTCCCCTCCTGGCTTTCTCTGGTCTCTATGGTTTAAGACAATGTAAGGATCCAGAGTGCATCAGTGTCCACACCTCAGCCTGCACTGTCCAGCAAGCATGCCCCAGGGCCTGAGTAGAAGAAGACGCCCAGTTACTTCAGTCCAGGCTGCTTCCCTACACTGATCACAATGTTTGCTAGCTCACTGTCAACTCCTTTTAAGTGGCCAGAGTGCTCAGTGGACACAGAGATGCTCTGTGGCTGGTAGTCCTAGAGGTAATGGGACTTAGCCTTGGACCAAAGCAATTATCTTCAGAGCCTTGGAGTTGTTGCTGAACAATGCGGTCATGGAACTTCCCAACCTTACCAGTTAGAGAAGTAGTCTCACTTGCTTAAGGTGGATAGAGCTGGGGAAGATATACCCATTGTTATGGAGAGGATGCCCGATAGAAACATACATGAGAAATTTGGTCCCTACTATGATAGTTTTGAGAAGTAGTTGAATCCTTAAAAGGTGGGGTCTACTTGGAGTTAAGCAGGTTGATGGGGGCAACCATTTGCATATAGACTGACAGAGATTTCACAAAACCAATGTTTCTGTGAAGGTCGATCATTAACAACAATAAAAGGAGTGGATGTGGCCTCAAATCCCTCTAATTTCCTGTATTTTACCACAGTGCAACACCTTCAGCCATGTTGTGATGGTATCAGAAAACCCTTACCATAACTAAGCACCATAACAGCACTGTGCTCTTGACTCTAGACCTATGAACTAAGCCATTCTTCCTTAGAAACTATCTAACCACTGGCATTGTATTATTATAACAATAGAAAAATCAAATAAGATCCTCATTCCAAAAAGCTACAATACTTTTGTGAATGAAAAAAATTTCTTAGACCATAGAGACCATCATACCAAGAAAATACTATGTTTGCCATAGAAGAAGCCAGCCTCCTCAGGGAATGGCTCAGGTACTCAAAGATTTCTGCTGATTCCAGAATCTGTGTGAATTCATCTTGCTACCTTTCCCAGGGGGAAAATGTGAGAGGCTTGTGTGACTCACCACTGTTCTGAATGGATCCTATTTTCTGGCATCCCATGGGCATAGCCCAGTCCCTTTGTCTCCTACCTGCATCTCTCCTGCCATGTCACTTTGAGAATGAACCCTGCCTAGAAATGCAGAAAGCAGGACAGATCCCAGAAAGCACTGCACAGGAGCAGAGAAACATCCAGAACATCCTCTCTGCACCTACCTGAGCTGCTGGATCCAGGGGAAAGGAGGCTGTTGAGTGGCTGGGCCTCTTGGCAGCACAAGGGCTGCCTGTGCACCTCCTTCCACATCCTGATGGAACTATGAGCTTCTACAATGGCTGGGTGCACAGAGTTATGATGAAGGGAGTCAGAATGAAGCACCCCTTCCTAATACTCTTGGCCATGATGAGAAAATGGGCACTGTGAACACACCAAAGCCTAGGAATGGCTATGGGGCTGAAAAGACCACACTCTTGATCCAAGGACCAATGAGTCAGAAGCAAACTGACCAAGCACCTGCTGCTCAGTGCCACCCCCTCCCAAGGATGCCAGTTGGGTGACGGCTGGTGCCATGCTTTGAGATGCTCTGACAGAAGGCACTGAATCACTGTGTACTGAGGATGGTCCAAGAAACCAAGTGCTTTGGAGGAGCATCAACTGCTGGCTGCCACTCAGAGCAGAACATGCCGCCGGCTCCGCTGGAGCCCCAGCCCTGGTATTAAATAAGTGTTTCCATGGCACTTGATGCTTTACAATTGTCCTTCCTAGCACAAGTACCCCCAGAAGAAGTGGCAGGACAAACGTAAATGCTTCTGCTTTCCCTTCTCCTTGCCATCATTTGAGGCAGGCGCCCTGGGTCTCCATACACCTTGAGAGCCTAGAATCTCTCTATATTGAAAAGGTCCACACTCCTCCTTTCTGCCACTCTCCCATCCACATTTCCAGGCCCCGTTCAACAACAAACCCCATCTGTTCATCCACTTATTCACTCAGCAAACACGTGTTGAGCACTGACTGTGTGCATTACTTTTGGCACCAAGATATAGCAGAGACTAAAACGGAAACAAAGATCTCCCTCCTCGTGGGACTGGAGTGAGGCAAGGAGTTAGATAAGCAGACAAATATTTAATGCTATAAATAAAAGCGGAGCTGAATGACTGGCAGAGAGTAAATAGTGGATTTGATTTTAGAGCTAGAAAACAGAGGATCTTACCTGGACAGGAGTCTGAGTGGAATGAGTTGCCATGTGGGCTGTGCAAAGGCCCTGAGGTAGGATCATGGTGCATGTGAAAAAACAGCAAGTCCAACTGGGACCAGCAAGAACCAGGGGTGGGGGAAGAGTGTTGCTATGGCAACATGCAATCAGAAGGCAGACTGATCCCTCTTCCTGAACACCTGCAATAGACATGTGTCAGGTGGTTGACTAGACTTGTCCAGCAGCTACTCTGTAGTGTCACCATCAGACATGCTCACGGATTTTCATCCCAAGCCCTTGAAGGTTCTCCAGATTTTCTTCCAGATCTTTGTGGTTCTTGAGCCCATGGTCCTCCACCCATCCTCATGTTTTAACATCCTAGTTGATCTCCATTGGCATCTTGAAGCCAAGTATGTGGCTGAACCTTCCCTCACCCATACTATGGTCTGGTAAGCCACCCATGTCCTCAGAAGTTCTTGCTTTATTTTCAGTTGGTGGCCCAGCGATCAGGTCAGTCTTATTCACTGGTCTGTCTTTCAGAAAGTCATACATTTACTCCATACTCACTAATCTAGTCGTTTAGCATTTTCTAAATTTCTCTATCTTTTTGCCTGCCTGTCTGTGTCAGTTAGCATGTCTGTCTGTCTGTCTGTCTGTCTGTCTCTCTCTCTCTCTCTCTCTCTCTCTCTCTCTGTGTGTGTGTGTGTGTGTGTGTGTGTGTGTGTGTGTGTGTGTATGTGTGTGCGTGCGCGCGCACATGGAGGCTGGCCTCTTCTATTGCTCTTCAGGAGCCATCTTGGTTTTGAGAAGAGTGTCTCACTGAGACCCAGAGCTCATCAATTTGTCTAGACCTGCTGACCCCTGAGCCTCAGGGATCTTCCAGCCTCTACCACCCCAAAGCTAAAAGAAGCCTGTGCTACCATTCACAGATTTTCACACGGGGGCTGAAGACTGAGCTCAAGTCCATGCGTTTGTGAAGCAAGTTTTTTCCTATCTTCCTAGTCATTGATTTATCTTTCTAAAAGAGTTGTAATCTACCCCATGCTAGACATTGACTTGGAAGCTGGGAATAAACTAAGATATCAAGTCTGTGGGCAGCGAGGTTTTGATATGGGGAGTAAATGGCACACAAAAGCACAATGTACTATGAAAGCAATGATTGACTCTTGCTGGGGAAGATGGGAAGGCTTTCCAGTGGATGATGACATTACCAGTGGGCACTGAGGTATATGTAGGAGTTTATCAAAGGCAAAATAGAGAAGACAGAAGAATAATGTTTCTCACCTTGGGGAAATTTTATCACCTCAAGACATTGAGCAGTGTGCAGAGACGCTCTGGTTGATGTGAACATGGGCAAGAGAGCATTGGCTTCCAGTAGACAAAGGTCAAAGGTGGCATTCAGCATCTTACACTGTACAGAATGCACACTATGTACAAAGGCATCACATTGTATATAGGGCTGGCAGATCCAGAGAGCCCTAGAAGTGCTGGTGTGGAACAGATATAGAGGAAATATGAAGGCAAAGGGGCAGAAGAGGCTGTGGACTCCAGCAGCCAGGAAGGTTGCTCTCAGACACAGAGCCAATTAAATGGATGCTCAGGTAGGCAGAAATAACAGCTGGCAATTGCTAAGCCTCTGCTCTGCTCTGCTTATGTAACCTCCAGAGAGAGGGAGGGAAGGAGGGAGGGAAGAAGACAAGGAGGGAGGGAAGGAGGGAGGGAGGAAGAGACAGAGGGATGGAGGGAGAGAGGGAAGAAGGGAGGGAGGGAGGGAGGGATTGTTTCTGCTTTACAGATCAGAAAACAATCAAATTGCAGAAGAGGAAGAAAGGCCTTCTGTCTGCTGTGTGTCTGCTCAAGGTCAGTCAGAGAATTATCAGCAAAAGATTTTGATTCAACTCAGAATCTGTTTGACCCCTGAGCTAGACACCTTGAGCAGACAGACAGCCTCTAGGCATGGGCTCAGGTGTGGCTGTGGATATACACTGGTCACCATAGAAAGTTCCCTATTGATAATGTTACAGTGATCTGAACACAGCAAGGGTTCCATGAAGAGGAGGTAGATGCTGGTGACACACAAAGCTAGTCTAAAATCAGGTGGCACTATTCTGCACTTCCACTGTCTGGCAGGATATGTGTCTCTGTGTCCAGGAAGCATAAGCAGTTACTGGTCTTTCCTCCCCTTCATCTCCATCCCCCTTCTTCTCTTCCCTTTCTTCCCCTTCCCTTCCCCTCTTTCCTTTCTTCTCTTTTCTATTCTCTTCCTCTTACTTTCCTACTGCTCCCCTTCCCTTCCTCCCTCCTCCCATTTCCTTCTCTCCTTCTTTCTCTTTTCCTCTATCTCTTCGTAAGCTTTACAAAGTAGGATACACTTACTAAAACTGATTCCTTTGCCCTGACACACTTGCAGACCGCTCCCATCTGCCTTTGTAGCCCAGTGACTGAATCCTGGCAATAAACATTGAGGAAAGCAGCATCCATTTCAATGGGCCCTGGCCCGGGGCAAGCTACCCTGTATCCTTCCTGCTCAGTTATCTCATCCTGTGCCTGCCAGATAACTCTGTGCAGGAATTCCACTCAGTGGAGGCCCGGGATAGAGAATGTACAGGCTAGTAGGTCCCAGTAAGATAGCAGAGAACTTATTCCTTCTGCACTGGGCGTAGGGTGTAAATGACCAAGTCTTATGGGGTTAACCTATGGAGGTTTCCACATTGACTTGGAACAGCAGAGGGACTTGCCTGCTGACCTAATGGAGGAAGCAGAGAGAAGGCATGTAAGTCTCTGAGACTTAAGGGCTACTACACATATAATAGAGTCAAAAAAATGCCTTTTTCAAATAAATTCTAAATAAACAGATTCCCCTGGCTTGTTCTATGATCTACTGTCTCCACTGTGCAATTCTGTGTTCTGTTACTAATCACTTGAGGAACAGGCAGGCAGACAGACAGAGACAGACAGACAGACAGACAGACAGACAGTCACAGAGAGAGGATGGAGGAGAGAGAGAGAGAGAGAGAGAGAGAGAGAGAGAGAGAGAGAGAGAGA
>NW_021604707.1:3588293-3625189 GCF_004785775.1 Grammomys surdaster
AGAGAGAGAGAGAGAGAGAGAGAGAGAGAGAGAGAGAGAGAGAGAGACCTATAACTGGACAGACAGACAGATAGAGAGTGGGTGACATAGGGAGAAAGGGCTTGGCTGTCTGCCCATCAATGGCTTTCTTAGCACCTAGGCCTGATGACTTCTTGTGGCCGACTTGCAAGAAAACCTGTCAAGCTATGTTGTCTGACTTGGTGTCTTTCTACCCAAGATAAAAATCCCATTTGTTAGTAGAGAGGGGAGATTGAATGCTGAGTGGGAAAACAGAGTCTATTAAAGAGAGGGAAGGTGTAGCTGTGACTGAGTAGAACAGCTCAGATTCATGATGCATGGGCCAGTTCTTTGCTTTTGTGCATAGCTTGTTCCTGAATTCCGTGGTCCGTGGGGTACAGGCAAGAGTACTTAGCGTGGTCCTACCCGGGGAGGAGGGCTAGAGGTCAAAGCACAGCCAACTTTATCAATCCAAGTGCAGACCTATCTAAGAAGCAAGCATCCCAATCATTCCTTTTGTTTAACCAAACGCCCCCCCCACACACACACGCACACAATCACTCTATTTTCCAGGTGCCCTCATCCCTCTAAAGCAAAGTATCTTCTGCCTCTCCACACTGCTTCTAGTGCAGTCCCCATTGCAGGAAAACAGCCCTTAGCAGCCTTTGTGTTCCAGGCTCCTGAGAAGGTGCTGTGCTGGTGCCCTGAGAGCCTGCAGCTTCTCCCTTCTTCAGTTAACACCATAAAAACACAGATCTCCTTCCCTCCGACTCTGGCAGTTACCATGTGGTGTTAAGGCTGCTCTCTCTCCCTCTCCTGCTTGGCATTGCTAAATGCCATTCCCTGTGGCACTCAGTGTAGGCCTGCAGGGAGAAAATAACACAGAATTAACCTTGAACATAGGTGTGGGGGTGAAGAAAACAACTTTACCAAGACCAGAATAATAAAGGGCCAGTAACCACTCCCTTAATGTTATCTCTCTGGGGGGGCTGTGTGGGAAAAATGGCTGGATTTTTGCCTTTGATAATAGGACTTAGTGCTTGGATTAATCTCCCTTCTTTCCACCCACATGTCCAGGCAGTGCTGGCAAACATGCCAGCTAAGAAACAGAGGTCAGCAGTCCCAGCATCTGTTCCCCCAGGGACCAGGCATAAGAGGACAGCCTAGCTGAACATTGCTCCAGTCATGAGCCAAAACAAGTTCCAGGAGCCTGAACATTTGGCACCCAGATGTTGGAATTTCAAGGATAGACTTTACATGGTTCAGCAAAATCCAGTGGTTTATAGCAGGTTGGATAGACTGCCTTCCTTTGCCTTCTCCAATTTCTACTTCAATGAGTCTGATTTTCGAAACTATCTTGTCTACCCATCAAAGGAACACTGGGGAAGTCTGGGTGCTCAGATAGTAATGAACTTAGATGTCCCTCAGAGGGGTATTAGGAGGGTCTTGCTAAATAGAGTTGTTGATGCACTTGTCTGGGGTGGTCTACTGTGTAAATTCTATCTCAAAGACAAAGGCGATGTCAGTCCTGCTGTGGGTCGTACTTTGGTTAGCATTCATGGCAGGTGAACTTTTACTGAGTTAAGCGACCTGGAGGTGTATCTGTTAAAGCAGGACTAAGAAGGTATTTAGGACCTTGGGTGGGAGACCTTGTGCCTTTCAGAACTGCTGATCTCTGAACCTCAAAAGGTCATGAGTCTAAACCTTACAGGAACCTTTAAAGTCAGGGACCCTGATTAATGAGACAGTCATGCAACATCAGATAGGAGAATGGACTCATTTTCCAAGAGGCACATGAACTGAACACAGGCTATAAACAGTGAGTGACTCTTAACTCTATGGTCAACTTGTCATGACTTTGTCCTCCAAGCGGCCTCTCAAACAGAGGGCCCAAAGAATTATAAGCCTCCTCCTTCTCCGATGTCACCAACAGATTGGCAGAAACATCACAAAGAGTTTGGAAAAAGCAAGGTAGGGTACAAGGTGCTTATCAGAAAGTCTTTTCCTTTTACAAGGGCTTCACAAGGATTCCCAGAGAATGCTAGAGTAACTGCTTAACCAGATCTGTGCACTTCAAGGGAACATGGCTGCTATCAGATAGACACCAGACATCACCAGGCAAGATCTCTCCATCTTGGAGAGAGCTTCTCCAAAGACAATGAGCAGAGTCACTGCATCCAGAATTCTCTACCTCTGGTTAATCTGTTTCCTCCTCTCCCAGACTCTTAACCAGCTCCTCTGTCTTAGAGTTGCCATTTCGCTTCATCTTGTCCTCCTTTCGCCCTTTGTATTCGACACACCCCGTTGCCTTCCCAATTACTACTGTGGAAATTCACTCTCTCCCGTGTCTATTTCCGACTCTAGAAGGAGCAGGCCATTGTCAGCCACTTCAGGTAGGACTCTTCTCTTGTTGCTCTCTCCCACATGAGTCCATCCTACCTACAGTGGCGATGGCAACCTATGTGTTCTGAGAGCCTTCAAATCTGTACGATCAATGTTCCACGTTCCAATATCCGAAGACTTCTCAGATGCCAGGTGTTCTGAAGGACGCTGATTGTCAGCCAGAAAGAAGAAAGCAGGCAGAGGAAAAGGAGAAGGAAAAAGCTTGCTTTCAAGTACTATGAAGCTCATCAAATGACACAGTTATCTACCAAGGAGCTCCAGCCAGACACCTAGGAGTGGTCCCCGACTCATCCCTCTCTCCCATCATCTCCCAGCTCAGTTTTTAAGCCCTAAAAGTTCTTTAGTGTCGACTTATGTGGAACAAAGAACTTGTTTCTGAGGACCACTGCCTTTTCATATAGCCTCCTTTCATGGTTTAGGTACATGTTCTTCTTTTTAGTAATCAAATTAAATTTTTATATAAAAATAATATTTTATTAAAATTTAATTTTTTACAATTTATTTAAAATTCAATTAGCATTAAATTTCATTCTGTAATTTTTAAACAAAACTTGTTTTTGTTGACTCCTTTTTCTCCTCTTCTCTCCTAAGACCCTAAACCCTCCTTGAACCTCCACCTTCCTGGTATCCTTCCCACTTTCACATCACTTGTGTCCCGGTGCCTTCCTCTTCTTCTTTGACACCTCTTGTTATTTTTTCAATCTCCTTGCCCCTTTCTAGTTTCATGGCCTGCTTCCACATGCACCCTCATTCACATATATACACACAAACACTGAAAGCCAGGATCTGTGAAAGAGAAAGAACATGCAATTTTTATGTTTCTTTGTCTGGGTTCTAACCTTCTAACTTCATCTATTTTTTGCAAATGTAATGTTTGTTTCTTTTTTATTAAAGATTTATTCATTTTATGGGTGCGTTAACATGTACATATGTTGCATTGTATACAGGGCAGCTCTTCCTCCTTTACAGTGGCTTAGCATGAACTGCCCCCCTCCCCCCAGCTACTTCTCAGTCTTCCTTGACCTCCTCCAGAATGCTACTGCTTGTTGCCAAGTAAGTGCCACAAGAAAGCAATAAAGGAATGACTAGGTCTGCCTGGACAGGCATTTAGCATGTCGGGAGTTTTAACCAGAGCCATATTAGCCTTGGCATTCACACCATTTAGGCAACACTAATATTTTCCCCAGGAGAGTGACAATTCTAATTACTCTTAGAAAGAACTGCCCCCGTGACTCAGCAGTCAACAACAAACTCCACCCATTAATAATGTTTTTTTTTTCTCTCTCTCTCAAGGGATAGGGTCCCTGCAGGTAGAAGTTTACCACACAAATCCCATCTGACTTATTTTCTGGTCCCTTGGGAAGACAGGCTCCATAAATGATTGGTTAGAAGAGCTTAATGAGCTCTCGTGCTGGTGGTTCAACAGGATTGTTTTTATGCTTTCTTTTTACCTCTTCTCCATCTGCCTGGGAACACTTCTCATAAAGTCTTTCTAGTCCATACAATGAGTCTGTTTCCACAGTACCTTAACCTAAATATCAAAACACTTTATGGGAACCAGGAAGCAAAGTATGCAGTCTACATGGCTGTATGAGCACTCAAATATGAGATTTCCAGATATGACTTCTAAGTCTGCCGCTTGCCCATGACAAGAAAGTGGTTGAGTGTCTTAGAATCTCCAAGTCAAGATGCTATCCATCATAGCTACCATATTCCGACTGGAGATAATATTGAATTTTTATGAACTCCAGATCATATTGACAATCTAAAGGTCATCACAACTAATGACAGTAATGTTGTAAATAGATTTTTGAAATTGCTTGCAACAAACTCAAATTATGAAACCTAGTTACTGAAAAACAAGAAGCAGAGGGAAGTTAACAATGGGTCATAAGAAGAAGGAAAAGACCCCAGGCTGAGTCTGATACAGGAGAGGAACCAGACTTCAGAGGAAAAGATTGACAAGTAACAGTGTAAGAAAATAAACAGTCTCAACTCATGCAGACTTTAGAGAGCACCCTAGAAAGTTTGGTTACTTTCTGAAGATCATTGAAACAGGTGAAGTGTTTTAAAGCAGAAAGAGGGCCGGCAAAGTTTTTCATTTAAGGAAATCATTTTAATGCAGTGTGGGGATTAGACCCAAGGCAAGTAAAACCAGAAAGAGACACACTGGCTTAAGACTGACCATAGGAATCCAGGTTGAAGTGATTGTAGCCGGCTTCGTCGTGACCACTGTCTGGCCATTCAGATGTTCCCAGTCAGCATTCCAAACCCAATCAAGTTAACAAAATCAACAAATAGTCAGCTGAACACTTAGTGCTGGATTACAGCCCAGATTGTGTCTTGACATGTGCTCTATGTGACAGGAGTTTCTAAAGAAGCCAAGGTTTTCTGATGGCTATGTTAAGCCAGCTCTATCTGGCTTAACATAGAAGCTGCTTCCTCCTGCCTTGGTAAAAAGGACCTTCTTGCCTCATTACCATTCATGAGGCATATTCATCTGTCCTTGCATTCATTATATACTATGCTGTGTATCCTTGGGTTTCTCTGCCTATCTTTGATCTCCCAGCACCTTCAGTCTTTCTTGGCTGATTCCTATACACTGGGATTTCCCCAAATTGAAAATGATCCAAGTGAGAGAAGGCAGTGGCCAGGGCTGGAGGTTAGCAGCAGGGATGAAGAGGTGTGGCTGGAAGAAAGAATTAAATGGACATTGAGATCCAAGGTGTCTCACCTCATCTGAGGAATTGTTATCCAAAGTACTACCTCCGGGAAGGTGAACCGAATCAGTAGATGGCACAGAATTTCAACCAAAAGATATCTGTTTGATTTGCAGCTGTGGAATTTATCCATTAATTATGATGAGCTCCATTAGATTGGGTAAGCCACTTAACCTCTCCAAATCCCCACTTTCCTCATCCATAAGACAGAGAGAATAATCACCTGCTTTATGGAGAAGTTGGTAGCACAAGTCAAATACAACACACAGAATGTTTGTACATAGTCAAATATTACATAATTGTAGAACAATGAATGGTACCATTCTTCAGAGAGCCAGTCACATCAGACACAGAAGAAACAGACAAAGAGACAGTCATCCAGCCTTTCATCCAGGCTCCTGCCTTGATGCTTCTTAGGCCTACCTTGATTTGTAACCAGCTAGGGTTTTCTTTCCATGCTTCCTTAAATTTTATAAAGCCTTTCGTCGTGAGAAAACTTCACAAGAATCTTATTAGACACAGCAAAGACCAAAATCAGCACAAAGCTTACATATAAAAGCTTTAGCCAAAAAATAGGGATTTTCTCTGGAGGCTCTATATGTGCTTAAATGGCGCAGAGAACTAAATTGTGAAATTACAAATGAGATGGGGAATGGCATATTTGATTATACAGAGTCATCTGCAATGCCTCATAACACGTGAGAAATCTGAGAGGCTGTTTTTCTGGCAGCGAGCCCTGGCAGGGTCTGCAGAAGAACCGAGGGAGTTCTATCAGGACCTTCATGCCTGCCGCCTGTGTCTCACTTTCTCCCCTGATTCTAAAGGCTCACAGAGACATTCAACTTGATTTACGTGAAAAGAAATGAAAAGATCAGCACTGTTTCACAGGCAACAAGATAGCATTATAAAGCAATGGGAAGGCATGGTCTCTGTTCTCAGTTTACCAAGGGCCTAGGGTCACCACATACAATCCAGTGTTGACAGGGGCTGCTTCACCTACTGAAAATGAGACCCCCACCTCCACCCCCACCCCCAGATGTGCTGGGAATAAATCCTAGAACCACCACTTACTAACCTGGAGGACTTAACTTTCCATCTGCTGTAAAACAGAGTTGATGTTACCTACTGAAATGACACAGGTGGATAACCATCACCTTCACCCCGGAATCATTTCACAGATAGCCAGGTGCCTTGTGTTTTGTAGGTGGCGCTGTGACTAAAGATGTGGTGGTAAGAGACTTGGTGACCCTTGACCTCCCTCAGATGGAGTCTGAGTTCTTGATACCATGTCCTAAGACATATATGAGACACCATCACCTTTGTAACCCATGAGTTCCGCTCCGTCACTCAAACTGAAGCCAAGATCAAAAGCAGCAGCTGTCCTCTCTTCATCTAGCTCCCGTTGGAGCATCCAAAGCCAGTCTTCTGACACATAACTGACCCTGACTTCACACCAGAGTTCCTTCTGCTGGGGCACTCCCCCTGAGGTGTTAACATGGCTTCAAGCAGGTATGCGGGAGGCATGCAGCAGAGAGCAGATTGAGGACTGTGTCAGGAAGTCCCTGGTCCAGATGTGAAAGCGGAAGGGAAGCTTGTCTCTGTGTTTCATCTTCCAGCTCTGAGAAATTCCAGAAGAGGGGCAGGGAACTCCACATCAGGGCTAGGTCTTGCTTCTCCTCTCCCTAACCAGGCCACTGAGGTTGTATCCCCAGAGGTCAACGTCAAGATATATTTAAAGCCTTGTGCAGAGGTCCACAGCAGCCCTTACTACCAGAATTTATAACCTGCATATAGAGAGCCCAGACAAATCCATCACAGTGGACAAAACACATAATAAATCCGTGTGTGTGTGGTATGTGTGTGTTAGTGCAAGGGTACACAGAACGTGTTGAATAGAGAGGATGAGAAGGCAGGTCATTATTGTAGTTTAGCTTGATTTTGTTCCATAATCACTGTTAAGTGGATGGGGGTGGGCAACACATAAAGAAAATATTCTCTCTACATGGACCCTCTTCCTGTTTCCCTCATGCCATGAAGTCTTCCCAAGAAGACTCTGTGAAGTATTTGTTAAAATATGTTCCATTTTCTAACACACACACACACACACACACACACACATGAATGCATGTACACAAGCACACATGCACAAACATAGCTTAGTAACCACTCTCAGTCAGGGGAACCAGTGTTTCTCAACCCTTTTCTTGGTCTTTTTGGTAGGAATATAATAGTTCAGGAACCCTCGGTTACAAGATCCCTTTGACAATCAACTCAGAATTGTTTTTGGACCTGCCTTACCTCTTAGCTAACTCCTTTAGTGGAAAGAAGCTGAGTGGAGATGAAGGCAGCCTACAGTATAGTACTTCCTAGAAGACTCAGGAAAATAAAAACGTGTTCACCCTGCACCTACATCCAACCATGAAGCCCTGATGACTTGCTCTGTTGAATTTACCTCTGATGTGCCAAGATCTCTCTCTCTGTTCCCCTTGTTTTCAATCTCTTTCTCCCAGACCTCCAACTGGTCATTCAGGCACCATGTCCTTCAGAACTCTGACTCACCCCCACAGCCTTGCTCAGTGTCCCTCATCTATGCCCTCAAGGACCCTGGCTGTACATTTTCACAGCACTTTTGCCATATGGTATTAAAAAATCATGTGTTTGGGAATCTGCCTCAGACATCAGTTGAGAACAGGGCTTTGTCACCCTTAAGTGCCTAGCTCCTGTCTGACATTCTTAAGGTGCTCAAGAGCTACTGCTAGTCTGACATGGCACATCCTTCCAGGCTAGCTCCTGGTGTGTCTACCTATATCACTGGGCTGGAGGTGGGTAGATGGTCAGGTCATAATTTGGATACTCTAGTGTCTAGCACAACTCTTGGCACTTTGTTACAAAAGGGGAAAAATGAATGAATTTGTATATGAATAAGTCTCTAGTGAGTACATTTGTGAAGGCGTTTCCCAATTCTAAAATAATTCTGGTTTTAATTTGTATTGTCTGCTCTGTGTGTGCACACAGACAATAAGAACTGGTTCATTTGGCTAGGGGAATATGGCATTCCTGTAGAACAGATGGGAAGAGCTTTAAAAGACAAAAGAAGATTTCACCTGGGCCCAAAGCATGGCCATGTGTTAGTCAGAGTTTCTATCACTGTGATAAAACACATTGACTAAATTCAACTTGGGAAGTAAAAGGTGAGTTTCATCTTACAGACTGTAGTCCATCATCCAAGAAAATTACAGCAGGAACTCAGGATAGACACCTGGATGCAAGATCTGATGCAGAAGCCATGGAAGAGTGCTACTCACTGGCTTGCTCCTCATGGCTTAATGACCTGTTTTCTAATAGTACCCAGAGCCCCCAATCCAGGGGTAGTTCTGCCCACAGTGATCCTGGCCATTTCATATCAATCATCAATCAAGGTAAACACACCACAGATGTGCCCACAGAGCAATCTGACGGGAGTATTCTCTCAATTGAAGTTCCCCCTTCTACAATATCTCTAGCTCATGTCAAGTTGACATAAAACTACTCAGAAAGCTATAATTCGAGGACACTGGTAGAAAGAGAGGGACACTCTGGAAGGAAGGGACAGTGGCAGGAAAGGGTACTCTGGCCCTGGAACTTGTTTTCTCGGTCTGATCTCTACAGAAAGTAGACAAATGGGCTTGGCTCTTTTTTCTGCATCCACTTCTGATTTTTAGAGCAAGCCTTTCACCTGAGTTGTTCCTCATGTGGAATACCTCAGAGCTGAACATGCCTAGATGGAAATCAGCAGGTCAACGGGTGAATAAATGTTTGCCCAGGACTAAGTGTTTTCTAGGATTCAAGACTTTCAAGGCAGAAATGAAGAGCGTGTCAGATAAACAAGGATAGGACGGTCACTTTAATCTTATGAAAAAAAAGAATAAAAGTAACTTAGGGCCACTTTCAGAAAACTCACCCTCCCCACATTCCCTATCATGGGCTCTAGTTTCTGATTTATTTTCAAAATGGGAAACAAAATAAAACAGTTTTATAACCGAAAAACAAAAGTTTCTCCTTCCAAGGAGTTTCTTTCCATGACTCTCCACTCAGTTCAGGTTATGTGTGCCAGACCTTGGGAATGCAATAGGACAGTCATGCCAGACCTCGGGAATGCAATAGGACAGTCACCAGAACATGTTTACAAGCTCTTGTGTAACCACTTTCAGCAGTCAGAACTTCTCAAATACACAGCAATGCTCTTCACTGGAACCGATCCTACAGTCCCAAGAATGGAGCAAGCACCTGGCACACATGTCATATCTTTTCTTGATTGTCAAGTTGAAACACTTACAGAAAAGGAACCTCAAGTGAGAGACTGTCTCTGTTAGATTACCCTATAGACATATCTGTGGGGCATCTTTTGACTGCTGATTGACAGGGACGGGTCTAATCCACTGTGGGCAGTGCTTCAGGCAGGTACTTCTGGGCTATATAATAAAGAGACTGAGCAGAAGCAAGCCAGTAAATAGAATTCATCCACCCTCTCTGGCTCAGTTTCTGCCTGCATGTTCTGTCGTCAGACTGTATGTAGCCTGTAGGCTAATAATCTGTTTCCTCCTTGAGTTGTTTTGATCATGTTTTTCACAGCAAAAGAAAAGTATATTTGTTAAATGGGTGGTTTACTGGCTTTGTAAACAGTAGTGGATTATTCTTTGACTATTCCACAGTCACGATGAAACAATCCAAACATGGCCAGTGTAAATGTACCTCTTGAAAATATCCAACTCTCAGGACTAGGTCCTCGACATATATATAATAGCTTCCAATTTAGTCCAATTAAGGGATTCCTGAGTGTTCAAATGAGCAGGTCTCTGATTTTTGTGTGTTTTCTTGGGCTTTTTACCTTCTGTCAAGTTGTCTTGTCCAACCGTAATGTGATAGTTTTGGTTTCATCTTATTATATTTTATTGTTTTATGTATTTTTAAATGGATGGATGGATGGATGGATGGATGGATGGATGGATGAAAACCCAGCTACTAGAGTAAAGATTGACAACTGAACTGTCACTTATACTTGCTGGGAGAGGGGAAATCAGTTTTCTCCAATAGAGTAACACTGGGTATATCAACCACTCCAGGACAGGCCTCATGTTCAGGAGTAGTTGGCCAATGTATAATGAACTCTGCAGGCGTGTGTTTGTTTGTGTGTGTGTGTGTGTGTGTGTGTCTGTGTCTGTGTATTTTGTTACAGTTTGGTATTTTATCTTTTAGAGGTGGGTAATTTATTTTGTTTTCTTGGTTTGGGAGGACTCTATTGTTGTTTTGCTTTTTTGTTTGATTGTTTGTTGTTGTTTGCTTGTTTTTGAAAGAGAACTTGAAGTTAGTGAGTAGGAATGGAGAAGGGATCTGGAAGGACTTGGTGAGGGGAAGAATATTACCAAAATGCATTTTAATTTAAAGACTGTTTTAAATAATTTAAAAAAGTAAGTAATAAAGCTGCTTTCTGCTTATAAACAAAATAATAATAATAACCAACTCTAATTTCAGTACTGTTTTAATGGTGTCTGGGGCTATTCTGGCTGTTGAACCTACCTTGTTACATCACCTTTAGATGCAGAGATGCAAGTGTTCACTCTGTAAGCACAAAGGCTCAGCAGCCTGGGCATGGATGCTCTCAGACACACTTAGAGTCAGTGACAAGCAGGCTCCATGTGCACCTCTACTGGTTTAGCAGTACAGTCCAGCGGTGACAGGCTGTGGCACGCCCTCCGTACTGATCCTATAGGCCCTGGCACCATTAGGCCAGTAGGCTTCAAGAAACTCTACCTGTGCTCTGCTGGGATTTAAGAGGAGGAATCTCAACTTGGATTTAGGATAGAGAAATAATTTACAGATGAGTTGATTTCAAATTCTTATATTTTCCCCAAGTTTTTACTTTAAACAAAATTCAAACCCATAAAAAGCTAAAAATACAATGGACTGAAAACTTGCATGTTTTTCTCTCATGCTGACTGCTTAAACGCCACCCTATGTGTATGAGATTCCCCACTCCACCAAACCACTTAAGAATGCATCGTGGATATCTCGACACTTCACCCCTGAAATATTGAGGATGTTTTTTTCTAAGGAGATCATTATCCCACATAAGCACAGTGATTTTTGTATTCTCAAGCTTCTTAGCTCCCATGATATTAACACAATAATATTATCTAATGTATTGTTCATATGCAAATTTCCCCAAGTGCATTAATAATGTTCTTTGTAGCATTGTTTGATCCAGGGTCCAATAAAAAAAAAATCGTCTACTGCACACAATTGTCATTCTCATTAGTTTCTTTAATCTAAAACAGTCTCTCCACTAGGTTTTTTAGTTGTTCCTTTGCTTAGTTCTATTTTTTTTTTATTTTTTTAAGAGATTCACTTTTATTATTTTTAATTACGTGTTTCTGCACATGGGTATGTTCATAGTTGTGTATATGCCCTCGAGGCCAATGTATAGGAACTTCCCAGAGCTGGAGTTGGAAGCAGTTATGGGACATCCAATGTGGGTGCTGGGAACTGAACCTGGGTCCTCTGGAAGGGCAATATGTGCTCTTAATGACATTATCATCTCTCCAGTTCCTGTTTTCCTTCCTTATTAGGAACGATTTATTGTACACAGCACTGGATTGCATAAGAGCACTTTCATGTAAACACATGATGCACCATTTAATTTCTTTCTGGTCTTTCATGGAGTTAATAGTTCTGAATTTGGAGCTAGTTTTATTATAGAATGTCCAGTAAACTGAACTTACGAATCTATCTCTTCGTTAATGGACTTCCACTACATACTTCTTGTGTCAGTACCGCCTCAGTGGCCTCCTCCAGACCAGCATATCAAGAAGTTCTAAGCATCTTTTTGTTTGATATTGGTATATCTCCTTGGTAGTCTACAGGGAGAGACAGTGGGAAAACCTCTTCCCTATGTGCTTTCTCCCAGTGGTGCTACCATCGACGGATGATGTTTACCTGAATCAGTGAGGGCAAATGGTGATTTTTCTAATGATACTTTATTTCTCTATATGTAGAAAATGGTGTTCTATAAAGAATACTCTCTGATCTTAAACACACACACACACACATCACACACACACACACACACATCACACACACACACACACACACTGTTTTGTTAACTTTTTTTTTTTCTCATCTTAAAATAATGACAGACCCACCAACCATTGCAGAACTGACAGAGGAAAGCATTCCCAGAATCTGGTTTTTACAGAGAACACTATGAAACCAGAATACTGACACAGGCATAATAGGATTAACAGGGCTATAGACCTGATTTGAATTACACTTTTACATTTGTAGTTTCTCCTTAACTCTCGCCTTTTGTGTTGTATTATAATCTGTGCCATCACTATTTTTTTTTTTAGCTGCTCACGTTACTTCAAATTTAGCCGGGGGAACCCCCTCAAGCCAGCTCCTGACTTCTTTGAATAAGCCATTCAAGATGCCGTTACAGGCACTTTTCCTTATACCATGACTCACTAAGGATGCACAGGGAACCGCATTCGAAAGTTTTTGAAATTCTTTATTTTCCATAGCATCGTGCTGTAAAGTTAACACATGGTTGCCTTCTTTGGTTTGTTTCATTCTGTGTGCAGCTTTAAGATCTGTTTTGCATTCATCCCCTTGATTCGATTTAATTTTACTTTACCATGCATAAAACAGTCATATGATTTATAAGTCAAAATTAGATTAAAAGGTCTACTCAGAGAAGTCTCACTACCATCCGTATCCCTGGTACCCTACTCCTCCACACCCCCAATAAGCAAGCATTCCAAATAGCTTCTGAGTCATGCTTTCCACCTTGGTGTCTGTATATATAAAAATAAACAAATAAGTACGTGTCGGGAGGTATGTTTCTTTATTTCTTCCACACAAAAAATGTAACACACTACCTGTATTCTTTCACACCTTGCTGTTTGCCCTTAATAACGCTTGCTAGAAATCATTGCATATCAATTCACAGAGAGCTTCCTCATTCATTTTTACATTGCGTGTCTGCTGTAGTGAGAATGTACCAAAACTTATTCAGCAGATCTATTATAGAGGGAATTTAAGCTGATGTCAATGCTTTGTTACAGCAAATAATGTCTCAATTTTTTAAAAAAAAATCATAAGTAGTTCACATCTGTGCAGTCCAATTTCAGGGTGAATCTCATAAAGAAAAATTGCAATATTCCCAGGAGAAATGCATGATTTTGCTAGATATTTTCCTCCATGGAGACTGGCCATTGTATTTACTACTGATTTATAAGGCTGCCTATTTCTCCGCAACCTCATGAAAGCTGAATTTTGTCAACCCAAGAGGTGACAGGGGGTGTCTGAAGTACAGTTTTAGTTTAGCCTGAGCAATAACTTGTATGTTGTTTTGGGCCTATTTGCATGTATTTTTCTGTGACATTGCCTATTTGTTTCTTTGGCTTCTGTTTCTTTCTAGTTTGGATACTTTAATGTAGTGATCCTTTAACAACTGCATGCATTAAGAAGTTAGCATCCTTTGTAGGTAGCCTACATGCTTCCTTCAAGTTTGCCACTTGTGTTTTGAGTTTGTGGGTCTTCTTACCGTGTTTTCAAAAGAGCTGGATTTTTATTAGTTTAGAAGGATTGGCGAGTGTAAGGAGTTGGGAGGGGAAATGAGAGTGCAGGTGTGATTGGGATACATCATACCAAGTACGAAATTCTCAGAAAATAACTTAGAAAATAAAAAAACAACAAAGCAAAGGAAAAATCATACTCTAGTTTCTCTTTTATTAAATCTGAATCTTGTTTCCTCCCACTAGGTGTTTGTGGATTTTGTGTTTGTTTTTTGTTTATTTGTTTATGTTTTTATTTAAATCTCTAGTCTAATTAGCATTACTTGGAATTAGGGTATGACATATTTTTAGCCTTTTTCAAATGTCTGTTCGGGTATCTCTGTCCTAGACCTTCTTAAATTGGGAAGCACTGTAGCATTCTATACCTAATGAGCTCTACGGTCAATACTGGGCATGTCAAAACAGAACCCAACACTCACAGAATTTTCTTTCTCTACATGTTGAATATGAACTGGCAAATTGTGAGAGAAAGACACTGTGGGGAAAGAGCAGAAATCAGAAATTCAGAATTTCTAAGCTTGTATATTCTGCTTAATTTTTGTTTTATTTTGCACCATGTAGTCCAAGCCAGCCTTGAGTTCATTTTGCAACTGAGGCTAGCAATGATCTTCCTGTTTCTACCTCTGAAGCCCTGGGATTATATAATCATGTGTCACCATACCTAACATTTTTTCCTTAGTATTTTTAAATCATACATGCTAATAACAGGGATCGCAAAAGAAAAATAATACAATGAAAAGTAAATCCATTGTCAACATCAGAGTACAGCCTCTCTGGAAGCAACCATACTCCATCAAGAAGACACAACAAGTACAGGTGTTTGCCACCCAGCCGGGTGATCTGAATTTGATCCCTGAAACGCACAGGGTGGAAAGAGAGGACCAACAACCTCAAGTTGTTCTGTAACCTCCACACAGGCTCTGTGACATACCCATGCCTCCTTACACAAAACAAAACAAATATATGAAAAATAAAAGCAATCACTGTGTCGGTTTCACAGATATCCATAGGTACATGTATAGGATCCTATGCAGACGGGAGTAGGGGACAGAAAGACAGAAGGAGGAGCTAAAAACAAAAGAGAAGGAATATTAAATATTCATTCAGCTCCATGGAGAGACTGGCAATGCACAGGTACTAATTATCACAATTTATCATCCCATGGTCACCCAGGTTTTCTGCGTTCATCATATTGTGTAGATGAAAAGCTGATGGTCAGAGGAGGCAAAGCAAACTTCTCTGAAGATGTCAGCCAGGATATGGGCCCGAGTCTCCCCTTCGCTCTGCACCACAAGGTGGACATTCAGAAAGCAGATACCTATCTTATATAAATGGCCATTTGGAACATAAGAAGCACATTCCCCCAAAATCATATGACAGCAGAAACAAAGGGGTATGGAAGCCCTGAATAAGAAGTTAACATATCCCGTGGTGTTCTCGTGCTTTCTCTGACAAGACGCCATGATGCGGAGGTGGCTCGTGCATCAGGGTAAACTCGCCCATCCCCAAACTCTCGACCATGTTTTCCCTAAGTAGTACTAGCAGAAGAAAGAAAAAGATCAAAAGAGCCAGACTGAGTCAAGAAATGTTAACAGCCATGATTCAAAGACACGTGGGGGCAGGGGGATGCAGATCTGGTGACTCAGAAGGGTCCATTCCTTAGTCATTCAGCAGTTTCTACTGCACATTAGTTTTTTGGAAAAAGATTTTCGAAGTGGAAGGGGGAGGTAAAAATAAAGGACAGCAACAGAAGGATTTTGCTTTGCAACAGCAGCTCTCCTGGCAGCATGCAAGGAAAATATAGAGGGGAAAGCATTGTTATGCTATTCCAGAGAGAGGGCTTTTGAATAGGGAAGTAGATGGGTGTCAATTTCTGTGTATTAAAACATTCAAAACACAGCTCCCTTCTAACAGCAGTTCCCTCTATTGTAGTGGAAATGTGTTTTTCTCCCTCTCATCTTCACATATCATAGGCTGCGGAGGTGCACATGTTAAAGGGAGGAGAGTGCAGCTCCCCTGGAAATGTCACACTGTTTTGCAGGGTGTCAGGGATGCTGCTTTAGGACTGATGATGTCCTTGACTTGGACACTTGATATTGACCTCGGTAATGTCCATTTTCTTGAAACCCTGCAGTGTGTGATTGAGATGGGCCCCTTCAATGGATGCTTTGTTAGGAAACAGTGTAAATCCAGTTCCTGAGCGATCCAATGATTCCCACCCCACCCCCTTTTCACTATTGCCCAGTTTCCACACCTCAAAGCAATTTGGAGGTTCTGGGATTTGAGATTTCCTGTTTGAGCTTGACTTGAGTGTGTTCCCTTCTACTCTGTTCACCAACTGCACCTGTATGCCTCTAGCTTTGCAAGTATCCCTATACTTACCCAGATTCCCATTCGTACAAGGATGCTCATCTTTAGCAGGGTGATCACATGAGGCATGGACATCTATCTTTGCATCAGTGTTAATCCTAGTCCTGGCATTAATGCTCATTTTTGCTGTCATGGCAATTCTTTCATGAATGTCTGTCTTTGTAAGGCTATGTACCCTTGCATGGATGTTCATCTTTGCATGAATGCATATCCCTGCCTAGCTGCCCAATTTTCATAGATGTCTATCTTTAAATATATGGTTAGTCTTGTATAAATGTCCATCGTTATGTGGATCTCAGTGTGAGTATATACTTTCACAGGTGCCTACCTTCACATGAATGCCCAACTTTGTCTGGATGCCATCTTTTCATGGATGGCCAGCCTGCCATAAATGCCCATCCTTATGGGAATTCTATCTTTACGTGGATATTTTTTGTGTAGATATCGTCTTTATATGAATGCCCAGTTTGCATATATGTCCGTTTTTTATGGATGCCCAACTTTGCGTGAATATCCATGCTTATGTGGACGCCCATCCTTGAGTTGATGTCCACTCTTGCACAGATGTCCATCTTTTAATGGTTTCCCATTTTTATTTACGTATCCAGTCAGCACAAATGTACATTTTAATGTACATATCACCTTAACATAAAAGTCCATTTTTACAGATGCCCATCTTGTAAGCATGCCCCACTTTACATGTATGTCTGCCCTTGCATGAATGACTACCTTTACATAGACACCAACCTGGTATGTGTGCTCATCGTCATGTGGGTCCTATCACTGTGTACATCCCACTTTTAATGTATATGAGGGCATTGTTCCTGAAAGAAAATCTTTATTCCAGTATCTAACTTCTGACTTCTAAGCTCCTTCTGTTAATCCCTTTTCTCTGTCTTTTACGTTATTTGCTTTAACTGTGACTTTAAGAGTCTAACCAAGGAAATTTTAAACCATCTCTCTTCAAGTTTTCTCATCTCTGGACTGAAGAATATCTCTCTGCTTTTCCTTGCTGTCTTATTTAAAAACCCAACTAAAAGTTCATGATTCAATCATTTACATTTATTTTTTATTTGTATGTGTGTGTTTATGTGTCTGTGTACTTGAGTGTGTGTGTGTGTGTGTGTGTGTGTGAGAGAGAGAGAGAGAGAGAGAGAGAGAGAGAGAGAGAGAGAGAGAGATGTCAGAGCAGAAAAAAATCTATTCTTTCTTGTCCCACCATGTACACTCCAGGGATCAAAGTCAAGTCACCAGATTTGGCATCAACAGCCTTTACTTAGTGAGATATCTTGCTGGCTCCACAAATGTCTATGATTTATAGTAACTCTCCCTTGAATTTTCCAAATGTAGAAATGGCTGCATTTTTATTCCATAGCATCTGTCTACAAATCCATCAACCAGGCGATTTAGAAGATACCTTGCTATGTGCTAGGCACAACCAATAGCAGAATAAGTGACATTTGCAAGATATATCCCAATCATGAAGACATTTCTCCATGATGGTTTTTATGAGCAGAAAGAGATGAAATGCTTACTAGCCCAATTCCAGGTTTAAAAAACAGGCTCAGAAAGTCCCGATGTCTGCTAAGAAGAGGCAAGGCAACAGATTCGAATAACATTTACTTAAAAGTTTAAGTGCTATGTAGTTACCACAGAGCTCTATGCGTGTTCACACATGTATCATCTCCCTCATCCCTCTCCCCTCCCCCAGCTATAATTGTGATTATGTGTAAGCATGTTTTTCTCTGTTTTTTTTTTTTTTTCAGAAGTGTTTGTTCTAGCTTCCCTTTAATCAATAAAGTCCCCGTGGACCGGAGCCCAGAGTGGCTCTGAAGGCTTGCGTGAAAGGGATGAGAAAAGTTATATTCAGCACAGACCATGCAGGCAGAGCTGGAGCAGGGATTCAACAAGTACAGGCTCGACCTCGATGTCGTCTGAGACAAGAGCAGGGAGTGGTGGGGAGGGGCCGAGACAAGTCCACTCTGTGGTTCTTTCGACATTTTCTAAGTAGTAGCAGATTTGGAGTTCCTATCCAGTCAACACAGCATTGACTGAATCAGCTCCAGCTTTGTGCTCTCCTATCCAGGCACACGCCCTCCCCTCAACACAAAAGCCTGTGCCTATGAAAAGCCCCCATGGTGGGTTTATAATTATCATCAAACTGCAAACCCATTTCTCAAGGATCCTTCCCCATTGCTAGAGAGCTGGATTAATCAGCACAGCTCACAGTGGTTTTGCATCTCTTAATTTACTACCAAACACTCCTTCTCTCCTGAGAGGAGATGTTTTGTTACGTGTAATTAGACCATGTACGCAATCCTATGTGGGCCTTGTTATTTTTGCACAGGAGGATTACGGAACTGTCTCCAGGTGGGGGACGGTGACATGCTGGAGGAACAAAGGTATGCTGTGTGTTCATTTTCAAATCTCCACCAGCCTGGCGCAAGCTCAGTTGGAGAAGATATTAGGGCTGGAGGCACACACGTGGGCTCAGCTCCTGCGCCTAATTGTCTGGGGCCTGGAGGTTCAGAAGATAATGGCTGAAACATATGCTCTCTACGGCTTCTAAGGTTTTGTGTCTCCTGAGAGCAAGGCCGGCAGCAGCTACCACAGAGTGGAATGGCTTGACAGTAACTTCACTGCCTATCCTTCCTAGAACACAGTCTCTATGTGGGACTGGCTCTCAATTCAAAGAAGCCTGGGGTGGATGGATTTTTGAAAATGAACATTCTGGAGGGCCTTGAGCCCAGATCCTGGGGTTTTGCTTGTGAGTGTCTGAACCCCATCCTAACAGCCAGCATCACCAGAGATGAAACTCTTGAAATGCTTGACTGCACCAGAAGTAAAATGAAAATACAGTACTGAAGCACCTTCTCTCCTGTTTCAAAAGCTCTTCACCAGCAGCCTCAGAATGTCTCTCACACCTCAGGCTACTCTAGCAAAAGCTGTCTAACCTTAGGATCGGTTGGTGAAATGGACACAACCCTTACATTTTTTTCCTACACTGCCCTGACATTCCCCAAGAATGTAGCGGTGAGATGTCCCAGAGTAGCACTGGTTTCATGGAGGCCCAAAGCAGGCTGGCTAACCAGGAGGGAAGAGATACTTGACACCAACCATCAGGCCACAGTGAGGAGGCTCTAGGTGTAGACTGTGTTCTGGGTCAGAGATTCCAGGCTTCTGATTATCACCTACTGTTGTGTGACCTTGGGCAAGTCACTCAGCTCTCCGAGTATCCATCCTCTCATCCATCCGAGGATGATAATACTGATCCTGTATCTGACCTCCCCTCCTGGGGCCTTGGTGAGGAGCAAATGGGATAACGGAAGTAAAAGAGCTGTGTAAACTGTATTCCAGTGTACAAAGGACAGTCCTTGTGATTAATAGTAATGGCTCTTCCTGCTGATAATAGCTTCAACCTGGGAGTTGGGTGGGGTTGCTTTTCTCTGATGCCACAACCCTTTGTGAAGAAACAGCACCGAGGAGCTGCCAGCCTGTGCCCTGTCACTCACCAGGGACATCTCAGCAGACAGCAGTTGAAGGTGCTAGAGGAGAGGTGCCACGACATGCTGTCCCTCAGGTTTGACACAGCATAATTGTTTTGACATATGATGGAATTTGTCCTCTCACGGGTCAGGGGAAAAAAAGCCCAATACTGATGCTTTTCATCTAATTTCAATTACAGTCATTAAAACCCTTACTCCTGAGTCAAACCTTTCCAAAAAGCCATCAACGACAGCCCATTACAGATGAGTTATTTATAGCGGTGCATGTTAATTTTCCAGTACCACAGACCAATGATTCATGGCTTGGCATTAGGGAGCGACATCATTCATGGGCTGAGTGATCTCTGACATAACAGGCATCACTCTGTATCTCTGAGAGGACAATTCAAGGCCTCAGAGGCCAGATCCCAGCTACAGCTGCAATGGAACAGCTGGGCCTGTACCACTCCAACCAAGAAGTGAAACCCTGACTGGAGAAGAAGGTGCCACTTGCTTTGGGATTGGCTAGAGACATGCAGAGCATTTCTGAGACAGTGTGTTGGCATTGGCCTGAGGTTCAACTCCTCTTCTCATATTTATAGCTATGAGTGTGGGCAGCCAGTTGACCTCATAGTACTTGCATCTCCTGCTCAATAACTATGAGGGGATGTCTGATATTCACCTGGACTTGATGGAAAAGAAAAAGCCTCTGGAGCCATAGAGAGCCCAGCATCCTTTTATCCAAACTGCTTCAACCTCAAGTTCATAAGTGCCACTTTGACCGATCAATATTGGGCTTCTTGATTCTTGGTCTATTTGTAGCTGAAATTCTCCCCCTTGATTAAAAATTCACCAGGAGGCAGCCTGATGTGACATTTATGAGTTCCTGGAAGTCCATAAATGTTGAATGTTAGAAATTAGCACCAAGTTGTTTAGATGATAAAAAAGCAATAAGCAAGCAAGCAAGAGGGCTAATATTCAACACTCCGGTGTTTTTATTGCCTGTCTATGTGACCTGATGGCAAAGTGGAAGTAAAACGTTATGCCAAGCTTTCTGCTGAACTTCACCATCACACCAATCTCAACTTCCTCCTTTAGTTAGGCCCAATGAAACTGTCTGGCCATCCTACTTCCTTCCAACTTTGCAGCACTTTGTCAGTTGGCAGCTTGCTCCAGGTCCTCCCTCTATTTTAATCCTGCCTATGATAGCATACAGCAATAGTTCTGCCAAAGCAGGAGCCCTAGGTCATTGGTCTAAAGAAATGTATGACCTTGTTATTCTGGCATTCACAATGATTGGTTCACATTATACCCATGAATATTTGCCCATGAATGTTTAAAATAGTCCCCGCCCACCTTCTAGTCCTTTTCTGAGCATTCTATCCATTATTATAACGTTTTTCTTGGACATGTTTACAATGATCTCCCTGTAGACTAAACAGACCACGTTTCTAGGAGCTTCACACACTTATCGGCTTTGTCTAGTCTGAGCTGAGGCCTGTGAAGAGACAGAGAAAATTAAATGACTAAATCTCCAATCAGCTTGATGCCTGTTGCCTCTTGTCTGCTAATGTCCACACAGAGCATGGTTTGTATAAGGAATGTCAGTGCTCCTGGGTTGCTGATGGATTTTACAGAACACAGTAAAACATTCCTTCTGACGCTTATATGGGAAAACCAAGAACACTGTTATTCTAGTTTTCCCAGATGAAAGGAAATGCAAGAAGAGAAGAGAACCAAAGCCAAGCTCTGGGCTTTAACTCAAAGCTCTGCTGTCTGCTACTTGTGACCTCTTTCTGTACCGACATCATCTTCTGCTAAAGGGCATTTTAATGAGAATGCCTTCTTCACAGGAATGTGATGAGACAGTAGTAAACAAGCAGCTCTTTGAGAGCATCACCAGCTCCCAGTAAATATGTATGAGGACTTATTAGGTATAGGATCAGGATTTTCCTTTACTTTAAGAGCATCTATGAATCCGTCCTGTCCACTAAACATATGGATGCTGTGGAAGTAAAGAAAGCTAGCAAGCTATTATATCATCTTTTAAGGACAGTTTCCAGAAGGGGCTGGAATTCAGATAATTGAGAAATTTAGGCTGGTACCTGCTGCAGGAAGGCCTTATGGGAACAAATGCACTGGAGATACAGAGAAGGGGGGGGGACTGAGAAAGTCCCAAGGAGAAGCATGTTAGAGGATGCATGATGGGGTTTAGCAGAAGGCTGAGGTAAATGTATCCTGAAGGAGCCTAGAGCCAAACTGTTCCCTTCTGCTCACCAATCTCATCAAGTTCTCTCCACTCACACTGTCACCCTACTCCTCCTTTACCTGCCTTTCTTCCTCTTTCTTAGCTCTTTCTCCACTTGCAAATTACAAGATCACCCTTTCCCCTCAATTGATTTTCTCTTCTTTTGTCTTTCTTGGCCTCTCCAAAGCAACTTAAGTGTTTCAGAAATAAATCAAACAATGTGGAAGGATACGATGGGGAAAGCAGAGACTGCCTCCCTTACCTCCAGCTTTTTAGAAATGCAGACTGTGTAATGATTATAAAACATGGCCATGATGACAAACACACAAGAGATACAGAGAGGGGGAGGTCTGGGAAACTCACATGAGGAAGCATGCTAGATGCACAGTAGATAACTGGCAGTCAATAGTTCTTGACACCTCTCTGCAAATGGTAGGGTTTGTATCCTTCACCGTGAATCTCAGTAAGCCTCTGACTTTGTCATGCCATGAGCAATGTAGAAAGGACACTATAACTTCCAAGGATAAGTCATAAGAAGCCATGACACAGCTATATCACTTACCCTGCATTCTGGGAGCCCCAATTTGATAGTTAAGAAAGTCAGCTTCCCTAACACATTCTTTTTCTGGAAAAGGCAGGTTGTGGAATTCTGAAGTCAGTTGTCCAGCTTCATCTAGTGCTTCTGTAACATTGTACAGTACATCACAATTCACTTGCCCACTCTTTTAATGATGGATATTATAGACATTTCCCATTCTGGCATTATAAACTATACAATTACACACATTCTTTTCCATTTACCTTTATGTATTGCATGTGGACTTCTGCAAAATAAACTGCTAGAAATAAAACCACAGAACCAAAGCACAGGTAGTTTTTAAATGTTGCCAAGTGCTACAAATATGTTCTACCAGTTTATGCTTTTGGTGGTTCATAAGAGTAAAGACTTCCCTCTAACCTCACCAACACTGAGTGTTATTAACCTTTTTCATAATTTACCATTCCGACATTATCTCTGGCGTTGGGGTGATGAGCCCCACAGTACAGAATAAAAGCAAGTTAGCCTACACATAACTTACACTCCCCTCCAAATTCAAAGCAAAAGTACATGTGGAAATGAGGAGGGGTTGGTAGGTACAGCAAAGGGGAGACTAAGACAAAAGGCCAAGCTATCAATAGCACAGGTGTCTGAGAGCTCATTTAACATAAAGGTGAGCCACAGCGCATCACAGACTTGCCGAACAAATGTGTCAGGACATAATGAAATTCAGCTTAATGACATTCTGGGAATGGCTGGTGTTAGCTCAAGTCCAGAATAACTCAGTTGGAAGAAGATGGTTGGGGACCTAAGGAATGGGGAAGACAAAGAAAGAAGGAGGGAAAAGGATGTTTCTGAGTCAGAGCAAAGTAAACAAACATTTTCTAATGCAGGGAAGGTAAATGTGTAACCCAGGTGCACTGACGACTTGTAAATACAGACGCTGGGGTCCACCACCACACCAAAGGATTTGGGGAGTTTTGGGCTAAAGCTGGGAATTGTTGCCTTTTCCATCATGCTCCAGGTGATAGAGCTCCACACCGTAAAGATATTCGTCATAGCAACAGCAGCAGCAACATCTGGGAGCTTGCTGGAAATGCAAAACCACTAGCCTACCTCAGGCCTAATGGATCCTAATGTATATCTAACAAGATTCCTGGTGACCTGCGTCTACTTTTTAAGTTTAAAAAGTGCTGCCTGCCAGTCCTGCAGGGGGCTGCTAAGGAGTGGGAGTGGGGGTCTGGAGTGAGCTTCAGAAACACCCTCAGGTCTAGACTGAGGGTGTTTCTGAAGCTCATATTCACTGATGACCTTTGTGATAATAACAAATCCTTCCACTTTATGTGGCTTCGCCTTCTTCGACTAAAAAAAAAAAAAAAACAGCAACAGCTTGGCAAAGGGAAAACGCTGCCTTTAGTTGTATACTCTTTGATGAGCCCGCTGGGCTGCAATAGCCAAACTCATGGTCCTGATGAATCTTGATAGGTCACAGAACAAAAGGAATAGCCATGAAGCCGAGAGGGAGATTACAAGGAAGGTGAACTGGGTGACAGAAAAGCGGGAGGTGAGACGAGTCAGGACACATGGCAAACATACGTGAAATTATAAAATTATTATTTTTTGCTATTAAAAAATTAAAAGACAGGACTAAGTTTGTTTGTTGGTTTGCTTGTTTGTATTTGAGACAGAGTCTCCCTAGGTAGCCTAAGCATGTCTGAGACTTACTATGTAGCTGAGGCTGGTCTCCAACTTCCAACATCTTCTTGCCTTTGTGTTCCGTGCCGGGATTATAGGATGCCACCACCCCATTATTATAAGCTTGTTTTTAAGATAAAAGAGTCTTGCTATATACCCTGGGCTAGCCTTCTGTTGTGTTCCTAGCCATGTGCTACCAGATTCTACTCAAGTGATTGTTTCTCATTCCTCCCTTCTTTCTTATAAATCTAACTTGATGATGTACACATTCTTTATTACAGGCTGAATTAGAACCGGTCACCTCTGTAGGTTGACATGCTAACTCCCAGTATCTCAGAATGCAACTACAAATTTAGATAATGCCTTTAGTGGGGTGATCAGAATTGAAAGATGAATTCAAATGGGTAGTCCTGACTCCAGGCTACTACTGTTTTACAAGAATGGGAGATTAGCGGGTCAGTAAAATGGCTCAGCAGGTAACGGCTCCTACCCTGATGACCTGTGTTTAATTCCTGGGACCCTCAGAAGCTGTCCTCTGACCTTCACTTACATGGCATAGCATGCTCACACACATACATACACACATATAAAATTGAATAAACAATTAAATATAACATAAATTAAAATAAAGAGAACAGGTTAGGACATTGGCTCCTACTGTGCAAGGAAACTGTCCTGTGAGGACACGGTGACACAGCAGCCATCTATAAGTCAAGGAGAGAAGCCACAGAGGAGGAGAAACCTGGCATCTTCATTTTGGACTTTTGACTCCTGGAATTCTGAGAAAATGAGTTCCTTTCTTTAGGTGAACCAGTCTGCTGCGATGTTCAAGACAGCCTGAGCTGACTCATGCATGCATGCTGAGATTTAGAACTAAATCCAGATTAAATGCTAAATGCAGAAATCTCACGTTTTATTGTAGAACACTCCATCATCACACCAACCTGCTGCTGTAGACAGCTTCTCCTATGACCAGACTTTCCTCACCACCGATGCGCATAACCTCTAGGCAATACCCATAAACAGTGGACATTGATTCCCCTGTTCCATGATCAAGTGCTCAGAAGTTCCTGCTTGTCACTCACACCCATCCCATCTTCCCCTCTCTGAGTACCATCCGTATTCATCCATTCCTATCTTTCTGCTCTCCAAGAATGACTTTAAAATTTGACCTCTGACACCCCTGTCCCCAGCTGCTTCTTTTACAAACCTAACCAATTGCATTTCTGTTCCCTGTCCCTGACTGCATCAGCCCCCTCCACCAGAGAGCAGACAGACATTTATTAGGTTTTTATTTGATTTGTTTTTTCCTATCTGTGCTAGGGAACCCTTACAGTGCTAATACAAGAAGGCTACAGAAGGCATGGCCCTTGAACTACAGACGCCTGCTGAGTCTCTATAACTCCTAGTGTGAAGAAACCAGAAATCAAGATCTGAGAATCCCTTGGGTAATTGCAGAGACCCAGTCATCAAAACAGAAACCAAGGGCAATTACTGTTTTAAAAGCTCTAAAAGTGAAAATACTTGTTTTTTGGTGTTTTGTTTTGTTTTGTTTTTACAAGCAGGCAACAGGATTTAGATATTGGGACATTTTTTAAATATAGACATGATACAATCAAGATGCCACCATTATCAACCAAGTTTTAGACTTTCTTTGATCTATGATAATAAGTGTATTCACATCAAGATGATCTAAGGCAATAGTCTTCAGCATCCCTAACACTGTGACCCTTTAATACAGTTCCTCACTTGCAGTGATCCCCAACCATAAAATTATTTCATTGCTACTTCATAACTGTAATTTTGCTACTGTTGAGAATCATAATGTAAGTATCTGATATGCATTCCTCGTGGCAGTCACAACCCACAGGTTGAGAACCACTGGTCTAAGGCCAGGCTTCTTGGCTCTCCGTTTGTATTCATAACAATCACGGTCTTTACAACAGGCAGGTCCTCAATCAGTGGCTCTGAAGCAGACCCTGATAATCTTCATTCTCCAAAAAGTTCCTAGCAGACACCCAAAACTCCATTTTGAATGGCAAAAACTCAATGCCGTAAGACTGAACACATGGATTTTTAAAGATTCATCGGTAACAGACGTTTGAATGCTAACCACCATTATCATCCTGACTTGGTACAAGAATCACCCTCTACCTGCATATCTCTGAGTTTACCTGTAAGGACATTTCCAAAGCAGCTTAGTTGAAAAGGGAAGAGCCACATTGGGGCTGGCCCCTTACCATAAACTAAGGTATCAGAGAGAATAAAAAGAAAACGAATAGAAAGAAAGCTAAGCATTAGCATTCATGCCTCTCTGCTTCCTGACTGTGACTGTGAATCAGCATCTTGCTCTCGGCTGCCTTAGTTGAAGCTACTGATACCCCATGAGGGCCTGTATCCCATGCTACTGTGAGACAACATAAACCTTGCTTCCTTCTGGGCGTTGCTTTTGTCAAGTATTTTGTTACAGCAATGAGAAAAAGTAACTAGTACACAGAGACTAACTCTGATTAGATTCACTCAAAATTGACCATCATTTGATCTTTCTAGAGGTGGGTGCCTCCAGGCAAAGACCGCCAATTTGTTGGTAATTATAATAATAATCCAGCTTTCTCTCCAACATAAATAAAGGAGAACAGATAGCTAAGATATCAGCCTGCAAATATTTGAGAGCATAACGCCTTTCTCTATATCCATGGAGACGTATTCAAAAAGCTCAAGAGGTTGCCTGCTAGCTCCTAGAAGGTGCATGGAGGACATTGCTGTTACCTGTGGCACCCATTAGGAAAACCATCATGGCACGACTTTTATTTCACTACATCTCAGGGAAAAGCTACAAAGCAGTGCTTGCCAACATTATTTGTGCACAAAAGTCACCTGGAGAGCTTAAAAAAAATCATTGATGTCTAGTCCACAAAATATTGTGATTTAATCATTCCAGGTTGTGTCCTGGGCTTTGTAAAGACAACCCCCGAGTTGATTCTAGTGTGCAAACAAGTCTGAGAATAACTGTTACAGTATATTGATTAAGTGAAAGGAAGGAGATAGGAGAAAACTAGTATTCTGAAGGGCTCAAGAGAGCTGCCTCTCAATTGATTGTTAATTTAGTTATTTATTCATGCGTGCATGCAACAAATAATTACTGAGGACATATTTTGCACCACTGTTGTGTTGAGTCCTTTAAGATTTAGAGGAAAAAAATGTAGCCCCTGTTCTGACAAGCTTTCTAGCCTAACAGAGGTGGTACAGAGAAATAAATAGACACTCAGAGCTGGGCCCTCTGTGACACAGTCATACACAGTCATGTATTGCTTGATGACAGACATGTCCTGAAGAATGTGTCGGTGGTTTGATTTTGTCATTGTATGTACATCACAGAGTGCATTTACACAAAGGGGATAAGATATTGTGATGTCACTAGTAGTGAAACAATCTTACAAGATTTTGGTTGTATTTGTGGTCCACAGTTGACCAGAACGTCCTCACACAGCATGTGACCATCATTCTCTAAGAGTGTTATAGAGTAAGTGGAGGATGCACTTACACAGAGCCACACAACTCCTGGGCAATCCTGTATCTTAGATTCCGGAAATCAGGCAGGCAGAGATGCTGGCAAGAAGAGAACACTGCACACATACATGCTGCTCTCCATTTTTCTCCTTCAACAAATATTTAGAATATCCAGCTTCCATCACTGAGATAGCTGCTGAGCGGCTTACAAATGAAGTGGCACAAATCAATAACTCAGCTCTCCTACTCCTTTCAGAATTTTTTGAATTGCTTAATAAGAGCAGATGTTGCTTATCTTTACCTGTTTGTCATCCACTCTCCCTCTGGGCATCCGAATTGGAAATTCCTCAGGGAAACAATTCCACTTCAGTTCGTGTTGTCTGGGACATTCTCCTTGGCCATCTTTGGAATACCAAATCTTTCTGACTCTCTTTTGACTATGGGGATTAAGTCCAGGTGCGTGAGTAGACATGAGATGACTGGGTACCGTCAAAAACAGAAGCTAAGGATGAATCTACCCTGAAGAAGAGTGACAGGAAGCTGAGACTATGTGACTTCCGACCTCATTGGACCAAGCCATGTATATTCTCTGTGCTACACAACCAAAGAAATCTTCTTTGTATTCTAATCAATTTACAGTTCCCTGCTCCCTCCCCTGTTCTTTTGCAGCCCAATGAGTCCTACCTATGATACTTAAGATGGATTTATCCTGGCTGTTTTCTTTGTGATTAAAATTAATAAATAAACCCATTAATATTTACCCATCCGCTGCTCAGCTGTTTTGTAAAAATACATTTTAAACACATCCTGTGCTAATATGTCTTCAGGGGTATAAATGGAATGCTGTAAAGTAAGGCAGAGTCGGAGCTCAAGATGTTCTGCAGGCAAGGATTTAAATGATGCACCACCTAGTTAGCAGCTGCCAGCCAAAGGCTCAAGAGCAGATGGAAAGAAATGCTCCAGGTTGTTCAACTTGCCTTCTAGCAACTACCGGAGAAAATGTCTAGGTTTGAAGAGACAGGTTGTGGCTCTTGGCTTTCTGGCTAATATCGCAGCAGTGGGAATTCTAGATGAGAAGGAGACAAAGAATGTTTCAAAGGCTGTAAGGTGAGCTGAAGACGGATAGGTAAGCTAAGCCTATCACTTCACAAGGTATGACTGGTCTTCCTTCTCAGAGACTTTTGAATGGTCCTCTTGTTTCCCAGTTTCCTAGTATTTTGTCCAAATTCTTGTCATACCTAGCTTTAAGTAATGCAATGACTTCTTAACTACCCATGATACCTTGATCCATAGCATTCCCACCTCCAGTCACTCGACAAGTGAAGTGCAGATGTATAACAAACACCTGGGGAATGGTCCATGGACTGATGTGATTACCTCCATCCCAAAAATCAGTGCTGAAGGTGACCTGGAAAGGAGTGTTCTAGAAATCTGAGACAAGATGAAAATTATGTTATTGATGGCTACAGACAGTAGCTCAGAATTTGTGATGAATTTTTCCATGTGTGATCTACTCCAAAAGATTGTTTGATTTAATATGTAAGGCTTCCCACATTTATCTTTTGCATTAGAGGTAATATATTGTAACTAATATCTAAAAGCCTTGGATTTATAAAGTGTGTAGGTTCGAGCTGAAATCTCCATTAAAAAATTCAAAAATGCACACCTACTTACATCCAAACACCTTGTCATTTACTCTGGGAGGAAAAGGGGGGGAGTCTAATTATCTGCCATAATTAAAAATGTAAAAGAGTAAATGTAAATTATTTTTAAAAATGAGAGAGAAACATTGCCTCAATCCTAAATATACAACGCTAAGATTAACTCCCGGAGACTGCATGCCGAATTCAAAGGGTCAATGTGTGCCAAGGAGAGGACCAAAGCCTTATTTTTATTCTGCCTGATTCCAGTGGGTGACCGTCTTCCTGAGCAGACACTTCAGACAATGCTGTACAGACACAGACGTGGATCAGGTGACCCTCCATATTTCTTCTGTCTCTGTGCTTACCCTTGTTGGACAAGTCCTACTGGCTCTGAGCTGTGTTCCTTCCTAGCAACAGAGCTATGGGATCACTGGAAATTGGCTGCAGTATAAGAGAAGGAGAGACAACAAGACAGAGTGGGGGATGGAGATTACCTTGTAAGTTGGCAAGGACTTTCTTGCTGCTGGTGTTTTTAAATTCAAGGCTGGTTTTTAATGGTCCAGGAGCTCTATTCCGCCACTCACTGACACTCAGTGGAAAAAGTCGAGCGTTTAAGGGCAATTCTTTCCTATTTCACCTCTTGTTTAGCATTGCAATTTCCTTGTTAACATAACAAGATTAGCCGCAGTGAGTGTGTAGCCTCTTCCATGCCAAGACCACCAGAATGTTCATAAGCACAATAAATAGGTTTTAAAAAAAAAAAACCCTAGCAATCAAGAGACAAATGTAACAACCTGGAATTTCTGGATTTTCCAGCAATCTAATTACAATAGCAGTGAAAGGACATGTACCTAATTAAACTGCCAATCACATCGAAATGATATGCATCCTATTTATACAAATATTTACTCCCTGGCTGGAACCAGACATTTTGGCAGAGAAAAAAGCAGCTGGCTATTAAGAAGGAAGTAGGTCACATGTCTCTCTGAGCAAGTAAACCAACTTAGCCTTACCTGGAAGCTAAAATGCATCTTGCTCTTTGTTCTTGTTTTTAAAAATCTTCTTAAGGTAAAATATAATAAATATGTGTGGTTCAGTTTCCCTGAATGGAATACACCCATTTACCCTACACTCCATCTCTTACCCTGTAAGCTGGCTTTCTCCCTCCAAAGGTGTAAACTACCTATCAGTATAGCTTGAATTTGCCGAGGGTTTTCCCCATATAAATAGAAGCCAACTGAAGGTATTGTTCAGGTGTCTGCTTTCTTTCACCCAACAGTGGGATTAACCTTGACAACTTCCCCTTACCCTACCAATTCTTTCCATTCTTTGGAGCATCTCAACTGAAGCATGAAACTTCTGACTTGCGGAAATAGAATGTTCCTTGTGCTCCCCCTTGACCTCTGAATGTGTAGGCGCCTACCCCAGGCTCCTGGTGACAGTGCTCACCAATATTACTTCTTATTTTAAATGCACCTGGTCTCCGGCATCTGGAAACATGCTGAGGTCCAGCTACCTATACTTCTTGATGCTTTGGAACTTGCTGGGGCAGTTAGACTATATAGGGTCAGTCATTTGTGTCTCTAAGAGTGGCCCTGTCTCTTTGGAGCTGGGGTATGACATTTTGGATGTCAACTTTCCAGAATTCTCTTTTCTTACTGCTTGCTGCATCAGATTGGGTCCTTGAGTGAGAAAAGTGGGACCAGAGTCTCAGGCAAGTCATGTGAACACACAACATAAAACAGGACACATAAATTCTGACATTAAAAGCCAATAATACCTACAGGTGGAGCATACTGCTTGCATTAAAGAAGCCCACTGAAGCTATCACAATAATGACATTTAGTTTAGAGATAGTAATCTATATTTTGTTAATACCCAAATTCTATTTCCTGCCTATCCTTAAGCTTCAACTATTTACAACAAATCCATTTGCTAAAATAATTAACATATGGGCTTGGGATGTAGCTCAGTTGATAGAGCGTCCAATTAACATTCACAAAGCCCTGGGTTTAGTCCCCAGCCCTGCATGAAGTTAGGTATGGTGGCTCCTGCCTGTAACCCTGAGAACTCACAAGACAGAGACCAGAGAATCAGAAATTCAAGGCTATGTCCAGTCTGGGCTGAGTAAGAACTTGTCTCACGAGAAATAGCTAAATAAATAAATGAGTAGTATATATCACAAACTTGGCAATTTGGAATCCTAAACCTCTTCCACTTTCTTCCAATTTGGACAGTCTTCAGCCATCCATATCTCAGTTAATCCCCACGCTTGACATTCCTCTTGTTCAGGCTCGAAGCCCAGGGCTTAGTTTTCACTTTCCTATCCCGTCTTCCCCCAGCACATCTATCAGCAAGTCATGTGTTCCAGCTTACTTTCAAAACACAGGCAGACAGTGACCCACCTCACTACCCATCCTGGCTATCTCACTCTAAACAGTGTGGTTCACAATGACTCTTCTTACCCTGCCCCCACATACTCAAGTGACAATAGGCCTTCCCGGTTCCCTAGACTCCTTTTATAGTCATCTCTATTTCCTCTTTATTCTGTGTCCATGAGGAAAATCGGGGCTACCCGTGGCTTTAATTTTCGCTTTTATTCCTGCTTCACGAGATGTATGTATAACAACGGTGGTACTACCCATGGTTTTGGAAGGTTCGCTGAGTATTTCTATTTTAACAGTTATGACTCTACTTTAATATGTATTAGAGAAACTATAACTACCACCACATAACACCTAACAGATGTCACAGCTTAGATGAAGTCAAACAAATTAGTTTAAGTCAAATTAAAGTAAAATGCTCAATAAATGGTGCCACAGTATTTGAGGCATGTAGAAATGGAAGTGGTAGGCAAGAGGCATATAAGAGACACAGGACAGACTTTCAAATAATAAATGAAGTCAATTTTCTTAGTGAGTTCTAATGGCCCATGAAAGTCCACTTGGGTGGCCCACCCTACACTTAATATCAGTTAACTAACCCCTAAACCCAGTTCCTATGTGAATTCCTATGTCCATTCAACAAGAACATAATAGAGTAGGCTGAGTCCAGCAACTCCCTGTCCTTTTTGACTCACACCTCTCTTCTATCCTCTTCACTCATTAAAGTTCTTAAACCTGAAATGTCTATCACTTTCACTCTTTCCCTTTTAATCTCATTAGCATCACTCCAGGCCATGACCCAGTTACCTCATACCCAGATCATTGTCACGACCCGCCAACTATTATCCTGACTCCATCTCAACTCAGCTGCATCTTGCCGGTGCTCCCAAAACACCATTTCCATCACTAGCTTTGACTGAACGCAATGTTCATGATCCCTAACCCTGAGCCCATAGTAACAAGCTTTTACTGAGTGCTGTTATGGTAAAAAAAAATGTAAGACTTTTCTTATTTATGCCTGATGACAACAGAATGAGGCAAATACTATAAATGAGGAGCTAAGTTTTGGAGTCAAATGATTTGCCAATAACTGTAACTGTGAGAAGCAGGGTTCTGAATGAGTAGCACAGGTCAACATTTGTCCACTTAAATTGTTGTCCTCTTCACTGCCTATTGACAAGCTCGTGTTCTTTCCATCACAGACTATCTCCTGTGTCCTATATTTTAGTTCCCCTCCCCTCATTCAAGTGACTCTCATTTCTGTATCTTGGGACCTTTATCAAAATCTACTGGCTCCTGAGGTTCTAACTCTCACCCATAGAAACACCACTATCTGATATGATATCCAGATTGTTCTTATATTTCAGGAACTAATCTAGAGTCATCACTGGAGAAAATAGTTACATCGTCTTTGTGTCTAAATTGTATTTGTCCTAGGTCTGGATTGTTCAACTGTAGTCTTGAAAGCAGCTTAACACTGGGCAAATAACTTGAAATAAAAAAGTCAGTGGACTGTCTTACACAAGGTCCCTTCATCTCTGAGTTAAGAACATTTTGGAGTCATATAAAGTACCATAGTTTAAGATACTGCTCTTCAACTTCTGAAGGTGAATGGGGTCTGTTTTCATTTACTTACCTGCTTGTGTATTTATGATTTATTTATTGATATGTGCTTGGTAGGCATTTGCTCACTAGAATAAACAGACTAACTTCCAACTGCACAAATACTTCAGGTTCTAGGGGCCAGGATGAGGACTGACTGTACATTAGAGCATTTTATTCACTATGGAACTTTCGGCTCACTGTTTCTTTTGATTTTCCTCAATTAGGCAACTCATTCCTCAAGTCATTATCTAAAAAAAAAGAGAGAGAGAAAGTTGATGAACACGCTTTATACTGTCTCTTCTGACAGCTCATGTAGTAAGAATTAAGAGGACATTTAAACATGATTTTGTCCTTTCCTTTCAGGCATAAGAAAAACAAGACCTTGGTTGGTGAAATGATCCACCCAGGATCATATAATTCATAACTGACTGATCAAGATTTGGACCCAGAGCTTTAAGTACCAAGGCAACTTGATATTTGACCTTTCTGAGGTTCACATTAATCTGTCTTAATCTTAATCTGTCTAGGAGAATAATAACAAGGATAGCACCCACTGCAACAAAATAAGACAAAAACTCATAATGTCAAATCCACCAAAACAATGAGATAGCATCTGTACATAGTAGGTGCTTACTGGGTGTTTACTTAGTCACTATCACCTAAGCCCAGAAAGCACTTAGAAAAGAACTGTGTTGGGGAGATGATCAACATGTAGAACATCATACAAAATTTCTGAAAGTCTGAAGCAATCTAGAAAGTAGAGTAGGGGGAGAAGGAGCAGCAAGAAGGAGAAGGTGTTTAGTGGAAAGGAAGTCTTGGGTGCTAGCCTCTAAAAGTAAAAGGTATATGTAAGCAGCGTGACTCACAAAAAACACTAATTACATTTTTTACTCTTCTGCTCCCTGTAAAACGAGCAGACCATTTTTTGCAATACAGAGCTCTTAGACCCAAGAAAATAATTGCTCAAGTTTCACATTAATTGCTTTTAAAGGTTCATTTTAAATTTGAAGTTTGGAGTCTGCTTTTCAAGACGCTAAATGAGTGTTAAAGCTAAATCATAATACATCTTGTGGTGACTTCTAGCCTCTAGCAAGGGGTTGGGGGATGGTGCTTCCAGCCGTTCTATACCTTAGTAAGTTAAGATCTCAGACTCCCTGCTGACTGTTTAGCTCAGTATGTTCATGGTACCTGATCCCAGCTAGTATATCACACGCCATCCACCCCTCCACTTGCTGGGACTCTCAGGAAGGCAGTTTTATGAGTATCTCTTCCTGCCCATGTGCTGGAATCTGGCTGTGGATACTAAATGGTTGGTGCAATGTCCCAGAAAAATGCTTGAACAAATACCTTTGTGCTGCCTGGACTTAGTATGTTAAGTGACTTTTTTTCTACCTATTTTGGAAAATAATTAAATAATATTCCTAATATAATTGAGGGGCTGGAGAGTTGGCATGAGGACCTGAGTTGAACACTCATGTAAAAAGCCAGTGCTGGGAGGCAGAGACATAAGCTCACTGGCTAGCAAGTGTAGAAAAGCAGTGAACTCCTGGGTTCAGTGACAGACTTGGTCTCACCCAATACAATGAAGAGCAACAGAGGAAAGTACCTGATATCCACATACATGGATGATTGAACACACACACATACACACACACACCACAGAAAATGGAATTGAGCTCTCCCCTGTACGTCCTACTTCTTACTTTTTCCCAAAGTCGGTCACCATCTTAAAGTCTTCTCAGGTGGCTATAACAAAATACCACAAACTAGGTGGTGTTAAATCGACATGTTAGAGGGAACCAACATGATAAGTTTCTAGAAAAGGGCTCTTTTCCTGACTCACAGTCAGCCAGCTGCCTTTCCCCTGGTTAACACAACCTTAAAAATACCTCTATGTCTATCTATCTTACATATTTTTTACTGTTTATGAATTCAAAAAAAATACGTAATAGTAATTTCATCTTACATCTTATATAAGTTAAATCTATTTATGTGTTTTCAAATCTGCCCTTTTTGCTTAGTATCATGATCTTGAGATGTATTTATATGGGTGCATTTAAGTCAAATTCATTTGATTTCATTGCTAACAAGTAATTCTTTATAGGAGAGAACTACATTTGCTCTATTAGTTTATTGATAGGCTTTTAACCCTTATCTAATTTTTTTGAGATCAGCAATAGGACTGCAGTGAACATCTCTGATCATCCTTGATTGGATACACATGCAGTGTTTTCTTAGAATGTCCACCAGAAAGTTAGCTCCTGGGATCTCGTGTATAGATGCTGAACTCTAGTAGATACCGGTGAGCTGTTCTCTGTATCAGTGTATGCTCTCACTCCCAGCTTGTCAGGCTTCCTTACAAGGCTTAGCACTTGATATCCCAAGACTTTTAAATGTTGCTTTTAATTGGGAAGCAATGCAAATGACCTTTCTTTGTTTTTAACATGCATTTTCTTTTTTACCAACAAATTTTCACATTTAAAAATAATTTCTTGGCTGTTTGAATCCCTTCTAGATTTCCTGTCCCTCTCCAATTGCTCTTTTTTCTCATTTCGTTCTTAAAATGCATTTGTAGAAAAATGTTCCTAAAATCTGGAAACAAATCTTTGGTTGAGTGTGAGATACTGATTTCATTGCTTCTGAACTCTCGGTTTCTATTGGATATACTCCAGTGTGAGAGTATCTAGGGACAAGGCCTTGTGTTCAGAGTTTCCAGGCTCAGTCTGAATGGAAAAATCACAGGACTCTACAGCAATATAGAGACAGGACCATAACTTATGCTCTGGAATTCTGAGTTCTAGTGTCAGAGTGACCTCTGATTCTCTGATTGGCTGAGTGTTTGCAGACTTCTCTTTTCTAGTCCATAAAACCCAGAGAATTCATAACAGCCTTAAGAGCCTTTTTTTTTTTGCAAAGAATTCAAGTTGGATAAAGTCATCATACAAAAATGTTAAGCTAACACTGGCTGTATGCATTAGTAACTGTTACCTAGATACAAGCTCATTCTATTAGCCTGCTCAGATGGCTATAACAAAATACCCCAAACTAGATGGTATTAAACAACAGAAATCAGCATAGCCATTAGAAGTCATATATAAGGGTACCAGCATGAGTAGTTTCTTGCTAATGGCCAGGCAGCTGCCTTCTCCTTATGTGTTAACATACCTTCTTACTGTCCATAGGGAGAGAGGAAAGAAATAGGAAGGGGGAGTCCGTTTGTCACCAAGCTCCACTCTTGTGACCACATATAACCATTATCACATTTTACTACGTTTTTCTCAAATACAGTCACATTAGGCAATAGGACTCCAACACAGACATTTGGGAGGACACTATCTAGTCCACAGCAGCTGGGGTAAACTGATGCCTGTCATTTATTTCCAAACAGACTTAAGCTCCTTAATTTTCCATTGGCGCCACTAGTTTTGTTATTTCTGACTCACTCCATTCAAAAAAATGTTGTTATCAAACCAAAGCTTGACCATTTCTGGGACTGTCACTCATAAGAGACAAACTTTGTTTGTCTGCAATCATCCTTGACAGCACCAGCTTAAATCTGATTATGTGAAGAAACTAGATGAGCTCTTCCCAATAGAACTCTCTGTGATGATAGAAACCATCTATAAAAAGGACTATACAATGGACTCTACCTACCCAGTACAGTCCTCACTAGCCAGATGTGGACT
>NW_021604707.1:3625199-3630199 GCF_004785775.1 Grammomys surdaster
CCCAGTACAGTCCTCACTAGCCAGATGTGGACTCTACCTACCCAGTATAGTCCTCACTAGCCAGATGTGGCCAGATGTGGCCACTGAGCACTTAGCCAGTGGCAAGCATTACTGAGTGTTGTGGGTTTTATTTAATTGTAACTAATTTGTAAGGAGCTATGTGTGACTAGGAGTTCCTGCCTCTGCAATATGGGTTAGACTAATTGCACTTCTCAACCATGAAGTGGCTGTTTCCAGCAGCCAATCTCTCGCCTTTTACTTCAGAGTCTGCTCTCAGAATCTATGCAAGATGGTACCTGATGCCTCCCTCTCTCACACAACGGGATTGACATGACAATAACAGAAAAAGAAAAGACATTTGGAGTTGACATGGGTATTTCAAGACCGTGTAATGAAGTAGCTAATGTTTTGAAAGTCAGAGAACAGAGTTATTAAGGAATGGTATTGAGGAGGGAAGCCCAGAGCTGCAAGAAATGAACCTGTCCTACTCCTCTTCAGCTTGACACACTTACAGTCACATGGGAAGGGGGGAACCTCAACTAAAGACCTGCCTACACCAAGTTGGTGTGTGAGCATGCCAGCAGGCCGTTATCTTAACTGATGATTATATGGTGGTGACATTCCCAGATAGTGGAACTCTATGTGTAAGAGAGCTAGCGGGGCATAGGTCAGCGAACAAGCCAGACAGTGGAAAAGTCTAAGTACTGTTCTTCCATGATTTCTATTTAACTCCTGCTTGAATTCCTGCCCTGTCTTCCCTTAATAATGGGTTGTGACCTGGAAATGGAAGTGAAGTAAACCCTTTCCTGTCTGTGTTGGTTTTGGTCAAAGTATTCTGTCAGAGCAGCAGGAAAGCAAACTACAAAGGGCTCTAAAGAAAGCCCAACCCTGACCTGTGCCTCAAAGGTCAGACATTCGGAAAACATTAAGTTTATGCCTTTCCTATTTCTTTCACTTTCAGGAAATCTGTGAAATATTCCTTAAGTAGAGAGGGCTTCCAGCCTCAGGATGGTCCCTCTGCAACCACTGTGAGGTAAAACTCAGCAGGCCTGAAGTGAGAAGAGAAAAAAGCAGCCACTTGTTACTTCAAAAGGTTTCAGCTTTTAAAATGATTTTCCCTGGGTCTAAACAGCAGCAATTCATAGTGGGAGATCACGAGGCTCAGGGAATTCAATCACTACTTGGGCCACACTAGTCCTCTCCTAGGTTCGCATTTTGCCCTCCCATCTTGTAAGGATAACCGAGGAAGATGGAGAAATGCAAACTACCGGAGCTTCTGAAGCAACCTTCAAATGAGGAAGCACCCTCGGGCTCCTTGATAAGGCTATGTGTTCGTAGAAACCATGATTCCAACTTATTGTTCAAAGTAGAGGAAGGGGGTCTAAATCTCCTCTGGAAATTTGGGTTTCAAAAATACTAGCTTTTTGATAAGGCATAGAGAATCTTTTCTTTTTTATACAGAATATTTAATGGCAGAGGTTATAGTAAACACCAAAGTCATTTCTTAACTAATCTTATTGAAATCCTCACACAGAAAAATATTAAGACATATTAACATTTTAAGCAGTTATGTTGTGTTATGTTATGATATTTTCTACTATTTTCCTAGTGAGTTTTCTTTGTAGAGGGGTTTTCTACAACTTTTCTACAGTGCACGTTTATTTATATGATGACAAAAATAAATATTATAAAAATATGACATCATTATATATTCTGCTTACATTTGGCAAAACCGTTCAATTTCCATTTTGAGATTTTTTTCCTTTTATTTTTATGGCATTTTATGAAAATGGCAGTTTTCTGAGAGCTGATTATGTAAAGAGGATAATAGGAGTTTAATTTTTATTCTTAGTTGACAAATAAAATCGCATACACTTATGATATATAGCAAGATGCTTTGAAATACATACATTTAGAGTGAGGCTGACTTAAGGCAATTAACATATGCATTACATCACATGCTTATCGGTTTTCTGTGGCAAAACACTTAAAGTCAATTCTCTCGGCACACAATGTGTTGTCATTAACTACAGTCACAGGGTGCTCAGAATCTTGAGAGCTACTTCTCTGTACTCTGAACCTCAATTTTCTCCCACTGTCCTTACTTCTTGTCTCACCCCTGCCACTCACACTCCCAAATTGTACTTACTGTGCTCATGATGGAGCGAATGCTTTTGTGTGTCTGACAGTATAGGAGTCAAATTATAAAAAACTGTCTATTGTGGTCAGATCAATGGGCCAAACCCACACTTACTTTTCAGCTCCTAAAACAGCTTCCCACTGTCCCTCTCTTGATGGCCTTTAACATCTATGCCAACAGCCATCAAGCCAGGAGTTTACAGAGAATGAACAAGGGCAACTGGACACATCTTCATACAACTCATTAGTCTTGGACATTGGAGATCTCTCGAGAGACTTCCTTCTCCAGAGACTCCATTCCTCCAAGAAGCTATGGGATCAACTTATACTCCCCTTCCCTCTGCAGACACGTGTGCCTAGAACCCCGAGACCCCTGAGAACCCTGTTTGCTGCATCTTACAGATCACTGAAGCTTACAAAACACTATTAGAATTCAGATGTACTGCAGTGACGTCACCTGGGTACACATCACAGAGACACGAGGGCCATAGTGTCCAAAAGAGTTTTGTGAAGACTTGTTCTAATCCTATTATTCATTTAACAGACCCAACCTAGTGGTTATCTTTCCCTACACATCCTGATATCCAGTTTAAAAACAGCAGGAAAAAGCACAGTTTACAGGATGGTTGTCAACTGACCATGCACTTTCCTGAGACTGGGTTGCAGGGGTCGTCACATCTCAGCCTGATGTCCTTCAGGAAATCCCTTAACCTCTCAGTCTGTTCTTCTGCCATGCCATGGAGATCATAATAGAAACCAACCAGGTCTTATACTGATAGTAGAATACTGGTAGTGAATATTGGTTCCTTAGAAGGGCCACATACAGGCTCAGGTATTTGCTGAATTTGATTCCTTGTCTCTGTTAAAACTTGCAGCAAGGCGTGAGCTAAAACTGTTTTCTCACCCCTCTCCCCTCCCCATCTTCTCACCTAGTCCCAAGAACAACAAATCATAGCAGGCCTAACACCATCCATGGTGACATTTGGGCATGTCTTGCACCTACCAATTTGAAAGAAAAGAAAAGAAAGTGTCACTTGGCCAGCAACACAGAAAGACCAGAGCTGAGCTCAGCATAGCCTGGGCACCTCTACCTGTCTCCTTTCCCAAAAGAGTTCTTCTGCTAGCTTTTCAGATTTGCCTGCATGAAGGTGGGCCCCACAGAGAGGCCACCCCATGGGACCCATGTTTCCTTTCCTGCTTTCCAAGGATTCTAATCTTTCCTTGAACTCCAAGGTGTCCTCTTTTCTGCACTAAGCTGCAGCTCCACAAGCGATTCCAGATTTTGGCATGTAGCCCTTAGCAATCTTGTAGCAACAAGCAAAGACAGCTGGGGAAGACAAGAGTCACCAGGTCTTACTTTTCAAACCATGTCACTGTGGAGGTAAGCAGCTGGACTGTTGTATCTTTGGAGGATGTGGTGCTTGTCCCTCTCCAGCTCCCACCCTCAAAGGTGACCCATCAATGACATATTTGTGAATTCTTTCTGGCCATTTCAAAGACTGTGCAGAGCCCACCCTTGAAAATGCCAGACATCCTGCCTGTGCTGAGCAGAACTGCGTCCACCTACTGGTGGGAAAGAGGAAGAGACCCTGAGAGGGAACACTGCAGGGGAAGGCTGGCTTCAAGCAGCCTCCATCATCAACTGCAAAAGAGAAGCAGACAAAGAAATATCCTTCCACAACCAGAGACAGGATGCTCCGGGGTAGGATTTGTTCCAAATCACCTTTGAATGTAGATGTTTTAGAGAAAAGTTCTTTTCCTAAAGGATTAAATTTAAAACACTTGGGAAGTGGAGACATCAAGACCCCCCAAATAAGCACAGATTATAAAACCAGCCGATCCTATCATCCTTTGAGAGCCCTTTTAGTTGATGAAAAATGAAAATAAAATGCGTTTTTATAGATGTCTGGCCTCAAAGCATCATCCCGTGTTCGTCTTCCCAGTGGTTACATACCTACAGCATACAGACAAGGCCATTCCTGATCCCAGAGAAGCAAGAAGGAGAGGCAGCTATTTTTCCCAGCACATATGTTGATAAGCAGAAAAGAGGACAGCTCTGCTCGCCGCAAGCTGTCCTATTGAAGCCCTGCTTCCTGTCAATCTTTCTTTTCCCCCACGAAGCTTTAATTTTTTGCCACAGCGCTTTCTACATTTGAGTTTCCTGCAAACCTCAGGAAATAGACTGAAATTAATATCGTCAGATGCTTCTGAAAGTGCTGGCTTGGCGGCATTGCAGAACGCTTTCCGATGCCATTTTGGGATTAAAATATACCACTTCTGCCCCATTGTTTGTAAGAGAAGTCTGGGGGAAGGATTGTGTATGAGATTGAAGTGCAGTTAAATGTAGGTTAAAAAAAAAACAATTCAAAATGGAGAGCTGACCTTTCAGAACGTGTGAAATCAGCAAACAGGTAAGCAACCCAGAGAGCAAGCCAGGAAAACAGCGCCTCTCTGCCACCCGAGCAGTGTGGGGTAACTGAGGCAGGAAAATCTCATTTTTTTTTCTTAATGTATGCATGTAAACTTTGGGTAAGATGAGAGCCTGAAGGTCTGACTCCAGAGAGAAATCCAGTCTATCAAAAGAAAGGAAGAGGCAGAGGGAATTTATTAGACTATGCATTCAGAATCATTAATATGCATCAAGGGAACATTCAAATCTTAGCTTTTCTCACATCTCAAAGTCCAGAGAACTCCCCCAGGTCAAGGGTTAGGCTGACTTATTCTCTAGTCAGTAGAGTCTAGTTCCAGATCTAATGTTCCCTGCCTGGCCTTGGCATTGTAGACAATTCCCTATCCTTCAGACAATAGTCTCTCAGGAGAGAGAGAGAGAGAGAGAGAGAGAGAGAGAGAGAGAGAGAGAG
>NW_021604707.1:3630599-3647291 GCF_004785775.1 Grammomys surdaster
GGCGGGGTTGCCGGGGTCTGCTGGGGGGAGGGAGCGACAAAAGAGAAGCCACAGAACAGAGAGGGGGGAGGGGGGAGGGAGGGAGGGAGGGAGGGGGAGAAGGTCTGTCTCATTTCTCCTTCATGCAAGGGCACAACAATGATAAACTTGTAACAACTATATAAACATGCTCTGGGTTCTTGAGGGGAGATGTGTGACATGAGCCAAAGTTATTTTTATTATTGTTGCCTTCTGCATCTCTGACTTCCCAAGGGTGTGAGATAAGGGCACACGGTGTTCTGGAAGAAAAGAATCCGTTGTAACTTTTTGTAATATGGAAGAACAGTCTTTTGTCATTTCTCGGAGGTTTTACTCACCTCCGAGTCGGTCGGGTACAGCTTCTCTGTACAGCGTGGCTTCCATCCATGTGAGATGAGAGACTCATTGACTTCCCAAGTAGACCTGTTTCCCACATCCACACTCTTCTGGTTCGCCCCACCAAGTAGCCCTGTTTCCCACATCCACACTCCTCTGGTTCGCCCCACTGTTTCCTGCCTCCCTGTGCAGATAACTGTGGCTGGCTGACTGGCTGGCTGGCTGGCTTTATACTGTCACTTTGGAATTAGCCCCTGCCACCGTTCGTCAAGCCGAGCCCATGGAGCTGGACGGTCCTTCTGAGACCTCCTATGGAAACCATATCTTCAACGTGGGTGAGGATGTTAAGTGAGACCCTGGATCCACCTGACTAGCAAGGGTGAGAGCTAGATTTGTAGTAGACAGCCAACCCTAGACTATTCAGTCTGAAGTAGATCCACATTAGAGGTAAAGTTCACACACTTCAGGTCTGCTCTGACAGTTCCTGGGCTCCAGTGATTCCAACATCTGCACCAAAAACTCCAGTGTTCATTTTTTTTCTTTTTTTGGGGGGAGGGAGAACTAGTCTACACAACTCATCTCCACAAAAAGATAACTATGGGTTATTTTTATGGATTATTTTTATTTTCTCATGAAATAAAAAAGTCAGAAAGAAGATACTGCAAGACAGAAGTCTCTGCTCCAGGGAGATGTCAAAGACCCTGCTTCTTTCTCAGTCCTTTTCTGCTTTCCCAAGGACACAAGATGCTTGCTCCTCATCAGGCTTCCAGTTCCAGATGGAGACAAGAGCCAGAGGCACAGGACAGGGCAGCTGAGTCCCTTGATTGCCCAAACAATTACTTTTCCAGAAACCTGCCTGGTGAGTATCTATCAACCTGTGAGGGTGAGGTCACACGAAGCTTCTGTAGCTATAAACATAACCTGAAGAAGCTCATGGTTTTTATAAAAATAAAATAAAAATTAAATTAAATTAAAATTTTTTAAAAAATGCACCACTCTGAAAAGAAAATGGGGGCTTTGTTACTGTGTTACTCAGCCTTCTGTTACTGTACAATACCTGACACAATCTACGTTCAAAGAGACAAAGGCTGTTTAACTCACGCTTCTGATGGTTGCAGTCTGTCATCAACTGTCTTCATTGTTTAGGTCTTGGGATAATGTAGCCCAAAATGGCAGGAGTACATGGCAGAGCAACACCATTCACTTCATGAGCCAGGAAGAAAAGATGGAAAAACAGAAGTTCTCACAGTCATCTTCAAGGGCACTGCCTCAACAACCAAAAGACTTTTTTTCAATGACACCACACTTACGACTTCAAAACATGGGCCTTTAGAGTACCCTTTTCCAAACAATTGCAATAAGGTCGAAGGGAAAGAAACTATTGAACTGGCTGACTCAGTCCCATATGCCTCTGAACTGTGTTTGGTAGGTACCCTGTGGTCCAACCTCAAGTGACATTTTGAGTCCTATTCTCACAACACCCAGCCATGCCCACAACATTCTCACAACACCCAGCAACACCTACAAGCACATCTCTGCCTTTCAGCTGTCACCCCCATTATCACTGCCCTCTGTTTCTGAAATTTTGGTCTGTTTTCTTTAATGGTCACAGTCAGAATTAGCTTCAGACTTTTCTATCCTCCTGGCATGTGTTGCGCTGGCCTCTGCTGGATCACTAATCCCATCCCAGTTTGAATTATAATCGCCTGCCACACCTGACTCATTCTGAACAATGAGCATCAGGAAATAAAGCAAGGATCGCATTGTGTCCGTCGCTATATCCAGGACAAAGTTCAAAACTCTGCATGCCAAAGTAAAGGCTTAAGTGCTTGTAATTGCAATCATCCCTTTCTACTTTGCTTATATGGCTGATAATGTATTAAAATGCACAGCCTCCTGTGTGTCTGTAAAAAGATGCTGACATTCCCCATCTCCCTGGAATAGTCTAGCTTTATCTCTAGAGGCAGGGGCCTTGTGTCTGGAATTCTCTGTCAGCCCCTGCTATCTACAAAGGATCCGGGCTCTGAGCTTCAACGGCAGGTAACTTACTCTGTATCTTCAGGCTCCTGTGATACGGGGTGAAACAGACAGCACTTTCTTTGCCCTTTTTATTTAATCCTGAGCCATAGTTCTCCGCCTTGACCAGTCTTAGTCTCCAGTCTAAATCTCTGTTAGAAATGATTCTTATCCTGCCCTCCAGCCATCACATCCTCGATGTCACCACCTTCATTTGTCTCTGTGCCTTGAGGTGCTGCCTCCATGGAATTCAGCTTCAGCTTCCTTTTCTTCCCATCTTCTACTTGGATTTAGGAGATTAAGAAATACTAGGAGAGATAGAAATACCAGGAAGAAAGGAACTGTCTCCTGTATATTCCCTTCCTCTGGGACAATAGTTCCTGCTGGTGGTCATCCACCAATGGACTTATTCTTTAATGACTCAGTAACTCTGGCCCTCCCTTTTTCACTTCAGGACAAGGAGAGTGGTAACAACTTACCAGTGATTCTGCACCTCTGACAGTGTTCCTAACATCCACCACTGATCCGTTTAACTCTACACAGACTCTCTAAACCAGTGGTTCTTAACCTTTCTTGACTACAGCTCCTCAAGCTGTAATGACTCCCAACCATAAAATTATTTTTTGTGCTACTTCATAACTGTAATTCTTATACTGTTATGAATCATAATGTAAACATTCATATTTTCCAACGGACTTAGATGACCCCTATAACAGAGTGGGTTGGTCCCCCAAGAAGGTTGTGACCCACAGATGGAACCACTGCTTTAAAGAGTCATCTTATGAAAAACCATTTAGAGTCTCATCTAGGTGCACCTTACTTTTAATAGTTATTTATTTGCATTTTATGTGTACATGTGTGTGAGTGTATGTATATATATTACATGTATTCATGAGTATTACAGGCAGTTGTGAGCTGTCATGTGGGTACTGGGAACTCAACCTCCAATGTTTGTAAGAGCAGTTAGTGTTTTCTTAACAGCTGAACCATCTTCCTTCCAGGCCCCTAGTACCAAGGACACCTTATCTTATGCCAGGAGTCACCTTGACTTCTCTGCCAAAGTCACTACACAGAAACAACATTGTCTCTTGCCCATGCAAAGACTCTTGGCAGTTTTCAGCTATTCTCCAGATGTACTCTCTCTCTGATGGTTTCCCTAGAAACCCTGGTGACATTTCCCCGTGTTCTCCAGGACTTAGTGAATCTTCACCAAAGACCTAGAAGTTCTGTTTGTTTCTCTAACTACACTAAGATAAATTTTAAACCACATTTATGTATGTATGAATATCTCTCTCCCTACCCCCCCCATTTCTCTGTATGTGTGTGTGCACACACACTCACAGGTACCATGGCATGTATGTAGAGGTCTGAGGACAACTTTGGGGACTCAGCTTTCTCCTTCTACCAGGAGGGTCCTTCCTAGAAATCAAATTCAGGTCATCTGGCTTGGCAGCAAGTGCCTCTACCCACTGACCTATCTCCCCAGCCTCTGCATCAAGATAGTTTTGTATTTTGTACATTTAAGAATCAATCTCCTTTACTGATATAAAATCAATGTTTCTGAAATTTTGATTGCTTATGTTTGAGGAGATAAGAAAGGGACAACTTTTCAGGGCCCTGTGGATCAAATCTTCTGGTTAATTGAGTCTAAAACCAAATAAATTAGAATGCTTCCCAAGACTCAGCCCTCTCCACAGAGGATAAGTATGAATGTAGAAAGCAGATGAGTTTGAGAAAAACTCCAGAGAAGTTTTTTTCTTTCCTCTGTCTCCTTCTGGATGGAAAAAAAAAAAAAAAAGAAAAGCACGAGATCTCCAATCACTACATAAGAGAGATACCTGAAACTCACTACATGCCTGCAGACAGTGGGAGGCCTTTCCTTGCCTCCTCACACTCCCTCCTCCTAACCCACCTCCACTCTTCTTCCCACATCTCCTTCCCCTTCCAGGTTCCCCTAGCCTCACCTCCCTTCCTCTCTCTCTTTTTTTTTTCCTCAGTAGAGAGACAGTGCTGGGAAGAGCATCACTAAAGCACTTGAACATGTTTTGCACATAGAGAACAATCAACCAATACGAGCTTGCCAGTCAACAGTTTGAGGTCAGGACTATCTGATTCCCCAGGGCCAGCCAATTATTGTTTTTCTAAAAGTTTCAAAAAATAATTTCAGCCCAGTTTCCATTCCCTGTATTTGGACTAGACTTTAAAACCTAGAGATCCATTGTAGCTCATATTATCTCCTGCGACTTCACCCTGTCCCTCCCCGCCCCCTCTCCCTGACCTGGCCAGCAATTACTGCTTCATTGGGAGCCTGGATCAGATATGGATGAAAGAAGGTAGTCTTCCCTGGGAAAGCAGAGCACAAAAGGAAATGAATGCTTCAATTTCTGTTTCCTCCAGGCATATTAAAGCAGAATATCATTGGAAAAATCTATGAGATGTATTGTTAAATTCAAGGAAGATGTAATTGCAAAATAATACATATTATATGTGATTCCCTTTATGGGTGTGTGCATAGGCACTTATTTTTATATGTGTACAAAAGTGCCTAGCAAAAGACTAGAAATGTTCGTAACAAATTTTAGTAGTGGTTTTCTCTGCAGTCGGCTGTAGGGAGAGGGTAAGTTTTTTTTTAAAAAAGATATTTTCATTGTAATCAATATGCCCCCATAATATTTGATTCTTAAGAAGTGAAAATATTTTTACTACATTTTGCTTGTATAAATATTACGTGGATTCTATCACTAGTAGTAAATTTCTCAATTTTTTTTTTTTTTTAGAACTTTTCTTTCCAGTATATTCTACAAGGGGCAAAAAAACCCAATTATTCAAAAGAGAAAGTTTAAAAAATTAAAAATTTCTTCTCTTGAAATACATTCCCTGTCATTTCAGGGTGTCATTGTGCTTCCTGATCGTGATTTAAAATAGATGGTAATGAATCATCCTCCACAGCAAGTTTGACTCAGGCAAGTAAAAACGCTTCAAAGGAAATCAAAATTAGGAATTAATCTCCTCTGTTACGTGATGCCTCCCCCACTCTCCTCCATCACTGTGCTCTGGGAGAAGGAGAAGGCAAAGGGTACCAGGGTCTCTGACTCAGGTGTGACTAGCTCCAACTTGATGCTTGTCCTTTCTTGCTTCAAAGGCCCAGCTGAAGCCAGCTGGGAAACAGCTAAGTGCTTGCTTTCCAGAGTACCTGCCTCCTTCCTCTCCTGGGATCCTTTTTGGCTTCCTGCTGAAGTTTATATTGCCCCCATTCACCTCTCCCAGACTGCCACAGATCTCTAAGGACACTTGTGTACCATTTAAATTTCTGTATTGCCAGTGGCCACACACAGTACCTGATGCAAGGTTGGTACTCAGGTGGCTCCATAAATATTTATAGCAAGAACATTTGAATGAAGGCATAAATAGCAGCCAAATCAAATAATTCCTCGGTTTTTATAGCTTTATACTGGATTGGAAGGTACTTCGGGACAGCAGCCTGTACATCTTGTTTTTTTTTCTTTCTTATTTATTTATTTAGGTGACAGGATCTTACATAGCCAAGGATGACCTCAAACTTGCTATGTAGTGGAGGATGACCTTGCACTTCTCATCCTTCTGCCTCTACCTCTCAAATGTTAGAACTACAGGCACACGTCATCATGCCCCAGTTATGATATAAACAAGTTGTCTGCCAACTACAAGCCTTCTATATCTCCTGTAATGCATCCAAAGAGGAAGCCCACCTCAGATGTGTATTGAATGTAATTTTCCTATTTTCAGCAGATGATTAAAAATCTACACACACACACACATACACACACACAGAGGGGGGGGGAGAGATCTTAATGTATTCATCTGCTGACAAGATTCTTTCATCTTTTATTGTAGATAATTTTAATAAAATATACAAAGGTAAGAAGTTTGGTGATAGAGAATGTCCATTTTTCTCCTGAACCTTTCAGGCTGCTCCCCAAAGAGCTTTCTGGACTTTCAAGAGTCCAGTCTTTCCTTGCCATGAACACTTCTGCCACTTCAGAGAGCATCCAACGCTTACTAGAGTCTGTGGCAAAGCCATCTCTGAATCTCAGGTAGTTAAAGCAGAAAGCGGCACTTTTTAATTAGATGGCAATAGCATAATTATCTGAAGACACCTTATAATTACATCTCTCCCTGGCTCAAGCTTCTTCAGGCACTTCAAATGGAATCTGTGGTTCTGGTTTCCTTCCCATCCTCTGCCAACACAATGCCACTGGCCAATGTTAAGCATTCATCAGAGGTAGTTTTAGCTTATCAAGGTGGGAGCCTCCAGTGGATTCTTCCTCAAAAGCTAAAATCTCTTGGGTGCCTTTGGCTACCATGTGCTGGATTTTACTTCAAATAATTTTACCTAGATGAGTGAGCATAAGATATTTGAGAAAGGAAGCTGAGAAATCACTGCACAGCCATTTAAACTTCATTAGCATCTCTTGAGTATTTATCTGAAAGGGACTCTTTGACTTTAGTAGACCATTCCAAAGATTCCTCTCACTGAACAATTACTCCTTTTTGCCCCCAACTTCCAGCTCCCTGGAAAAGAGCTTCTGGTCCAGTCTTTAAAGAAAAGAAAAACCAACACCCATTCCCACCCCAGAAAGATTCTCTGTATTTTTCTTGCCTCCAGAGGTGTAATGAACCTCTAAAACCAACAACCCCTGAGCAAGCATCAAACCCATATATAAGAGCAGAAAGCAAAAGCAGTTGGCTCTGGTGGGAGTGGTACAGGAGCCTTCAGTCAATAGCATACACCCCCACTCCCTTTGAAAAACGACTTGACTGAATGAGCATCCCATCTGAAGAAAGGCAGGGGAGCCATTAGTGAAAGCAAGAAACTCAGTTTTACATCTCATTCGAAAGATGGATTCACTGCCTTCCTCCCAGTCCAGGTGGGTGAGTTAGTTTAGAGTGGAATTTGTCTGCCCTCACTGAAAACTCCAGTTAGGCAATGAATTATTCCAAGTAAATTAAGTATATCGATCCCCTCCCCTTTCTGACACTTTGCAGATATTGCTATCAAATCATGCTCCATGCAAGTGTCAGTTTTTGCTACAGACATCTGAAGACGGGATCAAATAGTCACTTGAGTTTCTCAGAATCTAATAAAAACTCCCAGGCATAGCAGAACTTGGGGAAAGCAGGCAACACAGCTCGCTGATGAGGTAACTATGGGGGGCGGGGCGTAGCACATGTGGGGGCTGAAAACACAGTGGTGGGTTGGCACCACTTCATCAAATAACAAGTGGTCAAGGTTGTGGTTTGTGACTCAACTTCAGCCAATTTTCATACAAGCAAACATATCAAAGACCAGGTTAAGGAGCATGGAGTTATATTGTAAATATATCCCAGTTCTGGCAAAACAATTGAGTCACATCCCTCAACACTTTCATTGACTGCCCTGATTCAGTCTCTTCCGAGCTAAAGATTTACATCATTCCAACAATATCCTAAACAGGATCCGATTCTTCCATGTGCGTATATTTCCACCCTCAGTATGGACCAAGTGTCTGCGTTTTCTCCCCACCCAACAGAAGTCCAAGTGAAATTCTCCATTGGATGGTAGTAGGATGCAGGACCTTACCCATAGGTAGTAATTATGACATCAGTGTTGAGCCCTAGAGACTGGGAAGATGACAATTGTAAAGCCAGGAAACAAGGACTCACCAGACAACAGCTATATAAGCATTTTGATTGGACATGGACAAAGTATCAGCCTCCTCAACCGTGAGAAATATATTTCTGTTCTCTAAAACACCCATCTATGGTATTCTGTTATGACATCCCACACTGAGATATCCACCATAATGATGAGACAGCCATTTCTAGTTAATAAATTCTTTTTTTTTTTTAAAGGCAGGGTTTCTCTGTGTAACAGCCCTGGATGTCCTCAATTTGTAGACCAGAATGGCCTTGAACTCACAGAGTTATTCCTGAGTGCTGGGATTAAAGATGTGCACTACTATGCCCAGCTTGGGCTATAACATTCTTTTTTTTTTTTTTTTTTGGTTTTTCGAGACAGGGTTTCTCTGTGTAGCCCGGGCTGTCCTGGAACTCACTATGTAGACCAGGCTGGCCTCGAACTCAGAAATCCGCCTGTCTCTCCCTCCCAAGTGCTGGGATTAAAGGCGTGCGCCACCACCGCCCGGTGTTAATAAATTCTTAATCTTCAAAAGTCAAAGAATCTTTTTTGCCTTACTTAGTTTCAGCTGACTTTTTGACCAAAAACTATCATATTAAAACTGACAAATGCATTCTAAGACTGGATAACCTAAGGATAGAGGGTCTAGAGATTCTGGTCCTGATCTAATAAATTTTATAGTAAAATATTGTTTTGTCTATATGAAAAGTCCTAACTGCATGGGAATATACTTGTGGGTGAAAACATATGATATCTGAGTTGAATTTGCTTAAAAATATTCCAATGGGATGGATGGAAGCAAGGAAGATAGAACACACTTAGATACAGTTTCATTCTTATTGTACTGGGTGATGGTATACAGGAATGCTCATAACAATAGTTCTCTAGTGCATCAAAATTATCTGAAAGGATTGTTAAAACACAGTTGTCTTAATTATGGTTTTACTGATGTGAACAGACACCATAACCAAAAAAGTCTTAAAAAGGACAACATTTAATTGGGGCTGGCTTACAGATTCAGAGATTTAGTCCAGCATCATCAACGCAGGAACATGGCAGCATGTAGACAGACACGGTGAAGGAATTGTGAGAGTTCTACATCTTCATCTGAAGGCTACTAGCAGAATACTGACTTCCAGGTAGCTAGAATAAGGTCTTAAAGCCCACACCCACAGTGACACACCTACTCCAACAGGGCTACAGCTTCTAATACTGCCACTTCCTGGTCCAAGCATATAGACACTATCACACACAGCATCAGGGATTCTGATTCAAATTCAGAATTCACACTGTAAGAAGTGCTAGTTAGGTTGTTGTTGTTCTTGTTCTTGTTGTTGTTGTTGTTGTTGTTGTTCTTGTTCTTGTTGTTTCTGACCCTGTGACAAACACCTGAGAGCAATAACCAAAGGAAGAAAGGTTTGTTTGGACTTCCAGTTTCAGAGTTTTAGCCCTTGATGGCCAGCCCCATTGTTTCTGAGCTGTGGTGCAGCAGGGAAGAGCAGCATGGCACAAAGGCATTAGCAGAGCAGAGCTGCTCTCTCATAGCAGCAGCAAAGGAGGGAGGAGGGGGTCAGGACAGGACATCCCCTTTCTAGACTTGCTTCCATTGACTCACTTTCTTGAGCAAAGCTTTGCTTCTTAAAACTCTATTCCAAATAGTACCATAAACCGGGAACCAGGACAAGGAAACATTAGCCTGTGGGGGAGCATCCCATATTCAAAGCATAACACAAGGATGCAGATGCTGTAACCCAAAGACCTCATGTTGTGAATCAACGTATTTTATTTACCCTCTATTTTCATATGATCAAAACAAAAAGTCAAAATCAAGTGGAGCTGTACTGAGCTGGCACCAGAATCGCATGAGGCAGGAGGAATTGTCTCTGCTAGTGCTGACTTTCCATCTCAGCCAGTCAGCAGCTGAAAAGATGAAGAAGAGACACAGACTTCAGGAAAACACTGAACCATCAACTCTATTCAAATTGGTTCTAGTGTGGGGAAAATTAATGTTGGTTTTCCTCATTTACTTTGAACCTATGTCTGCACAATTGTTATAGAGTATGACAGCTTCTGAGCTGGTTTGGAAATCTGTAGTTAAGCAATATAAATAACCAGAGATTCTGTTTTATATGAATGCTCCAGTTAGATGGCAATTTACAGAGACTGATGGCATCACCTTCCCACATTTGCCTGAGACTCAGGTTGGGTTCAAAATAGGCAAAAATATTTCTCTCTACCCTTCAGGTACATTTGCTTAGAGTTGACAAATGTGGACTTTTCTCCAATTAGGTCTAAAGCCATTGGGTGATGAACAAAGAGAATCTCAATGCACAGGTATCCAAAGGACACCAGGAGTTCTATCTGAATTTCATTTCTTTTTATACTATCTAGCAAACAATTACCATATGCCAGACATTGAGTTTTATATACCTTGGGATATGCAAATATAATAGTCAAAAAGAAATGGTCCTAAGCCTTGAACATCTCACATCTAGTTTTGGAAATAAATAAACACAATTACAATGTAACAGTTGTATAACAAGAGATTGTGAGGGAGGACACTGAAGAAACCTAGGTGAAGAAGAAACACATAACATGCAAATAACAGTAGAGAAACTAGGCAGGCTGTATTTATGCATTTAAGTGTGTGTGTGTGTGTGTGTGTGTGTGTGTGTGTGTGTGTGTGTGTGTGTAATAACAATGAAAAAACAGGTCATGAGTTTGAAAAAAAGAGCAAAGAAGTGCATACGGAAAGTTTAGAAGAAGAAAAAAAAGGAAAAATGGTGTGGTTATATTATAATCACAAAAGATAAAAGATAATTTTTACAAAGAAGCCTTTTGTTTTAGGTAAAGAGGGAGAATCAGAGAAGCAACCCCCTCCCCCCAAGTGACATTTGCTGTGGTTTGGCAGAATGTGTTCCCAATGGCCCATAGGGTAAAAGGTTTGACCTGCAGTACATGATGCTAATGAAAGGTGGTGGAACCTTTGAGTGGTGGGTCACCGAGAGTATCATTCATGGAAGGATGCTCTTATGAGAGATCCTACTCTCTCCTTTTTCTCTTCATTTCCTGCCTCATGAGGTGAGCATTTTTTTTTTGTCCTCACACATGCTTCAGTCATGATGTGCTACTCACCGCTGGTCCAAAACAATGGAGTCTTTGATTACAGAGCCAGTCTCCAAAACTGAGCCAAAACAATCCCTTTCTCTTTGTAAATTGATTATCTCGGTGTTTAATTACAATAACAGAAAGCTGATTTGCACAGCATTCCACCTGATTCAAGGAACATCTGCCATTTGTTAGGGGGACAGAATAAAGCGAGAGGAGAGAGAGACAGAGAGACAGAGAGACAGAGAGAGACAGAGAGAGAGAGAGAGAGAGAGAGAGAGAGAGAGAGAGAGAGAGAGAGAATAGATAGCAGGGGGAAGAAAGAAACAGTACAACTAACGGTACAGTCTGGACATGCGGGCTGGAATCGGTGAGGTACTTTGATACCATTAAAGTTCAGGTTGCAAAGGAGAATGATGAGACCAGAGAGGCATGCTGGTTTGACCTGCCCTCCACAGCAGAACACAAACATGTGTGCTCAGCTATAAGGACTTGATGGACTGAATTATGTCCCCTCAAATATTTATGACAAATATTGCTGTAATTGGAGATAAAGTCTTTGGGTATCATTAAAGATAAATTGGGCATAAGGTACAGGTAAAAAAAAAAAAAAAAGTAGGATTGGTGACCACATAAGAAAGAAAGATGTACCAAAACTAAAGAAAGACCAAGCAATACATACCAAGAAAATGGCTGCTATGGTACAGGAAAGAGACTTTTACCAGAACTTGGACATGATGGCACTTTGAAAGTGGGCTTACTTCCAGTCCTTCAAAACTGTAGAGAAAGAGCTTTTCTTTTTTCTTAAGTCATCAGTCAGCAAGATACTGTTACAACCTCATAAACAGACCAAGATGGCTACTTTATTTTTTTTCAAGCATAAGGAAATATTAAAGGAATGAATTTAAAACAGACCTGTGGTAGAATAGCAGGTTAAACAGGGAAGGGGGATATATTTGTCTGGGGACCACCCCACAAAGAGAGGATGTATGGATTTATTTGGGCAGACATGAAAGACGTTGAGCATTGGGTTGAAGAGTTCAGTGCATTGGAATAGGAGGTTCATTGCTAGTGTGTAAACAGTAAAGTGGTTCATGTGTGCCTGCGTGTGTGCATACATGCATGCATGTGTGTGTGTTTAAAGTTTCATATTTGCATAAACTCATGAAATTTTGCACGTTGTAATTTTTTATAACATTTATGTGGAAGATTATTTTGTTATGTGAATATGGGGAAAAAGAGAAAGAGATGGAAATATGCATACATGTGAAAAGAGAAAGAGACTTGCTATAGTAAGAAAGCTCATGAGGGACTTCATGTGTATGCACACATGAACGCACGCATGCAGCTATTTCCTTAGCTGCATGGAAGTCGGCTAATCAATAACATAGGCTTAGGTGCAAGGGGGCATGCAGATAAAAAGAATAAATGCAGTATAATTTCTCTCACTTTGAATACCAAAAATCAGTCATATAACAAAAATTTCATTTTGTCTTCCAATATTTTCTACTTAATTAGCCTATTCATATACACAAAAAGCAAACATGGCATATTCCAAAATGACACCAGACCTGTTCTAATCTCTGAATAAGAATGCTGAGGTTTTCCCCCACTGCTGTCCCTGGAGCTTGGATGCAGGTCTTGGCCTGTGTACTCGGCTAGCAATGAGACAAAGCACGGTGTACCACCACCTCCTTTTGTAACTCTCTCCCTGCCTTTTGGGCCTTTGCTGAGAGAGATAATGCCTCTCCCATGTGAACTGAATACCCAGTGCCCTGAATGCACGAGTGTGTCAAGGCTAAACAGGTCTATTGTTCTTAAACAGCACTGCCGGAGAATCACATTCTTGTGCAGAATGATGCTGAAGAGATAAAAATATCTTTCATTTCTATAGTGCCATGCATCTTAAAGTGGGTTCCACATTTCACAGACTATATATAGGCTCAATTCATTACCCAGCCCCATAAAATACAGCCAGAGCGTGGCAGGCACATGCCAGATGTTTGACAATGACCTAATAACAGAGTGAGGATGAAGTTAAATTGGATTTAGAAAACAGGAAGTAAGATGTGGGCCTCTAGGTAAAGCTTTGTTATCTATTCAACAATGAGTTTGGTGTTTCTTGTCTACCAGAACGAGAGCAGAGGCACAAGCAAGCTAGAGTGATGCTCTTCCTACACTTGTTGAGCAGCCAGAGTACCCAGGGAAAGATATTTTGTGGTCAAATGTGATTCACATTAGGATCAAGTGCAAAGTGCTGTGGTAGTCAGGGACACTAAAGGAATTCTTTTCCCATCAGCCACGCTGCCATCATCACTCTCGTGTTAATAAAGGGTTAGCATTCAACATACTGATAGGATTCATGTTGAAGAAAGTCTATTCTGGAATCCAGAACCCAGATTCCATGTGAGCATGGTGAGGGGGAAAATAAGAAGAGGGGAACGCACAAGCAAGTTGTGGATCCAAAGTAGAACGAATTTGAAGCTGGTGAGAGAAAGTTGGAACCCACCACATCAGAGGGGCCCCAAGAGATTTCATGGGTACAGCTGATTTCAGAGGGAGAGACCCCTGAAAATAAACTACCCAAACAGTGATGGCATTGGAGACACTACTGTAGACCTCTCCATGCTGAGAAATGTGGCCTGCCAAAATTGGTAGGGTTTTGGTTCTAGGAGGATCTCAAAGATCTGTGAGTTCAGACTAGTCATTTTATAAATGAGAAAGACGTAGCCATGATCGTTAAATATGTATAGCAGTTAGCAATGTCCAGGACAGGGGCCAGATCAGTGACTGACCTAATCTTTTGTGAATCAGGGAGACAGACACCTGGGCTTTAGCAAATACTCTTAAAAAGCCGAACACCTGGTTCTTCTAGCCATTTCCACTACAACAGAAAGACCAACCACAGAGAACAGGGGTTAAGGTCTTATAATCCAACTACACCTATGTGAGCAAGAAATGTAGCTCAGAGAAATGAAAAAGAAATAAGCTGGAAGATTGTCCCTGCCGGGGTCATATGGCTGCCACCCAGAGAGGGCCTCTGCAAACCATTTGGTTTCTAGAAATGTATGTAGTTTGCAGCCCTTATTAACTTCACTAGGCATGGAGAGTCAGCTTTCTCTGAGTTCCCAGTAGGGACCCCTTCAAAATGTGTTAAATCTCTGGGCAAGAAGGTTTCAACCAGAACAGGCAGAATGTGTAAAAATCAAAAGAATGTGGTTTATAATGTATATACCGCAAAGACGTCATAAGTTGGGAATTTGGTTCTGTCGGCCTGACTCTTAAAGAAGCCATTTCTTCCCCCTTAGAGGTCGTACGGGTGCACATGGGTACATCTAGACAGTGTGTGGTGGGGGTGGGAAGCCAGCAGAGAGTACCAGCAGAGGCTCTGGGCTGCAAGATGCCCTGTGTCCTGACGTCTTTGGGCTCTACAGTTCACTGCGCTACCTTAGGCAAATCAACCTGATCCCGTCTAAAAAGGATGGTCTGTGATAAAATGGCCCTCAGGGCAATTTCTTATTAAAAAAGCCAGTAAGGTGTTTTATGGTTTTTCGTGAGTGTATACCTCTCCCGGAGTAAAGAACAAATTTTGCAAGAAGAGGAAATCAAATACTCTTTCTATACGCCTTTAAAACCCCAAATGAGCATTTGCAGAAAACCCGGGCAATAAATGTTATTGATAGTGGACAGAGAGCCACGACAGACATTGAAAAGTGGTCACTGGGACCGGAATAAGCCTGAGTCTGTAGGGTCTGTCTGAAGGCCAGCCTGTTCAAGACAGAACAATAGTACTCTCCTTTGATTTCAGTGTGGCTTGGCTGGGAGCGGAGGGCTTGCTCACTGCCAGAGAGCAGGACTTGGATGGGGCTTGGCGCTTCTGCAACTTCTTGGCCAGCAAGTAGCAGAACTGGAAGCTACATGTGGGCACCAAGCTGCGCGCGGTTCTCTGAGAGATTTCCCCGCTTACCCAGCAGGAAAGTAAGCGGAGGCGCAAGGGTGGAGGTGGTGTGTTCAAAGGACAGAGCGCTTGGCTTGGTGCTAAAGGCCTGGAGACCAGGTCCGGGGGGGCTGATGAAGTCCCCCTCCCAGGCTATGAGCCTAGAAAAGAAAGACTGGAGAGGGTGCCACCTGCTGGTGAGAGACCCAGCCTTGCACAGTGGATTCCAAGGAGACCTGGAGTCTGCCAGTGTTGGAAGCTGAATTTAGGCGGCTTCCCAAGTTGCTGGCTTTCTGCAATCTCTTGATAGCTACTATTCCCGTTGGCTTTGTTCTCTGAAACCCTGTCCTCTGCGTGTCACCCCTTAGACGGTGAGGCTGTCTGCAGGGATGGTGCTCGTTCTCCTTGCCCCTCTTGGAAGCGCACTATGGGTCTAAGGACTCTGCAAGCTTCTCCATCAGGTGGAGCCGTCCTCTCGTCGCCTCCCTCCCTCCTCCCTCCTCCCTCGCAGCGAACTGCGAGCAGGCCATCCTACAGCGCCCGGAGGTTAACCGAGCCCCCAGAGGAGGTGAGGCCGCCAGCCTGCACGGGCGGAGATGGCGGGGCCGCCGTCGGGGCCGGCGCCAGAGCCCGGCAGCCTGTGGGTCCTGCAGGTATCGCTCGCCTTCTCTCTGCCCCACGTGGTAGCCGCGGAAGATTGCTGTTGGTTTTCCGGCACTCAGGATTTAAACGCCTCCTGGTCCTTTTAGAAGCAGTCAGCTCATTACTTCATCCGAGCCTTTTCTTTTTCTGCGGGAGACCGGAGGCTGAGGGAGGGAGTGAATGGGGTCGGGGGTGGGGGAAACACACCCTGCTGGCTAGAAAAGGGCAGGGTCCGCAACCAGCGTGAAGGGGGTGGGGGGTGTCACGAGGCGGATCTTGGAGACTAGCTCCAAAGCAAAACGTGGTCCTCCCAACCTTGGACTCCCACTCCTCTCTTCCCAAAAGTGAGCTTGCCTTCCCAGTATGGTGCGCATATACTGCTATATGTTTTTGATGACCAGCCGTGTATTCCATACTTCACTGACCTCGTGACCCTATTTTTGTAATATTTCCCCCCAGAGGGGCTGAATTAAACCTGAGCCGCGGGCCATTTAGAAGCTTGCAATGAAAATTAACCAACAGCTGAGAGGATAAATCTTTAGTTAAAATATCAAATGCTTCCTGGGCAGGTACATTCCTTCTACATCTTAGCAGGTTCGTTCTCTGCATGGTTTGGCCTTTGAAGTGGGACTCAGACCTTTCATCTCCCCTGGCCCTGAATATTTAGTGAAAAACTACAGCTGATGTGTAGTATTCTACATACCAGATTCTCACCCTTCATATATCATATCATCTATGCTACTTGGGATTACCATCCATCTTTTGCCTGTTTCTGATTTACCTCTTGTGTTTTATTGCACTATCTCTTATGCCAAGCTAATGGACCAAGGCTATGCTAATGTTGCTTCTGTGCCTTGCAAAATTTGGCTGATGGATTTGCCTCTGTTATTCAACATCTTACACACACAAACACCACACACACACACACACACACACACACACACACAAACACCACACACACACACACACACACACACAC
>NW_021604707.1:3647301-3662387 GCF_004785775.1 Grammomys surdaster
ACACACACACACACAAACACCACACACACACACACACACACACACACGCACCAGCTTTCTTATAGATTTCCCTTTGCTAGGTTTAACAGCCTCTAAGAGATGTAGTTAAACAAACTATTATGTTAAGAATGGAAAAGTCAACTAAGCATACACCTACTAATTTATAGATTTTTGATGTCACTGCCAGGTGTCGGCTTCTACCAGTTCACACTTAAGCATGTGTTCCTGCTTCCTTGTTGTTCATAAATTCTAAGATATATATTTTTTTGTTTACATCCACGTGGAAACTCAGAGTTGGAATGTGCCTTGCAATCAGCAAAGCCCCCATATCTGTAATACTCTTGGAAGGGTAAGAGATCCCTAAAAGGACTCCCTAAGGTCCAAAGACTGCAGAAAGTAATGATTGATTTTGTAATTGAATGTTGAATGGTGCACATTGAGAGAGCATCTTTCATTTCCCCCGTCTCTCCCCTCAGTCCTCCTTTGCCCACTCTATATAACACTGCATATTTTTATGTGTTGCTTTGTAAGATACTTAGAGTTCGTGTCTTGTGTTCACTCAACTTCCACTTTGGATCACAAGCTCCTGGAGGCAGGGTCAGTTTTACTTCCCTCCATGGCATACCTAAATGTGCATCAAGTAAATAGACCTAGATAAATTCATGTTGATATCCTGGAGGAAACGGAGTTTGATTTGAGTCTGGATTTCATGACAGGTGCAAGACTTGCAGGTTCTTAAGGAATTGTTGCTTGTGACCTTGGCCTCTCCTTGGCAATCACACTCACAGCACCTTTTGGAGAAAAGGCATCCTTAGAGTGACGGAGTGCTCATTAGAGAAGAGAGGCTCAAATGCAAAGACAGACTGCTGCCTGTCCTTGTTAGGAGAGACACAGACCGGGATAATAATAATAAATAGGTATGTGTCACAAACCTGCCTGCGTTTGCTCTTACTCCTGCATTTTGTTCTCTAGGAGCAGTGCAAGCAAACTAAGATCCAAACACCCAGGGCTTATCAACTCCATCCCCCCACCACTCCACACACACACCCACACACACACATAGACACAAATCACCACCACCATCACCACCACATCACACACACACACACACACACACACACACACACACACACACACACCAGGAAAGTCCTCCAAACGCAAAGCCTGCTTGTGCTCTTCTCTTCAACTCCCTAGCCTTGGCTATACACATTGGTCAAGTCGTTTCTGGGGAATGATGCACCTCTCCTGGCCTCTCCCTACTCCCTTTTAGCCCAGTAGTCAGTCCCTAGTGCAACAGCAAGGCAGGCACATTTTGATGCATGTGCACGAGTCTAATCATCGGTAACTTCACTCCCGTTTAACAACATTACATCGTGTGAACAAAAAGTCACAGCTCCGCTCCGTGCTCACTATGCGTTCTGGTCAATCATGGTAACAAAAGCAGAATATCTCCCTGTTTAGGGAAAAGATGGGAAGCACAGCTTTTCTGCAACCCTCCCGTTTTGCAAAGCTTTCCCCTTTCCAAGTGTTTCCTCTTTAATTATGACCTGTTTCCCCTCCCTCTTCCCCCCGCCCCAGCTTCTGTGAAAGGAGCCCTTCTGTCACTCGTCACTCGCTTGCTCGCTCGCCCGCTCGCTAGCTCGTTCGCTCGCTGTGGGAGGAGCCCGCCAGAGGAAGCCGTGTGCCTGGGATGCCAAGAGCCAGAGAATGGATCTGCTCCGAGTGGGGACATTGCTGAGGATCCCGGCTTCCCGAGGCGGCTGAAAACAAGCATTTGGTTTCGGCTGCCTGCCGATACACGGAGACACAACGAGACCTAAGCGGACCAGAGGAGGGACAGACCCGCTGACAGATAGATGGTCGGCGCGAACCTTGGAGGACCGGCGGCGGAGGCTGAGCACCGCGAGCCCAGCCGCCGCGCTTGAAGAGAAACTAACTGTACGCCCAAGTTGCCCCGCCGGCTGCCCGCGCGCTGAGGAATGAGACCTTTCCAGCTGGATTTGCTCTTCCTCTGCTTCTTCCTCTTCAGTCAAGGTAGGAACCCGGCGCGCCGGAGTTGGAGCAAAGTCGGCGGCGGCGGAGGAGGAGGAGGAGGAGGGCGCGGGAGGCTGAGGGCTGAGAGGTGGGCAGGCTCGGGAACTCGCGCTGGCTGCGGGTCTCTGGTGCGGGTGCCGGCCCAGCGGCAGTTAGTAGCGTCGCTTCTTTACGTTTGCAAATGTAACAAAATGGTACTGTAGGTTTCCCTTCGGAAGGAAGGGGCTGGGAGAACAAGGAAGCCTGCACTTTCTCGTCTCTCTTGTCCATGTCCAACTCAAACTCTCCGATGCATGTAAGTTCTTTATGCACCCGGTATATTAATTAGGTAGTATCCGTGTGGCCAGGCCATGCGGAACTTCTGGGTGCCTGCTCGCCTTCATAGCCAGGTAGGAAAAGGGGAGCCTGGCGTAGGTGGTGATTTCAGCTTCAATAAGGTCTAACTTGCCCGGGTGTGTTTAAAGCAAATGTGCGAGGTCTGCACAGTTGCAGAAAGGGATGCGATTAAGGAACGTACTGAGGCGGGGATTTACAGTGACTAGGGAAAAGAAAGCTTGTAAAGAGTTACATTGAATGTCGCCGGTTTCCCTGAGCAAGGCTGAATTCTGAATCCTACCAAGCACTGGATTAGGTGTACGAAATGGAATTTCGCCCCTGGTGCTGATTGCTTCCTTTCTGCAGCCTAGCAGGTGGACTCTCCAGAAAGAACTTTGCTACCTCTGGGCTCCTTGCCACTGAGAGTCATGGGGTTGGTCATGGTGGAGGGAGAACTAAGCGCCTACTTAGCTAAAGGCATCAACAGTCACCTGTGGAATTGAGACTGAAGGGACAAAGTAAACCCGTTCCTTCCCACTCTTTTGGGATGCCAATACCACCTCTGCCATCTGAGGCAGCATGTGTGCCTGCCTGCATGGCTCTTGGGAGGGACAGGACTCTCAGGAAAATCCACAGCAGAGGAGGTCCATCTGTTGATTAAAGGCAAGGTAAAAGTTTTTGAGAAAGCAGAACATCACCATGGGTGGCTGCCTTTGCAAGCAAACAGTGTGTGTCCCTGGCTTCTCTTCTCAGGAGAAGCCAAATATATATAAAACCAGGCTTCCTTCTCTCTTTCCCTGGTCCCTGTTGTCACTGTAGATTTCCCCGCTTATCCATGGAGTTCAAACTTTGCAGTTATCACTCTTGATTAAACTCGAGGGACCCCCTTCCCCTTAGAAGTATGTATAAAGTGTGTCTATCAGATTTATAATGAGTGTGCCCTCGTGCACACACACACACACATACACATATACACATATTCATATGGGTGTGTGCATCTCCCCAGGACTCCCTTCAGCAACATGAAGGCAAACAAACAGCCTTTGCACAAAACTTCACACCAGATGAATAAGAACCAACCCATAATCCTGACTACCAACGGGACGTGTGCACACTTGAATATGCCCACTCCTCACACACATTCTTGTTTGCCTCTTAACTAAGTCACTTGGGAAGTTTCCTGTAGAATTTTTGAGAAAAGAAGAGGACCTTCCAACACACACACACACACACACACACACACACACATACACTTGCATGAGAACCATGTCTTTTGTAATTTTGGAAGCTTGGTCAGTACTTTCTCAGATTGGTATGAACAGCCTATAGGTTTCTATGTGCCTCTCTGCCTGATTGAATCAGTATAGAATGCGTTTGCCCCTGTGCTTGTTCCATTCTCAGTATCAAGCTACCTCTTGACTGCCTCATATGAATCTTTAAATGTTTACCTACTGAGGGTAAATGCTCTCTCTTCTGTCCATTCTTTACCCTGAGGGCAGTAGAAAGAAACCACAGCCCCATGAAATCTGGATCATCTCCATATTCTTGGTGTTCTCAACTTGGTTTACAATGTCCAACCATGGATGTATATGTATAGCCCATAGAATTCCAAAGCAGCCTCGGAAAGTCTCTTGAGAACGGAGCAGAGACAGGCAATCTAAGCTTCCTGCTCTGAATGCCAGAAGTCATGAGTGTAGGAACACCACCGTACAGTTAAGAGGGAAGACTTTTGATTGGTTCACTGCAATGTGATAGTAAGATCTTTTTACTTGATTCCTGAAAGCTTAAATATATATTACGTTTATCTACTTATTTTTGGGTGCCTGCTCTCAAGAGGGTGGATGCAAACATGCATACGTGAAGGTCAGAAGACAACTTGCAGAGTTAGTTGTCTCCTTCCACTGTGTAGTTTCTAGGGATGAGATTCAGTTCTCAGGGCTTGGTGTCAATCATGTTTACCCTCTGGCCTTAATTCACGTTAAAAATATGGGTGTTGTATGGAGTACTGTAAATTCTACCAGAAGATTCTGTGTGTGTGTGTGTGTGTGTGTGTGTGTGTGTGTGTGTGTGTGGTGTGTAGCCTAGTACCACATTGTACCTACTGTCATGCATTGCTTAAATTATTAGATACAGCAGGTCTACCTTCAACAGGACATGGAAGGACTAGCCCACAGGATTCTAGGGGGAGAGGGCCCCCACTGCGATTTCCTAACCAAGGAGTGAGGTTGCAACCACAATGAACACGCCCTCTACACAGAAACCCACAGAACCACTCACCTGAACTCTGCCTTCTATACACTGAACCCTCTGGATGCTTTCCCTCAGAAATGTATAAAGGGTCAGGACAATCCTTCACTCAGAGAGAACAAGGAGCCAGGGGTCTCATTAGGACTGTATATGGCATGCTGATGACATGGCCATCTGCTACCCAGCACTTCTCCCAGTGGGGATGTGCGTCTTCTTGGAGTTCTGAGAAAGTAACTCTCATAATCTTTTTCCCAGAACCCAGAGCACCCCAGTGTTGTGATATTTTCATTAGCATGTGGGTAAATTCCTGTATCTCAATCATCTTTGCCCTCCTGAATTTTTGACTGATTCACCTTTAGTTTATTCCGCAACCCTTGAGAGACGGCAGAGGATAACAGTTGATGTCAGTAACGTCCTGCCTCTTCTAAAGTTTGGACTGCTAACGTAGACTGAGATCACCTATTTCTTTCTTTCATAAGGTAACAGTAGAAAGGCTAAGGGACAGTCCCCTGTTCCGGCCCTGCCAGTGTCTCTGGGTTTGGTTCCTGATATGGCATGGAGAGCTGCCAGCATATGCTGTTCAAGAGTTTCTCTCTTGCTGGGGATGCCTCTCCCCTCAGCTGTCAGGATGGCCATGCTTTGTATAGAGAAAGATAATGTCACAGCACAATTTGCCTCCCACAGAGAACCGGTATGTTCTGCCCCGGGGTGAAGAAGAACTGATTCCCTTGTCATCCATAAACTTAGAACTTGCTACATTTTTTCCCTTTATTATTTCAGTTCACCACAGCTATTTCCTTCTATGCCCTCCTTAATCTTCCAACCTCATTCCGTCTACCCTGCACATACACATCTTAGGTGACTTTGAAGGAATAGGGTCTCAGCAGGACTGAAGACTCCCTGCTTCTCTTGCATCTTTGGTTCTGAGACAGTTTGGGCAATGTTCAGTGGTACAGACATGGTGGCTTCTACTACACATGCTCAGGAAAGAGTGTTTTCTCTGTGTACTGGCATTCCACTTTGCATTCCCAGAGGGTCTTGTCCTGTCCAGTGATGGGATGTTCACAGGATTCTGACTCTGCCCTACCCAGAATGCATGTTTGCTTTGTCTATGCTTCTTGCTGTTCCGAACATTTGGAGTAAAAATAAACTCACATTTTACCTGTGAGTAGCATCCCCTACCGTAAGATCTGTCTGGGATCTACCTCTTTAATAGATGCTCTCATGATGATCAGGACACATCAAAAGAAGAACCAGGTAGCCATTGGATGGCAGAGTTATAAGACAACTTGAATCTCCAAGGAAACAAAAAAAAGCATCAGATAGAGGGTGAAGAGACTGGGTGAGGAGAGCTGCCCTGGTGCAGGAGCCATAAGGGAAGCAAAAAGCATGGGAGGAGAGAAGCAACTGCAAGAAGCTCAAATTTGCTAAGAGCTCACATGGGGAAAGAAGGGACGAAGAGGAGTTTGAGTAAGAGCACAAACATGTCAGATAGGGCCCCCCAAAATGAAGTGTAGAGAAAAGAGGTTCAGTTCAGAGGAGAATCAGAAAAATAAACTGTGAGCGATCAACTCTAGGGGTACTTAACTCTAGGGGTACTTAACTCTAGGGGTACTTAACTCTAGGAGTACTTAACTCTAGGGGCACTTAACTCAAGGAGTACTTGTCTTCACCCAGAATGAAAGATGAACAAGCAATGAGTATGAGCCTCCCTACTGCCGGTGCTTCAGTGGCATGGCATCTAGAAGAGGAAGAATCACTTCTTTTATCTTGAAAGGTCAGAGCACTACTGCCAAGTGGGACTGCTTCTTTAATAAACCATCTGGGTGGGGAAATGGGACCTGTCTGTAGGAGATGGGGGTGGCTTCAGTGGTTGCTGCCCAACAGGGAACCCTCAGATCTACTGAGGAAAGAAAAGACGCTCCCCAGGGCCACTGGGGTGTGTGTTGAGGGGATCAACCTCTGAGCACTGAGAGGATGCCATGGGTACAGGAAGGAGGATCTGGCTCAGAGCATAGCAGCAGTGAGCTAGGCATTGTACCAAGGAGCAGCCTTGCTTGTATGTGTGCCTCTGTTGGTGGAAGCCAGGACCAGCAGGAGATGGGGTGGAGCCATGGATTAGGCCTGAAGATGCAATTTTTCATTTTTGTTTAGCCCAGTAGGGGTGACTTAGGCAGTATTATATTGCAAACCCAAAAAAAGCACATGAATAATCCAGAGTGAATTCAAGAGATTTCAATAGCAAAATAATAACAATACTAATGATACCTTTGATTTGTGGAGTACTTTTCTTCCAAGGAGATAAAAAAGATAAACTGTTTTGGAAACAGGAGCGAGAAAAAAAATAAAATTGCCTTTGATGGAGAAGTTGAGAGAAGGGCCAAGCATACTTGTTTTAAGGTCTTAATGGAGATGGGAATGGTGGGAGGAGTGAGGTGGGCAAGTGTAGGATCTCAGCTGCAGGCAGCTCTTAGCACTGGAAGATGCTAAGATGATTTCTAGGTGGAAAAAAATTCCGACGTCTTTAAAATCGGGGTCAATCAAGAGGCAGAGAGGCCCTGAAGGTGACGCACGCCTGTTTCTAGCCATGTTCTAACCCAACAGAAGAGGAGTTAGGTGAAATCATGAACATACCTTTACCTATGCTTGATTCACCATGGCTCCAATCCTCACTTCAGCTTATTCTTACAGCCCCAGCTTTTTTTTTTTTCCGAGGCCAATGAACACCCCAGAATTCTTAGAGCCCCAGGATTCCGCGGGGACTGCTGTGCTGGGAGCTGACCACTGCCTGGAGTTTAGTGAGCCATCAATGCTATCTATAAGTGAGAGAGGAGCCTCATACCAGCCAGTGCCCTGTGCCTGGGTTCTCATTGATTCACTTACATTGCAAATAGAAGAGGGCTTTATTTCCAGTTCAAGGAATGAAGTGTGAGCCGACTTCACTGGCACATAGCACTATTCCATATGTCACTGTGTGGCATTTTCTTCTCCTGAGGGGAAATCAGAATTTACCCAGTTAGGTATGTACATCAAGTGAGACTATAGATACTTCTAGATCATTAAAATGCTTCTCTCCCAGGCACACAAGGGAAGATGTGCTCTGCTTTCTACCAGAGCTTTAGTACAGAGCATGACAGAGCTTTGACCTCACACACAGACACCCTTCCAAACCCACTCTGTGCTATAGAGAGAAAGGTCACAGGAAGGCTTAGTGAAGACACAAAAATGCACTTTGATCCACTTCCTGCTTTTCAGAGCTTAGCTTCAAACACCATGCTTAGCATTGCCCCCTTCTCCCCTCCCAGAGGTAATGAGTGAGTATTCTGGCGGTATACTTCCAGAAGTCAGTAAATGTCAATATTGGATAAGTGTTTCCTTTATATCACGGCAATTTAGCATAAGCTACTTGGAAACAAATATCTTCGGCAAGCATACAGTGTTTCAGTGAGTACACAGTCAACACCACTATGAGGATTAAATAAATGTCAGCCTTCTCTGGGTATACTTGGTAACAAGCTTAGGCCTTGGCATAGTGGCCAGCATGGGTGGATCCTGTGCCTTACATAGTTCTTTTGTTGGGGCCCATGTGGGTTCTACTGAGTGGGAGGTAAACAATCATCCAACTCCTTCCTGGGAATACTAGCTAAGGCTGGTCACAGACACTTCCCACATACCCTGGGAGGTTTCTTTTGGCAACTTAGAAGTCTTTACATGCCTTCCTGTACCATTCCACATGTGCACACAGACCTGTCTGTCTGTGTCTTATTGTCAAGGTCAAGCGAATTTGCCCAATTCTGTGATTTCAATGGTTAAAACTAAAACCACTAGATTTCACATGAGTCCATCTTAGACACATCAAGCTGAATAGTCTAGGTGGTTTGCTCCCTTGAGGAAAAGCACTGGATGGCTGTTTCATGTTTAGATTCTTCTCAACTGACACTGACATCATGGGAATTGAAAATAGGAGGGCAAACACACATGGCTTTTACCCTTTCAAATTTTCCCTCAGAAGTTCCATAGGGTCTGATGTCTCAGGGGACAAAGTTGATTGCTCCTTGTTTCATGAGCAAATGGTACTCTGTGATCAGAAGGTCAGCCGTTGGACCATTCAGGTAGCACTTATTTCAAGCCTACTGTGTGGTAGGTGTGACGTCAGAGACTGCTGTGGAGATAGGTGAGGACAGGAAGGTAACACTTCCACAAAGGCTATATAGAATGATGAGAGACAGACCAGGGCATCCAAAAAGGATGTCCAGAGAAGATGTTACATATGCTTGCTCTCACAAGATATATAGGTGTGCTCTGGGTAAAGCATGAAGCAAGTAGTCCAAGCTGTACCTGGGAGTGTGCACCAACAGGAAGACTGAAGAGAATATGGCAGACTCCGCAGCAGAGCCTAGAATGGATGTGTTTGAAATGAGAGAGGAGCCTTGGGGAGGGCAGAGCTGGCTGGCTCATGGTTGTGAATAACATGATACATCTTTTAAGGATGGATTGATAGGATGAAGTCAGTATCTTAAAAAGATGGTTAGTAGCTTAGCATCTGCTGTCCTCTCCATATCATAGCTGTGGGGATTCACTTGTTATTCTTGGTATTCCCTGTACTTCCCTGAGGCGGGAAACTTGTAGAATTGAGTGGAAGTACACTTTCCTCTTTCCAGCTCATCCTTCTTTATGGCTGGTATGTTCAGATATGGGAAAGTGGGCAGTAGAATAGCAATGGGGAACCTAGTTAACTGTTGGTCTCCCCTCCCAAGGGAAGGCAGATAAGGGGTGTTGAAGAGAGCTCAAGGCACCAGAGGCATGACATGCTGAGGATATCTCCACCATGGATGGTTGGAGGGTATGAGGAATGGGATTTAACTCTTTCTGAAGACCCCTGAAGGATTCCAAGACAGAGGAAACACAACATTGAGGAGGAACAATAAGTCAGAAGGGAGGAAGAAGATAAGCTGCCCGGGGCGGGGGGTATTTTGCTGGCAATGTCTTTCTTGTTCTCAAGAAGAAGGCTTTGAGGAAAACAAGGTAACAACACCTTAGATGGCCCTAGTCAGATGTCAGAAGTGCTTCACAAGTCTCCCGTGCCAAGGAAACCGTTCAGGAGCAGAGAATGTGTGTCCTCAGATTTACCCATGTCTTCTATGGCCTATTCCCTTCAGGAACTGATGGCAGCTGGCAGGAAACTCAGTGTCAGGACAAAACCCCCAAATGTCCTACAAGAAGTACCCAGTGGCATTTCTAAAGGTGTAGATATCTGAATGTCTTGCCTGAGGCTTGCCTGTTGAGCAAGACTCTCTTGTGAGCGTTTTCAGAGAAGAATTTGGGATCATCAGCAAGGCAGGAAGCCAACTGGTAAGAAAGGACATGAGAGTGTTCCAGGATTCTATCTCTTAGCAACAACTGGGTCGTTTTGGATAGTTCTTCTAGTAGGTAGATCATGCATTCTAGATCTCTTTGGTACCTAGCAAATTCTTTTGGCCATTGTTGAAGATAATAGTAGTAACGATAGCTCTGTTTGAGTAATGGTGGCTATGATAATTAGGATCTATGCAAATCCTCAGAAATATAGCCCAGAATTTGCACAAATATCACCCCATTTTATCACAATAGCAATGGAGGAAGGTTGGATGCTGTCAGACCCCTAGAAAGCTGATGTCTGACTAAAGTTCTTTCCAGTCTTGTTTTGTGTGGGTTGGTGCTTCTTGAAGAAGCTGGTTGCTTCTGGCTGCTTCAAATCATCAACATAAACTATGCATGAGAAGATCAGATGAAGGGAAGGAGGGAAACCTTGTTCTCATCCCTAATCCCCACCACCACCACCACCACTACCACACCTCTCAGAACTGTAGATAGAATCCAGGGCCTCAGTATGAAAATGCTCTCCTACTAAGCTACATTCCCTGCTCATTCTTATAATTCATGGTAATTATCCTAGTCCAAGCATAAAAGGGGGATTTTAGCTGTTCCTTAGAAAGATCAAGGAGTTCAGTCCCAGAGTTGACCTTCAGAAGGTAACCCAGACTTGTAGTCCCATTTCTTTATGATCCCAGACATATTTCTGAAATTCGCCTTAACCCAAAAGGCTCAAGGTTTCCAGGCCACTGGTCCCTGGGAAGTGGCAGGGTTGAAATGTAATCAAGAAGTTACTCATGTAATTCCTTTGTTCTCTTCTCCACTCCCCTTTCCACCTTTAGGTATCTGTAAATCAAGGAGGTGAGGGATTTTTTTTTTCATAATCAGCTGGTTAAAATATCCTATTTTTTTTTTATCACGTTAGTGTCTAGCCTACTGTTGGGTACCTAGAAGTCTATGAATAAATGCAAAACTATCAGACGAAATATAAGGGCTAATGAAAAGGCCAAGGAAAACAGAACCTGTCATGTCAGTGCACATAAGGATGTTGAGGTACCCAAGCTAGAGTCCCCGGGATGCTTAAAGTTTATTTAAAGCTATTTCTCCAAGGAAGGCCTTGGATGCTCACAAGTCACCAGGGATGCTGCCAAGAGAAACATCCCCTGGCAAGCCACTCACTTCCTGGGCTTCAGCAAGAAACCATCGTGCCCTTCTGTTCTCCAATGCATGTCAGTGCCCATTTCTGTCAGTCACCTGCAAATGTCACAGGTGACTTCACTCTGGTGCAGTGTGACAGTCCACCTGTCACCCTTGGCAATGCTGGGAGCTATGACAGCTTCGGAGTCACACTGGGGTTTAGTTGACTCTCTGGGTAAGTAAGCAGTCAGGGGACAGAAAGTTAAGTATGCATCCAAGTGCTATACAAGAAGGCTCTCATCCTCTGTTGCCTGGCCGCCCTGATGACTAAGGACAAACCACCACTTAATCCCCAGTGGCTAAGTTCCCTATATTGAGGGACTTGCACTTTCCTATGCCTCGGTTGTAAATGCTGGGGTTCACACCATGTTTGCGTTGAACTGCAGCTCTTAGGGAAGCTCGCTTCTGGAGCCATTTTCTTACACAGGGTGCTGAGCCTTTAAGAGAGTCAACTGCGGAGATGGGAGTTAGCAAAACTGTTTGGGGAAATCAGACATACCTTGACGATTGCAGTCCCGAAGTCAGCCTGATGGTGGCAGCAGCCGCGCTTGCAAAGCCAGGAGTGAGCCCAGAGTAAGCTACAGAGGGATGGATGCCCAGTGGTTTAAGACACAGCAGGGCGGCCTGAAGCTGGGCCCTCCCGCCAACCCAACCCACCCAGAAGGGGTGCGGATGAAGAAGTAGCCACAGCTTTCCCTCCCTGGGAGAGGCTGGCCTCTGCTTTCTGGAGCCCACCGGGTAGTGAAAGTAGAATGTTCAGAGGAAATCCTACACAGAAAGGCTAGAGCTATGTGGGTTCAATTAATAATGATCAAAGGGGCCTGGAAGAGCCGCACAAAGCGGAGCGAGCAATTTCGGTTCACCAGCATTTTTCTGCAGTGAGGGCTTCTCCTGAATGTATTGAATTTCAATCCTCCCTAATCGGGGGCTAGCCACAGAAGCTTCGCCTTCCCTGAGCCACATACACTCTATCAGTCCTCTACCCTCTACCCTTCTCCACGGTGCCAACTGCTTCACATCCAATCAGTGTGGGTGGGCTGTTTCCATGCTTCAAGGGAGTTGTCTTATCCCGGGTGTCCGGAGCAGGTTGTTGAGGTGAATTCTGTTTTCATCTCTGGGAAGAGATACTAAATTCGAACGGCACCAGTAGAGGAAACTCACTACCAATTTCATCTGTTTAATAGGGTGTCCTTCCAAGCGAGGGAACAAAATGTCAATGCTGGGTGCTAGAAGCAGGTGCACTGCAGGACAGAGGGTAAGGGAGTGTTGGTGGCCCCACAACTCCTTACCATTGTTCTTTCTATTAACCTCCAATGTGCCAGCTTGTCCCTGAGCGCCGCTCCTCACCCTGCACCTCCCCCCCCAACAAGTTAGTCCACGCATCGTCAACTGAAGTTGTAGAGATGGAATGAAGGAAGGATGGGACCATTGTCAAGGATATACCACAATTTTGCCTGGTCTGCATGACCCAAGTGGCCGGTAGAACTGGTCACTGATGTTGCCCAAAGTCATCGGATGTCATGTGAGCATTCTGTTGATTTAGGTTGTTAGTGGAATTTTCTGTGAGCTTTCCCTAAACCCAAGCCGCTTTCCTCACCTGACTCACCAACATAGCCCATTGCTGTTTTCACTGCAATAAGGTGAGCTGCTACCTGCTCAAATGTCTTTACAGCTGCTGTTCCCAGCCATAGGAGGCAGCAGAGTTAGAGAAAAGATAGTCTTCAGTGAACAGGTAGGTAAACTGGTGAATGGCAAAAAAACATCTAAGCACCTTATGTCAAAACAGAAAGGTTTATGTGTAAAAAAAAAAAAAAAAAAAAAAAGTCAAAGCCTTAATCTGGGACACAGACCATTTTATTCCTAGTATATAGTTTTAGAATCTGATGAAAATATTAGGCACCCTTTCTAAATTAAGATTCACTGTAATGATACCCTGAAGGTAGACTGGGAAAGGGGGAGCAGTAGGAAATGAGCTAGAGCAGTAGAGACCTTGGGATGCTGCAGTCTGGTATTTTTATATTCCCCAAAGCTGAATCAACTGGACCAGCAGTGGAAAGGTGTCCTTGAGGTCTCGGGATCAGGTCCTTTCTTGAGCCTTGCATACATTCTCCGACTTAGCCCCATGGCAACCAAGAGAAGCAGGGATGGCTATACCCATTTGCTAATGACAACAACCAAGGCTGGCAAGTGGCAGGATAGAAGACCTCTAGAGCCCTTTCTTCCAGGCTGTTGGAAAGAGTATCAGTCACGATGGTGCTTTGGCAGCTGTGTGAGTGTCTGTGAGCCAAGCAGCCTAGCGTGGCCTGTGATTCTCCTCTGTAAGGTCTACACTGGATAGGAAATGCTGAGAACATGGAAGGAAACTTCTTCCCTGGCACAAAAAGCTGAGGACAAATGTGAGGAGCATTTCAAGCGGTTGTCCCTCTCTCCCTCCACCAGCCAGTTCCAGTTTAGTTTAACGTTTAGAAAACCAAAATGTTCATTTATTTTAAAAATCTATCATACATACCTCCCCTCTAACTTCCCTTCAATAATTTTTTTTTAATTAAGCTCTGTTTGGCCCCGGGAGAGGGTAGGCTCCTGTTTGCTGTTTTTTGTGAGAATGGCCCTATTCTACACTAAAAGGCATTTTAGAACATCAAAACCAACCCTCCCTCTCTCCCCCTCCCTCCCTCCCTCCCTTCTCTCTCTCTCTCTCTCTCTCTCATCAAGTCTGGAATAGTAAAAATGCCAGGAGACTACATGGTTCTGAAATGATTAATAATGGTCATTAAGAAGAAGTTTAAAAAAGAGAGAGAGAGAGTCTTGGAACGCAGGCGAGCCTGAATGTCGTTCAGCTTACGATTCTCCTCGCTTTGGCTTCAGCAGACAGCTTACCTGGAGTTTGAAATCTCTTTGGAAGATGGCACATATCTGCCTAGGCTATGCTTAAAATCATAATATTGGCTTAAGATGGACACTTATGATAAACTAGTGAAACACGGAAGGTCCTTGAAAGTTTAAAAGCATCTTTAAGATAGAATCGGAGAAAGAATGCATGGCAGATAGATGTTGGCGTGGAAGATATCAAATTCCGACTTTTTATCCTGCAGCCTGAGCCTTTCCCTGGGCCACACAGATGATATCCGAGCTGCACTGTCAGCCAGTGGTTGCCTGGGCTCCAAACCCACACAAGTGCCCCCTTTCCAGGTTTGAGCTTTGATTTGGATTCTCTTCACCAAACCAGGGCAGAAAAATTCACAGATAGAAATTCATGCATTATAGGCAAAAATAATAATAATAATAACATTTTGAGTTAGAATCAAATACCATTCAGAAATCTATATCACCCTTTTCTCTTGGTCGCCTGCTAAAATAATACAAAACCCTACATTTCTTTCCCAGCCTCAGAAGACATTCTAAGATCAATAACCAAATTCATGCCAAGGAAAATGTTTAAAAGTTTTCTACTGTTATTTATTTAGGTTTTAGTTAGATTATAGATTATCCTTTTCTCCCCTGTTATTGATTTTTTTTTTGAACTGATGTGAAATCTATTAGCTTTGCTCAGAGAAAAAGGGATCTGGTGGTGTGGTCACATATTCCTCTACTTGTAGATACAAACTTAACGTATGTGATTTTGGCTGGACACTCTTGGATATGCCAGGCGAATATTACAGCCTTCTTAGGGCTCCCAGCCTCTCTATTACAGTACTTGTCAACATGTAGGCTGCAAGTCAGCTGGTTTACCCGTAGCAGCATCCGGTGGGTAGAAGAAAGAGTTCTCAGGACTCAGACCTTCTAAATCATAGACTCTTGGGTTTGGCCCAGCAAGCTGTACCTTAACATCCTCCCCTCCCCTCATACACACACACATACAAGAGAGAGAGAGAGAGAGAGAGAGAGAGAGAGAGAGAGAGAGAGAGAGAGAGAGAGAGAGAGAGAGAAGGGGGAGGGGAGGG
>NW_021604707.1:3662487-3723124 GCF_004785775.1 Grammomys surdaster
GGGAGAGGGAGAGGGAGAGGGAGAGGGAGAGGGAGAGGGAGAGGGAGAGGGAGAGGGAGAGGGAGAGGGAGAGGGCTGATCTGGATGAACTTGACAATGCTTCTCAACGCTCTCAATCTGGCGTCTGTGCCTTCCTCCTTCACTGGCTCTTGCGTGAACACTGCTGACACTGAGCCCACAGAGGTTTGAGAGATGCTTCTAACCAGAGGATTTAAGGTGACTCAGGGGAGCTACTGCTAATGGTTTTCATATTACATTACCCTCGGGTGATTTGTCGCTGGAGAGAATGGAACCAAGAATTACACCGAGTCCTGAGTCTAGGGAACCCAAACTCACAGTGAGATCAAGCACACAGGATTGGGGACATGGCACTTATGCCAGGCTGTCATTAGCATCACTGCCTTCCTTACAGCTTAGAAGAAACGAAGAGCCCTTCTTCTCAGCATGACTTTGAGCTCCGTCCCACCTCCATAGAACTGGGGAAGCTGTGCAGTGATCTATGCTGACAGGGAAGAATGCAGCTAAGCTCGGTCATAGATTTTCTTCACCTGCACTTTAGAATGTTTATTTTAAACTCAGCACTGTACACTGGAGATGCACAGGTCCATAAAGGGAGAGTTTCTGCTTTGTATAGTGAAGAGATTCAAAATGCCTATCATAATGCACCACGAGAGTTCTCATTCTATATTTTAGAGAAAAAAAAATCTTCAAGGTCAATATCACCATAGACATTGATATTCATTTCATTGTGAACTGGGATCTGCTAGCTGCTTACTGTCATTTTATTTTTCAATTCATAAGAAAATAGATGGTCTCATCACTAGACCTCTGGGCCTCTTTCTTCAATCCGAATCACTAAAGGGGAACCACATGTCTGAGTTGCTGAATCCGGCAGCCACTAGGAGGGTGAGGGGAGCCAGTGGTACTCAAAGGTACTCTTAACCCACTTATACAGCAGTGTGGATTTTGACTGCCTCACGAAGATCTGGGTATTTAAGTCATCGTCTCCAGGGCATTGCTATAGGGAGCTAGTGGGACATTTAAGAACGGTGCAGTAAAGGCTTTGGGGTCTTTTGGGATGTGTCCTTGAGAGAGATCACAGGATGATGGCCCCTCTCTGCTTTCTTTCACTTCCTGGTCAGAAGGTAAGTGGCTGGGTTTTACTGCTCGTGCGCCATGTTCGTCATGGACAGAACCCCACCCCGAACCTATAGGCTGAAATCTTTTCCCGTTATAAGTTGATTATCTCAGGTGTTTCTCCCAGTGACTGAAAGCTGAGAACAATATTTCAGGATGGCTGGGGACAGACAGGGAGAAAGAGAAGTGGCAGGTGGACCAGAATAAAAGTGAGCAGGCACATGTGGGGGACATCTCGGCCTCCAGATCTTAAGACTATAGTGTTTTGTTTTTTTAAGTCACAATATTACCTCTCCTGATCCAGATAGGCACCATGAGGCACCCCTTATACTTGAAGACGTTTGGAAGGGTTCATAGCCAAGTGTGCAGACATGGAGACAGACACACAGGATCTCTGACTTCTGTACAGGTAGATGATATTCCTTGGCTTTTAGATGTACAACCATTTGAGATGAAGTTTTGGACTCCTGGAATTACTTAACTCCTCTCCCCAACTCTCTCACACTTCTTCAGTGTAGCCCTTCAAGCTACTGAAGCTGTCGCTACTGGGTTCTTACCTCTGTAATGCCCCTCCCCCAAGGAGCTTGTAGGAGGAGCTAAGGTGGAAGGAGTAATGAGAGGAAGAGGAGGAAGAGGAGGAAGAGGAGAAGGAAAAGGAGAAGGAAGAGGAGGAGCTAGGAGACAGGAGAGGGAGAGAGAGAGAGTAGATGGAGGCAGATGTTCACGTGTCTGTAGCAGTCAAAGGTAGTTGGTATATCTAGGTTGGGTATTGAGTGATACTTCTGATTGTATGGTTATCTTGTTACTGATCATTACCAAACATATAAAGCCTTTGATTAATCTTTAAGCATTAGAGTCTTATTCTCTTACTGGGCCCACATTGATGGCAGAATGGTCTGGGCAATGCCCAGCCTTGCGGAGACAGTGTGGAAGATTGGCAGAGCCATCTCCCACACAGGTGTCTCATGGGTGGCAGGGTTGGTGTTTCTGGCTGGTAATTTCTAGCTGCTGTGCACACGTGGCCTCTGGCCACAGAACATGGTGGCTGAACTAGGCAGAGCTGCCACAGCTTAGATAGTCGGCTTGACCAGTGGCTGATTTTAAATAATGACTTCAACAGGAACTCTAGCGAACTCCTGCCCCAAGCACTCAGCTCCCCCTATCAGGATGGAAGTCTTCTACATCTCCCTCCCAGTAAGCACAAGTAACTGTCTTTCTCCCTCCTATACCCCACTTTGGAACTCTCTTGGAGAACTTGTCACAGCATATCTAAGTGTCTTATTTCTTGCCTGATTCCCTTCCCTATCCCTCAGAAGGTTAGGTCAATCCTCTGGATTTTATTTGTCTATACCTTTGTTGGACCAGCATGCACAGTAGGCCTCCAACCAATATTTCCTGAGCAGGAAATGAATTTCACATATCACATGTCCATGGCTATGGATATCACCTATCTCTTGTGTCATGTCTCACTTACCAGTCCATGGAAGTGCCCTGCTCTAAATTCACCATTGTGATTGCCTTGTGTGCCTGGGGTACCATGAGCACCAAGGGCTCCCTGGGAGTGGCTGATAATAATTTAATTCCTTCTTGCCTTCATACATTATATACAATCTCTAGAACACATTAACACTGGTTGTGTTCTTTGTCCCTAACTTAACTTTCATTCTTCTTTTAAAAGAGAAGGAAACTAAACCTAAGTTATTCTGTGGCCACTCCGAGGCCACACAAGGTAATTGATGTGACAATTCCCATGAAAACCTAGGGGCTCCAAATTCGAGCTCCCTGCATGGTTCCTCCAGCCCACTTCTTCCAAGTCTTCTCTCTGGGTCCCTATACATAGCATGGTATACTTAAAGGTGTTTGGGAAATGAGGAGCCTGGAGCATTTCTTCTGTGATCACAAATAGTGATGTGCTGGGTACCCACTGTGAGGCAGAATGGGATCTTGAGGCTGAGTTTCATCAAGATTCTTGCTAATGGTATTCATTGTTGATTTCCACCAAGGCACACAGGTCTCTGCATATGGTAGGCTGTGTAGAACCACTCTTGACCATAACTGTATGTTGCAAATGAGACAAAATACAGAGACTGCTGTAGTCTTTTGCATAAACAATTGACACCAACAGCAGCTAGAAAGATCCAGGAAATTCTTCTCAGGGAAGGCTTTCAGTAGGCATCTGGCCACAGCTCTCTGTCATACAATTTCTATGTATGTCAGTCTGTCGACTGATTTAAAACTTCCTGAGGTTTTAAAGCTCCCAGTTAAAAACCTCATTCTTCAAACATGTAACCCCAGCCCTACACAAATGACCAGGAGGACACTGGCTGCAGCTAATACAGGACCTTGGGGCTCATCCTCCTACGTAAGTAGAATCAGGACTCCCCTCTTGCCTGCTGCAATACTTTAGGGCTGGTGACTTGACATGCTGTGAAGGGCTTTCAGCACAGGTGAGGTGTTTGGTACTCCCTGGTTCCATGTTTTCAGATGTATCAAGGAAGAGTTGAAGTTCAGCATCAACCTTCTGGGAATATTTAGTCTCTTTTGAGGCTAGATTATGTATGGCTTTCAGGGGAAGCAAGACCTTCAGGGAAAGATGAGGTGGTTTGTCAAAGTCAACTTCTTAATGATCTGAAGGCCTCCATTGTCTACAAAGAATTAAATTATTTCCCATGCTTCTGAAACAATACCAGTATCTCATGATCTCCAGGGGATGTGAGAAAAAGTTACTCACAATATTGGCTGAAATCCCTGCTTGCGAAAAGGAACCCCGGCTGAGAAAAGCTGTCCAGGAATGGTTTTAGTTTCCTTTCATTCCCTGCCTTAAGAAGTCATCGAGAAGTTACTGGCTTAAAATGAGACAAATGATTATCTGACATTTCAGGAGGTGGGCAGTCTAGAAAGGGTCCTGTGGCACTAGAATCTGGGTGTTGGCAAGGCTTTTTCTTTCTGTGAGCTGCAGAGAAAAAGTAAATCCAATTTCCTACCTTTTCCAGCACATTCTCTGCATCCCTTGGCCCCTAGCCCTTCCTCCCATCATCCCAACTTCCAGCTTGCATTTCACATCATCCATCGATTCTGTCTTCCATCTCCGAGCTTTTCCCTTATGAGGAACTTTAACATTTATATCAGGCCCAACAGGTTTGATAAAATCACATCCATCTTCTCCTCTAGTGCTTTACCTTAATGCTGTCCACCAAAATCTATTTTGTCACATAAGGTAACCTATTCAGGGGTTAGAATGAGAATCTTTGGGGTCCACTCTTTGGTCTACTACCAGACTAAAGACATAAAGCTGGACAAGCCCTCTCTCCCTCTCTGGATAAACATCCTGACCATGTGGGAACTCTGCCTCAGTCTCCCTCTCTGTAACTTAGAGAGAATGACACTCCTGCTCTGCCATTTGTATCTATAAATAAAGTCGTTGTGGATTATTAAATAAAGGTTGCCGAGTATGAAATGGTTATTATACCATGAATTGACATAAATTACGCCTGCATTATTCAATGGAGCCACTGCTATCGTTGAGTTCCGTAGGGGAGAGATTAGGGGAGCATCTATTAGATTCTGTAGTTAAATCGCACTAAATGGTTCTTAATAGCAATTGACTTTGCCTTCATTAGCATAGAGCAAGAGAACTCCCCTTTAAAACACCATATACCCGGGGCCTCCTCCTGTCTTTGGAGTAATTGAAATGAAATGGAGATTCAGTAGCAACAACAGTGAGAGAGAATGGAGAAATGCTTGCTGTGGTTTTCTGCATTTGATCCGCTGCAGTTAGGAAGAGGTTTGCTGCCTGCACTTGGCCTTTTCTCCCCTGGCTTGTGTTTGAGTGTCTGGCTTTTGAATGAGCATCTGGTGAGAAGAAGCGGGGAACTTGGACAGACAGGAAGACTGAGAACTGGGGAACCCATTTGTTGGTCTATCTCTACACTTGATGTGGAGCAAGGCAGAGTATTGGGCATATCCCAGGAACATCTTGCTCTTTGAATTCAGTCGATGTCCTTTAAGGGGGTCATGAAGTTTGTTTCTCTTTTAGAAGAGTAAGATTTCAGCTTTCTCCATCCAGGAGACCAAAAGGTACAACAAGACTCCTGGGGAGGTTTGGGATCAGGAAACCCCTTCTCTGGGACCTTCAGTGTGCTCTGCCAAGGGTCAGAGGGATCAACTCTGGATAAAGCCAGATCCTAGACCTCTCAGAGTCTGAATGCATTTAGTTACAACCTTCCAACTCTACCCGAAGAGCCAGAGAAACAAACAATTGTTACCTCATGGCAGTGTCTTTATATAGATTTATAAAGAGTCCAGCCCTCAAAGAACTTGTGTCCAGGAAGGGTTATTTTGCTACTAAACTGTCCCAGGTGGGAGCATCAAGACCAACTCCAGGCCTTGGGGCTTGGGGAATTAAAGGCGAGGGACAAACTCTGAAAATGATTATAATCCCATTATGCACAGCTTCCCCTATTTATTTCTTCATATGGATGAATTTGTATATATTTGCATTTTGTCCTATCTGATAATATGCATAGAATTCAAATTGAAATGACTTGAATAGATTTGAATATTAATGAGGCGTTTAAAGGCTGCCATCCCTGGCAGAGTCCCCAACAAGGGAATGTGCCAAGCAGAAGCTCAGATCTGTCCTCCAGCATGCTACCAGAAGCCTGCAGGCACAGGCTGGGAGACACCCTGAGGACAGACCGCCTCTGGGGTGGAGCTGGAGGGCACCTCAGCTCCCCAGGCCTAAACTCTTGCTGCACTGAAGGGGCCATTGAGAAAAGGCCCTGCAGCTTCTGAGCCTTGAGGCCTTAGTCATTCAGACACAGGTTAAACAGCACTGTAAAAGGTAAGCTATTTTTCAGGCATGCTTCACCGTTCTTTCCTCAGGGAGTCAAGTAGTAAGGGACAGGTTCTTTTCAGAGAGCCTTTCTTCAGTACCCCTAAAGATGCTGAACCCTCTTCTGCCTACATAGAGAACACACATGGCGGGGTTTTTTTCTTTTTCTTTTCTTTCTTTCTTTCTTTCTTTCTTTTTTTTTTGTTACCTTTCAACTAAAAATGGCCCTTAGACTACATGCCCACAATGGGTCTGAAGGCCACAGAGATATTCTAGGAAGTCAGCCTAGAAGTCTATACTCTTTTGCTGCAACATGTCAGCACTATTCAGTGGCCTGCTTTAGCCAAGGGCTAAACCATAAGAGTAAAAAGAGAAAATGGCTTGTAAAACTAAAGCCACCATTATGATTCAACTGACCATTTTCTTCTTTCTTTGTTTTAAAAAAATATGGGTAATAGGTCATTCCCAGATGTGGTACAAAGCTTCAAACATTAAAGTCAGCATCAAAAATTTTAGGTTGTGTGTGTGTGTGTATGTGTGTGTGTGTGTGTGTGTGTGTATGTGTGTGTGTGTGTGTGTCTGTACCATTGTTTATAGTACCATTGTCTTAGGATTTCTATTACTGTGAAAAGACACCATGTTCACTGTAGCACTGTAGCTCTTATAAAGGAAAATATTTAATTAGGGGCTGGTTTACAGTTTCAGAGGTTTAGTCCATTATCATTACAATGGAAAACATGATGGCATACAGACAGACATGGTGCTGGAGAAGGAGCTTAGAATTCCATATATAGATCTGCAGACAGCAAAAGGAGACTTTGAACCACACTGGGCATAGCTTGAGCATATGAGACTTTAAAAGCCTGCCCCAACCTTCTCCAAGAAGGGCATACCTACTCCAACAAAGCCACAGCTCCTAATAGTGTCATATGTCTCTCTATGGGCTCATGGGGGGCAATTGTATTCAAACCACCACAACTAGATAGCTATTTAAATAGTATTAATGGAATTCTAAAGAGAGATAAATATACTACATTCACTTCTAAAAATTATAATTACTTGGCAATCCTTAAGTTATCCTTTTTTTTTTTTATCCAAATTGACTCTTGTCTAGTTCTAAGTTCATTTTCCTAACACCACTCTGATAGCAAATTTTAAGAGTAGCAACAAGTACGTACCTCTAGATCATTTTCTTTCATGCTCTATGATGTTCTCTTGTGTACATTTTGATGGTTTCATGGTAGTATTCTGAAAAGCAAACTCATGATCTGTTTCCCCATTGTCCAAATTCTGTCGAGGGGTATCATTGTATTCCTAATATTAAAGCCCCTTTCCTTTCCCATACCCAGTCATTTCTCTATCAAGACACCCATTTCTCTGGATCTTTTTATATTTCTTCCATTGTCTGAGTAGGCTTCTCATCCTACCAAGTTGGAACAGCATCTCATCCAGTCCCCCACATCCCCCATGTCATCTATGACCATGATCATTCTTCACTACTTGTGTCTTCCTAGAACACAAATGAGAGTTGACCCTCTCTTAGGAAGTTCACTTACTACCCATTGCCTTCCAGGTAGAGCCCTGTGGAGGGAACCTCAGATCACACCTTCATCCCACATGGAAGGTCCTCCACCTCTAGTACCGCCTACTTCCAGCATCACTGCCTCCTTTCTTGCTCTCCAAGTTTCATCCCCCCAAAAGAAAAACAAATAATAATTTGTTTCCCTGGATGGGCTGTTTGGTCTTTGTTCATGATATTCCTTCAGCCTTGAATAGCTTTTTTTCATCATTTCTCGAGGTATTGCTCATATGTCAAAGCTCCACTTAGATGTCACATCTTCCATGAAGCTGCCTCCCGACTCCTGCTCAGTCAGTTTGTTCTTTCTTCTCCCTGGATGTGCTGTATCTATTCTCCCGCATCATGTCTTCAGTCTCATCCAGCTTGTTGTTTACCTGATACCTCTCCGACTCAACTGAGAGCCCTACGAAAAAAGAAACTGTTTCAACATTTATTGTACCATCCCATCATCTCTGACAGTGCTCAACACCCGTTTGATGAATGAGTAAACAAAGGAGCAGAATGCTCCAGCATTGCATACGACTCCTCTGGTTCTCAGCAGTATCTCTTCTATGCAGCTTTTTCCCCCTGAATTAATTACTCTTGGTCGTGATAAGATACCTGACTAAAGCAATTTAAGGAAGAAAGGGTTTAATTTGATTCACGGTTCAAAGATACAGACCATGAGGGTGGTGAAGTCATAGATAACATCAGGATCTGCAGGCAGCTGGTCACATCATCTCTACAGTCATAAGGAAGCCATAACGAACACTGCTGCTCAATCCTCTAGCACCTTGGTAATATTCAGTTTAATATTAGAACATTATAGAATGTGTAACTAAAATTTAAGTTAGTTCTTGTCACCTCAACTAACTTAATTTGCAGACATACCCAGAACTATATTTCTATGATGATTCTACATCCTGTCAAGTTGGCAATCATGATTAACCATTCTACCTCCCGGTAGCACCTGACTCCTTGAAAATCCACCACCCTCACTAAGCACCAGCCAGCCCCTCAGATGCTTTCTTATTCTGGTGAGAATATCCTCAACTCCACTTTGTGGTTGAGGAACTAGAAAGTCATTGAGGTTAATGTATTTGCCCCGCATTTAAATAATAGAGTAAAAATTAATGGGTGAGTCTTCTGTCTCCAGTGGATATCTCCCCAGCCCCCAGGGCTCTTCTGAGTCAGCCTAACAACAGACAGACTCTCACCTTCCCCAGACTCTGAGTCAGGCTTCAATGCTCCCAGAGAATGAATTTCCTGCGAATCAATCCTGGATGCAGTTATTATTTTATAGGGATGTTGTAAGTTGATAAGGAAGCTGTTATATGCTAATAGCTATTGTAATGTTGTTCTTAAGGCCTATTACTTGTGCTGGCTTGTATTTTAATGTGTGCAAAGGTGATTACAACTTTAATATGAATGTTAAACAGATTAGCTGATTTATATGTAAAATAAATAAATAAATGGAAACTCATACTCTCATTTCTATTCATTCCTCTCTCCCTTTCTCTCTTCCCACTCTGTCCAAAGGCTGATGTGGTCTATGGGACACTGACAATGAGACAGAGGGAGAATGTTTTCTGGGTGATAAATAATGGCTATAGAGGGGTCTTTTGTAACTGGAAAATTCAGACTTTGTGTTCTTAATAGCTGCTTGTCTGAGGGTTTTGCTTTAGACAGGATTTAAGGACTGCAGTTTTGTCTGAGCATTGTGCAGTCTGCCTACCCCATCACCATGAAATTCTGTTTCTCACTGCTGGTGATCTGTTGATTGCTCAGCATACTGGAGAAAGTTTACCAAACTTTCTGAAATACAATCCTAGCCCGCTGCATCCAGAAGCACTGGACACAGCATAATAAGCAAGTGAGCAATTCAAGATAGGCAGGCACTAAGGAACGATGTGTGGGCTCACTTCAGTGGGAGCAGACAGTAGGGATGGCGGCAAGAACTAGTGACCCAAAACTCCAAGGATGAACTGAAGTTAGCTAAGTAAGTAGCCAAGGAGTGAGATGTGGGAGCATGGAAGGACCATGTGGAATAGCATGTGCTGGAGTCTGGAAGCAGGAGAGGATGCAGCCTACTGAAGAGGCAAGGAGGAATTTGGTGTGCCTCCATGCTAAGGGACCTGAAGGTCATTGGCAGCATCAGGATTTAATGCATTATGCTTCATGGGAAAGCAATAATGTCCTGAATAGATGAGGGAAGGAAGCCTTGCAAGGTCACTGGCAGGCTTCTCTTTAGGGGGCCATTGCTGCAAAGACACAAGAGGAAGAAAAGGGTGAAAGTGAGTTGTTTGCAGAGATTCCATAGATAACGAGAGGAGGATCCTAACTAACAATGCTTTAACTCAGTTTTGAAAAGGAAGGAGAACAACACGCCCACCTTACAGGAAAAGATGTGACACACACGGCAGTGGAGGAAGAAGTGTACGTGACCTTCCAAGACAGTGTCGGAGAAGACGATCGGAAGCAATCCTGAAGGAACCACATGATGTATCGTCTACCCCCGATGAATAATAATAAATTAATGTAGTATGAAAGTCTAATGCTGCAGAATGCCAGCTCCAGTTACCTGGACCTGACGTCTGAGTTGCTAGGAGGCACTTCTCAGTGGACTACAGTGTTGGCAAAGATGTTTGTCCGTAGACATACTATAGCAGCATAATCCCAGTGCAGAAATCCCACAGGGTGGGATTGATACATTATGAAGAGAAGCTGAGTGAATGCAGGCACATCCACACGCACACACAACACACATGCACACACATACATAGGGATGGGGTGGAATTGAAGTGATTTTTCTCTCTGATTATGTCTTAGACTGGTGGTGATACTCTTCGTTAATCCAAAACATCAATTGACCCCAGGAGCCAGTTACAGCAGGGAGGTCCTTGGCTCTTTGGATGTGGGCTGGAGGGCTCATCCTATTAACACAGAATTCCTGACATATTTTTTAATTGCCTGATAGGCAGCTTGATGGCTCGGAAAGTTGGGGGGGAAATCAATGAGAGATTCTGTTACTCTGGGCTCAAGTCTAACTCTTTTTCACTTTTTCAACAAATATTTATCGAACACCCAATATGTGCCAGGCATCGTGCCAACAAGACACAAACCTCTCCACAGACTTGACAGGCACTTAATAGACACTTGAGAGATATGTGTCGAAAAAATGTAGGGGAAAAAATGAATAAATGTAGAGAGACTTTTAGAAAACACATAATATTTCTAGGAATTTGTAATAAAAAAAAAACCAAGGCACTGTGTGTGGTAAGCTACCTGTCCTAGCTTTGGGACTGTCACTGAAGTCTTCAGAAAAGAACAAAGCAAAATTAAAAAAAAAAGAGTGATATAAAAGGAAATGCTCTAGCAACACGGTAAGTTCAAACACTAAAGCTTGTTTAGATGGTACCACATAAATGATTCTGAGGTAGAAGATAAGAATGTGGCCTCTGGAGAAACCAATATGGCTGCACAGAGCCCCAGAAGCTCAGGTGTGGAAGCTACAAGCACAAAGGATGAAAACCTAGCACCTAGCAACAGAGGAAGACAAAAGAGGAGTGGGTACCTGTGATAACGCTGCTCAGTGACAGGGAGAACCAGAAATGAGGTGAGGCTAGCAGAAGAAAGGATAAAAGGGAGAGGAGGATCATGGGAAGTGATGAAAGGGAAAGTTTTAGGTTCACAGAAGAATTTTAGAAACGGGGGATGGGGGGAGAAGGGGCAGCCTTCCCTAAGTGCAAACCAATTGCAGAGAGTACCTCATCATCTTCTTTGCTACTGCTTTGCTTTGTCTCATTTTGGTTAGTTTGTTGGTTGGTTGGTTGGTTGGTTGGTTGGTTTTATTATTTTGTTTTGTTTTGTTTTGTTTTGTTTGTTTTGTTTTGTTTTCTATCAGTGCTTTTCATAGTTAAATGAGAATAAGCTTGGCACATTCACACATATTACACGCGCGCGCACACACACACACACACATACACGCACACACATACACCTTCTGATAACAACAACAATAACTGTCATTTAACTTAAACAAAAACGTTTTCAATTATAGCAACAAATCTGAGGACTAGACCCAATGAAATTAACTCCCAGGATCTTGAAACAATTTGAAGACTTGATCTTAGAATTAATGGAACCTGAAAAAAAAATGCTGGGATGCTTTCTTTGAAGTAAAAGAAACTAAAGCCAGGCATGGTGGCACCCACCTATAATCCCAGCACTTGAGAGGCAGAAGCAGGAGGATCCCTGTGAGGTAGAGGCCAGTCTGCTCTACAAAGTAAGTTCCAGGACAGGCAGGGAGGTTACACAGAGAAACCCTGGCTCGCAGACAAACAGACAAAAGAAACTAAAAGGCATAGATAAGTACACAGCTCCAGAAAAGGACTTTGTAAGAAATGCCTTTGATGGTTTGTAGCCACCCAGAAAATTATCTGTGAGCACTGGAAGCTATCTTCGTCACAGGAGGAATTAACATCATCTTATAAGGGGAAAAAACATATCATTAGAATTTCATAATTCACCTCCTCTTTGTGATATTGTACTGCTCTCATATTTGATGAACACATCTTCTGTCAAGTGTATTTCAGAGTCCTAATTTGGGGGGGGGGGGAGTTATTCTGTTGACATCTTAACAGCAGCCAACAGTGTGACGTAGTTACATCGGGTTTGACTTCCTCTATAGCAGGTAGTGCATTTATACTGAAGACGCTCAGTCTGTAGTGCCCTCTGCTCATGTGCTCACAGCTGGAGTAGCAGTGTTCCACTCTGAGAGCAGCATCTTAGAGAGTCAATTTCAAATGAGGACAACCTGGGAATTGTGTCACGTGAGGAAACATGGAAGAACTGGGGATTCATTGAGCAGTGAAGACAAGACATAAACCTTCTCTCCCCAGATTTTGAGGAACAGCTTGGGGTATTTTTTTAAACAAAAGATTCCAGAAACCTCAGTTCCTACAACTATGGAGGCCCTGCCTCAATAATTTCAGGAGGGACTGAGGACATTGAACTGGAAGAAATGTCCCAGGGATTCTTATAGCAATGGTTCAAGGACTAGGTACTTAGAAACACTTGTTTAGAAGAAAGCTGAATAATTGTCCAGCCACCTAAACCTTGATTCCCCATGTGGCTGGGGAATCCACTCTCATCTACACATCCTGAACTCGACCATTTGCTGCTAGAGGGTGGGAACTCTGCATCTCAGTTCTAAATCCTTTAATTCCAAATGCAATGTGTGTGGGGAACACAGTAGGTGACCAGTGAAAGTCAGTCTGGTGAAAGGACAGGAAGGTCAGAGAAGGTAAACTGACAGGAAAAAAGACTTCCTAAAGATGCTGCAGGCCGCCTTGTTAGGCAGCCAGTCTGCCATGCATGTCATCTGTCTTCTTGGGGAGATTGGATAATAAGGTGGCGGAAATGGCAGAGAGGAGCTCGCTTTCTGGAAGAGAGGTTCAGGGAAGGTGACCTTCAGGACATTACACATTCTTAAAACTCAGCCGAAGACACAGAAATATATTGAAAAGTTCTTCGGCTGCAGCCCAGAGGTAATAGAACCAAAGAGACGTGGAAGGAAAAGGATAATGGAGATGCGTGAGTGCTTTGGAAAGGGACATGGGACGAGTGTCAGAACACAGAGAGATGATCGTGTTGGAGGAAGCGCGTCATTCAGAACTGTTTAGGTTTTATTGAAGTATGTCACATTGTCTGACATTTCATCCAGCCACACACGTGTGTGTTAAAGACCCACCCTGCACAGGCAGGGAGCAGAGGATGACTTTCTGTCCCCCAGAAGTTCATGAGTCTCATTCTTCTAGGAGAAGTGTGAGAGTACCACAGGGAGCAACATTATCTGTCACATGTACCTACCATGATCCCAATGCTTTGAATGCAGCCCAGTGCACAACGGGGCTCGCCATTAGTGTATGAGCTAGCAAGGGAATGAAAGGCGAAGTTAACACGAACTGGGGCCCTCCTCGCTAGATACTTCGGTACAAACTTTGTATATGTGTTACTTTCAATTCTTCTAAACTCTGAAAAAGTATCAGTATTCTTATTTCCAGATGTTTAAACAGAAAGGCTATTTGAACCATTAGCCCAAAGTCATAAACACTCATAAATGGCAAAAGGCAAAGTTTCTACTTTCTAAACCACTATCTACCTCCTAAGGCCACACTATTTCTACAACACACTAATACCAATAGCTTAGTTTCTAGACAGTTCTCTTATTTAAGATCAAGGAGTGAAATGACTTTCTCAAGGATACCATGTCATAGATTGTAACAGATTAGGGTCTAGACCCAAGCTTTGATCAGGGAGGTAAGCAGCAACCTGTATCCTTCATCACATCGTTGTTGTTAATCATGGCCACCCAGTGACTAGTCTCTGCTGACCATGACCCTCCAACTATCCACAAGGAAGTTCACGTTCCCTGGATAACTCTGGATGACTTTATATAGCTCTGTATAACTGAATGATGGCTCCTGAGGCTAGGTCAATGTTTGCTTGGTCAGTTTGAACATGGCAGGGTGAGACATATTCCCAGTGATGCTAAAGTCCCAAGACACCCTCCACCACGAAAATGAGCAAAGTTGTGTGCCATAGGACACTTAACCTGCTAGTTAGAAGTCTATGACTAAGATGCAGAATGACTCCAGTACTCAGTTTCTATCCTCCTCATTTGTTCTTTTTCAAAACTTAGATCTGACCAATAAGAATAAGTTATAAGTCGTATGCTCAGTTATTCTTCACTCTCTCTGGGTTGAGCAATGTCCTTAGTTAGACAAATACAATTCCCATTGACTTTGGCTGGCACCCTGCTTCAGGAGAAGGGCAAGTAGAGTTTAAAGCTATCAACACAATCAGAGCAGAATATTGCTCCTTCTTTTCTGGTCCGCTTTTATGAGGATGTTGGAGGACAATGGAAAGGAGGCTGTTTTGTTAAGTCCTTGTAGTTGTTTGTAGCTCTGCACCACAACATTGCTTGCTGTAAGGAGAGAATAAAATATACAACAAGAAGAGAAGGGGTGTGTGCATATTCTGTGAATGCACTCAGGTGGGTGGGCACCATGTCAACCAGAGACCTTAATGGCAAGCAACAAAAACTATCCAGCTGATATGAATGGAAATGAATATTGTGCAGACCACAGAAGAACTGAGGGACCAGGCTCTGGGCTGGTTTAATGATATTCCAAACAATTGTCAGGACAGTTTCCACCAGCTGACTCAGGCATTGGTCTTGTCTTAGCCACCAGTACTGCTAGTAGAGGTGTTCTCACCAGCATCTCTCTCTTCTTAGCGTTGTACATTGAATGGGTGTGTCTGGAAAGCAGGGAAGATCAACAGGAAATTCTCAGCTTCCACACAGAATAGAAAGAAGCTTGCATCATACCAAGACTAATAGACTACAGGGTTTCTCCCATGTGTCAGAAGAATGACTACTGTTAAACAGTCAAGAGGAATAATGAATGTCCACCACTAGCATACTGGTAGGACTTAGTTTCCACCTTGGTGTGGATAGGACACCTGTCTTCCCTGTGCCAGACTTTCTGCACAATCACCAGATCTGGGGAGGAGATGCTTATTTTATTATACTTGGCATATTTTTAAGTGAAAACAAAATGTGCCAACGCATCATATCCACTGGCTCAGCTAGAGTTCTCAACTTCCCAGATGAGAGAAGCCAGAGGAATTTCCGTGTCACTCCTGTGCCTCTCCTGCAGCAGAGGCTGCGATCACAAGCTGGAGGAAGGGTTGTGGAATTACATCACCATTAATCTGTCTGTCTCAGGCTGATTGAGTCTCTGGCTTTTCTCTGACCTCACTGAGTTCAGTTGCTGTCCAAGCTGTCTGTAGCAGGTACTCAGCCCAAATCACCTGCCGCAGGCATGTTGGGAAATTCCTTGCAATTTCAATTAGAATCTTCAAGAACAAAAGATGAGGGCCCAGGAGATACTTCAGCTGCTGAAGCATGTCCCCATAACCTATGTAAAAATGTCCAGGTGGCATGGTGCACATGTATAACCTCAGTGCTGGAAAGGTGGACACAGGTGGATTAGTGAGGCTTCTTGTCTATCTAAACTAGCCAGCTTGGCAACTTCTGGGCCACTGAGAGGCTCTGTTCTAAATATGTAACCAAAAAGGTAGACAACATCTGAAGAATGACATCCAAGATTGTCCTCTGGTCTACACACACACACACACACACACACACACGAACATACACATACTGCACACGCAATTAATTACTTAAAGACACCGATAGTCATGGTGTACTTTGCTCAGCCTGGTTAGGCATGCTGATATGTGACACATGCCTTCCTTTATGAGCAGAATTGCTCTGGTTCCTTTCTGAATAACTCCCTTCCTTATGTCAATACAATCCTACTTTTATGTTGCAAACCTCAGTAAGAGAAAGACTAGAAGATGCCAAAGGTCAAATGACAGTCTGGGGAAAAAAAAATCAGTCTCCAGAAGAGAGCATAAAACCCTGTCCAGATCCCATCAGCCTCTATGTGACTCGTTTTCCCATCTAACTGTTATCACTTGAGAATTTTCAAGCAAATTTGTAGTGATTGCAATCGTTCAGATAGGGATCGGTATTCTGAGGTCACAGCTAGGAATACCGGGGTGCCAGAAGCTGTCTCAGCAAGCTCTCCTCGTTCAAGATTCAGTCACGTAGCTTCATGATTTCCCACTAACGGCTTCACCTTCAAAACATTGCACTTCTTAATGTTTATTCGGTTTTGCTTCTGGAATTTATCTCACTAGGAACGTAAACAATCCTTTTCCATTCACAAATAGTCAAAAGCCACCTAAATAAAAATCTGCCTTTTACAGGAAAATGACAATCAGGAGCTGCTGAGGGAGACCAGTGCCTACTTCATGTGGCACAGTTAACAAAAGGAAAATTAAAACTGATGTTCAGTTAATGTGTCAAAGCCCACGTGCAGTGGGACCCTTTGGCAGCAGAGAGCTGAGCTCACTGGACTGAAAGCAGCACGAGAGACTACAGCAAGGACACCCTCCATTTGTGACTGTGGTTTCCTCAAACCATAGACATCTGGTTGCCAGTGGACCTCTCCAAAGCCTCACCTCCCGAGTTCCTAAGGCCCCTTGGTTGTCATTCTGGAACCCAGAAAACATTGTTTGCACAGCAGCAGTGTTCCAATAAGTAAGCTGGGCCCCTTTGCCAATTCATGTAATTGTATCTAATCAGGGATGTGGCCAGAATATTGTCACTTTACAAGTCAGAGAAAGTAGTCCAGTCCCACCATCAGTGAACCTGGTGACAATCTAATAACTGAATGGGCAAAGGGGGAAAAAAAATCAAACTTTTATGTAGTTTGAAACCTAAGGAAAATCTCATTTATTTAGATGACAAGATGCTTGTACTACTACTGATACTTTTCTAGACTCTATGAGGTAGAGAGGGCTAAGCATGTTCTTTGGGAAAGAAAGAAGGATAAAGATTTTTTCTACTGGTTACTTCATGTTTGACTGTGTGCCAAACCTATGGCTTACAACTTAGCTGAAATTAGTTGTATTCAGTAACCTCAGACTTACCTGTGAGAAATCATCAGAGTAGTGTCCAAAATGGAGAGCAAGAGAGAGCAAAACTCAGGAAATCCCCACAACCCTCAGTCACTTTAAGAGGTGTAAGTAAACAGGGTGTGAGCAAGGGAAGCTGAGTATCTGGAGTTACCTTGTTAATGAATGCTGAAAACGTTGGAGAAGAAATTTTCCCTAAGGAACTTAAGTAGTGTCTGGAAGACTGCATTCCTCAGTTACCCCTGTAGGTGGCAGTGCCAATTTAGAGCAGCTTGGTTGTTCTGTGCCTGGTGCGGGGCAGGGGGTGGGGAGAAGATGGGATGAATGGAGGGTAAAAGATTAATTCTACCAAGCATTTTTTCTTTGTATTGTGTTATCTTATCACGTCAATAGAAAACTTCACCTTCTCCTTATTGGCTTTTGTGGGGCCCTCTGCCATATTGGCTTTGCTGGAACTGCCTGCCGGTCAGATCTAGCATCTTGTGATGGCCCAAAGTGTGGAGAAGGAGGGTAGGAAGGAGCAAACACTGGGAAGCCCTAAACTGCTGGCTACCTTTCCGCTACACCAGAACTCGGGAAACATCCATTCCGTTGATCAGAAGTGCCACAAAAGTAAGCTGTACGGGCCAAGTGTCTCCCTGGTTATGCTCCACGGATGGGCCTGCTATTGACAATGGCGCAAGGAGCATTCTGACATCACCTTAGCTCAGGGAGGTATTTTTAAAACCACTCACAGATCTTTCTTCCTGGCCTTCATTGTCTTCCAACATGCCCACTGTGGGTGTTTCTTGTGTTGCTAGGACTCCGCTTGAATTGCACTGAACAAGTGGGGGTGGGGGAGGGGAGCCGCTCTTACCTCCCTCACCAAACATTCTCCCCACAGAAAGCCTCCTTTCCACGGAAGACCAACAACCTTATCATTCCCGGTAGCCACAGAATATTTGGTACATTTTATGGCTAATGAAGGAAATGAACAACTCCCAACTCCTCACCTCGTACCCCCTACACTTCGTCATTGTCGTCGTTGTTTTCTTCACTGAAAGTACCTGGGGGAGCCATGTCGTGGTAGAACAGGTCTTTGAAACCAGCACTCCAAAGCAGAGGTGGGCAGATCTCTGTGAGTTTGAGGCCAATTTGGTCTACCCGTTGACTTTCAGGACAGCGGACAGCCAGGGCTACACGGAGAAAGCTAGTCTCAAAAAAACAAAACAAAACAAAAACAAAAAACAAAAAACAAAAAACAAACCTGCCAAAAACCAGCCAAACCAAAAAACACACCTGGAGGCACCTGAGGACCTCCCTTCTGTGATCTACTCAAGGCTAAAGCAGGGTAAATATCTGAAAGGGTTTGTCAGATAAGGGAATCAACTCTGAGAGGTACAGTCTCTTTCCCAGTATCACACAGCAAACATGATGTCAGCTAGGGATGGGAACTTCCATCTTCTGCCTCGCTCCTAATTCCATTGTAACAATCCTTGTGTGTGTGTGTGTGTGTGTGTGTGTGTGTGTGTGTGTAACTGTGCAGTCTCTGGTTTGTAGCCTCCTCTGAGAGCCCACTCCAGGAATGCATGATGTAAGAGGGGGCAGTGTAATTGATAGCCTAAATAAATGTAGACTGCTATGCCTTCATCTGAGAGTCGGCTTTCTTCGGGAGGGGGTTTACGAGTTTGATGGGGTGCTTGTAAACAGCCATGATTTGAATAGTTTCCCCAGCACACCGTTAACATTTATATGTGCCCCATTTCATCTGTAATCTGCTTTTACAAGGCGCTGGTGCGCCTTTGACGGCAGCAGCGAATGACCCAGGCGGCTTCCTCCCACATGTTCAAACTGGGAGGAAAATTTGGGAGAATCTAAGGTTCTCATCTCGGTAAACAACCCGAACCCATCTACTGAAATTGCCCATCTCCATCCAGACACATGAACTTCTCCTTCTTCTGCTCCTTCTCACTCTCTCCCTTTCATGTTTGCCATTACCCTGCTCTGGTTATTGCCCACATCTGGAGTATGGCAGCTGTCCTGTAATGTGCAAGCTGCGGTATGTAATTTGGAGAACTTGAATACAAATATCTGTTAATTAAAAAAAATACAGAAGCGTGTTTGTCAGCTTGTAATTATGTAAAGCGGAGCACAAACTCCCAAACTAATTTAAAAAACGAAAATAACTCTACCAGCAGCTTTACAAAGGATTCCACCGCTCTAGACGTGGCTACTAACTTTTTTCAGAGTATGCCCAGGTCCTTTGGAGATGCCTGGGAAGGAAGTGTCTTTAGCAGTGGTTAGTTGGGAAAACAGGACTGGGATGACAGGTTTGTGACCTGGTTTCTTTTATATACCTTCTTATGCTAAGAGTATAAGGCTTTCCTAAGGCTTTCCCAAGGCTTTCCCTGCCTAAGCACTGTTGACACGGTTGGGTAACTGTCATGAAAAGTGGGGGACAGGCGGCCTATTTGGTCCCTTCACTACATGTCAGTAGTACCCACTTCTTCCCCAGTTGTGACACACAAAAATGCCTCATGGGGCTAAGTTGCCTCCAGATGAGAACCCCTGTCATTTTTATTTGCTGTATAATATGCATGGGTGTAAGTGGACATTTTCTCATTCTGAGTTTATAGCCCTAGCTGGGTACTGGCTTTTCTCCATGTCTGTCTCCTCATCCCCCACACGGATGTGACAAGTCCCAGGATGACATTTCACAGGGTTGCCATGAAGATCAAATAAGATGTGGAAGATTTTCAAGCTCAGAAAAGGACATTCAGAAGGTAAGGTTTTCTTATGGTTATTGTTGCAAGATGATCCCTCAGAAGGGCAAGGCTGCCCTGGCTCCTGGAAAGCAGCCTGGCTACTTTGACCTTGCTAGCACAGTGCTCTCTAACTCCCTGGAGAGGCACTTAGAACTACGTTTGCACATAGCCAAAGAACACAGTGCAAAGGCATGCAGCAGAGAAAAAGCTAAGGGGGAGGAAATATTCTACAGACACAAAAGACAAGGCTGGATGAGGGTCTCAGCCTTCCCTCCAGGGATGCAGGGTATCCTAGCTTCTCTGTTACTATTAATTTATATAAAATCTACATTCACATTTTATAATTTTTTTCTAGACTTTTTATTGCATCAAAATTTCACATTTTATCCAAAAAATACAAATTATTACTATTATTTATTTTTATTATTTATAAAGAAATTTAAAAAAAAAAAGGTTTAGGGACTAGACAGATGGATGGTCAGTCAGGAACACTGGATGCTCTTCAAGAGGACCTGGATTTGGTTCCCAGCTCCACAGGGTGGCTCACAATCATCTGTAACTCCAGTTCCAGGATTGCTCCGTACCCTCTTCTGACTTCTTCAGGTACCAAGTACACATGTAGAAACACATGTCTATAGGCAGGCAAGGCACTTATATACATAAAAAGTAATACAATAAAATAGTATTTTTATGAAAGAGTAAAGAAGTTAGCTGTCTGGAGAAGCAGGTGATGGAGAAGATAATTTCTCAATAAATTAGCTCTAGAATTCTGGGAGTTTCAAGCCCGATCCTGCCTTCAGCTAATTAGATTTTGATGCTCAGTATTCATTACTAACCACAGCCATCACTTTTTGAGGATTCTTCTACCTAGAACGTACGTTGATCATTTCCCATCGGTTATCTCAATCTTCCCTACAATTCTATAAAGTATGTATGAACCCATTTTACTGATGGGAAAGCACACATAACTTGTGTAACCTGCCTCAGAGCAATTTAGACAGCATGTCAGCAAAGAAGAAAAAGAAAAGGATTTGAGGCTTGATTCAGACATTCCCAGGCCGTGGAGAGCAGCCCCACCTCACCAGTGTGTCTGAAAGCCTTTGGGTTGCCATTTAGGAGAGACGGGGCTCACCTGTTAGGTGAACCCTTGGGTCTGACCCCTGTGCCACAGTAATTCAGTCTCAAGTGTAAAGCCAAGAGGTTTATGACAGTTTGGGAGATTCCCACAGTGTAGACAATAAAAAATAAAGACAGGCAGGCGAAGCTGACGGCTGAGTGTTGCACATACAATCAATACACCCAAGATAACAATTTCTGCAGAAGAGTGTCTTGCTTATTCAGGTCCCCAGGAGATATACACCACTCTGACAGTCACAGAAATTCTGACTTGATTCAAATCTTTCATCTCCAGCCTGATTCCCAGCTTTTTCATTTTATATTATTAAATATTAAACCCTGTAAACAGGGGTTCATTTGACTGTACCACGCTGTTCGTCAAATTACCCTTGTCTAAGTATTTCAAGTGGTGTTGGCTCCACTTGCTTCCCTGGGCAACCAATGCAAGCTCCAAATCCAACTGTAGGATGAAACAAAGTCCTACTAAAGTAGAGTGGGCAGGGACTCCTAAATCCCCTTTTCAGATCCTGGCATTGACTTTGCAGTTATGCCCCTCCAAGTCAAATTACTTCCTTTGAAAGTGAACTGGATAGTCATGCTATTAAGATGATCCCTTTTCTACATCAGATTTAAAGTCTATTGAAATTTTTTTTTAAATTCTCAAATTCTGAAAGGTGAGCCCTATCCACTCAAGACTAGTTATGTGACTTTCATAAACCACATATCTTGGCTCCTGACTCAATACCCAGCAGACATCCAATTCCTCCTCCCTTCCCCCCTATCGTTTGCCATTTCTCTGGAATTGCTCATTATTTCCTAATATTGAATATCCAGAGGAAAAAACATAATTAGACCAGTGTGATACATGGGGAAATAATGTATTCTGAAGTCAAAAAGATATAAGATCATTGAGCCCACTGATGTTTTAATGGTCCAGGGCTCTGTCCTCTCCAAAATCAAAGATAACAGAAACTTGGGGAGACCTGAAGGAAGCATAATTGCATGAATGCATCCAGTTGTGGATGACTTTAGTGCTTTTATTTCAAAATGTTTCGAAGTCTCAGCACTCCAGGACCCCACAGTGAAAGACAAGGAATTCCTGAGTATTGGAATCCAGTAACCATTGTTCAAACAGAACAATGGACCAGGAACTGTTTCCTCCCAGTGTCTTTGACCTGACAGTCAATGTGCTGTCACTTAAAAGTCGAGTGCTAATATTCAAAAGTAAAATTTATGATGCATGAACACTCAAATAATAATCGTGAATAGTCAATACAGTTGACCAGCTCAAGTAGGTTTGTTGACAATGGGAAATAAATTAACTGGGTTAAAGTGTCTCAATCAAGTGGGCTTATCATTTTGCCAGGGAATTTAATCAAGACAGTCTCATTCTAGATCTTTGCTAGCTTCACTGAGACCCCATCCCAAAGCATCTTTAGGGCCGATGCTGTGCTTCCTGTGAGCTGGGCAAAATTATTTTACCTTTTCTCAACTCCTAGAATCCAGATGTTGAGTGGAGAGAGAAACACTTTTCCACATCTGGCAGAGAGTGATACATTTTAATGAGGGTTTGGAAAGGACTTTGAACATGAAGGGCTTATATGAATACTGCTTTCCAATTCCCTAGACAATCTGACAAAATCGTATCTCAATCTATGTCATGGCTAATTCATTTTGGAACTGAGCCTACTGTATACAGATTTCAGTGTGGAGGTCAGAGTGAAGATTTCTTTGCCTTGGTGCAAATATTGACCTCCTCAGTAATCATCAATATTTACCTTTCAAGTCAATAAATCTGTGTTGACCTTGATAAAAAGTCAACATTTCCACCAAATCTCAGGGTTGTCTTCATCTATACAGACTGATACTGAGTCTGCCACTTAACTCGGTTCTAATAAATCTTTATTTACAGGAGTTATGACACAGCTGTTGGCAGGCCCTCAGGGGTGAAGCTGTAGAGTATATCCCTAGGCATTGGTGTAAAAACGCTGAAGTGAGACTATCGTTGTGCTTCTTAGAAAATTTCTCTCCCTTTGTTTCCTGGGAGAAAAAGTGGTTTTCCACTCACCATAGCATAAAGTGCCAAGTAGCCAAACTCCTAACAGAAATGTCAAATTTGACAGAGTCAAGAAAGAGGTGCTGTCCAACTTTGTGCCTGTAGAAATCAGACATGGGACCCTAATCTGGCCATGCTGGAATCATCAGGAACATTCCTCATAGCTGCACTGTGCATGGTTCCAAACCACAAATGTCAAATGTTTCTGCTGGCTTAAAGGAAGATCTTATCACTTGACAATTGTCTGTTGATTGAATGGTTATTGAGAAATCACTGTCTGTCTGATTTTTGAAGTACCTTATTTTCTCTTTGTACAAATGAAATTCTTCTCTCTCTCTAGAATCCTATCACAGTCCTGCATACTTGCTAGGAGCTGAGAATTTAAAAAGGCATAGTCAGGATCCTAGTCCTGAGTGAACAACCTATATTAGGTAGACACAGTTAAGTGGCACCTTCATTTTTTCTATATCTCTACACATGTAAAATGTTATGCATAGGCTACTTTCATATGCACAAGGGCAGTTTGGGAAATGTCCCAGTGCGGGTCATTTCCAGCCATCTGCAAACATATTATAGGAAACACATCCATTGTGGCTACCAGAGGCCAGTCAGGGAAGTTGTACTCTTTGAAGATATAAGAAACTTGTACCCAATAGTGGCAACTACCCATGTTGGGGGGACATATGGGGAAGAAGAGGGACAAAGACAACTGGGAAATGCCAAATCAATAGCACAGCTGCTGCGTTCATCATGTTTTGTCTTTGGGGTTTGAATTTAATTGCTCTCCATATAGATTCAAGTAGAAAGAATGGTTCATCACAAAACATTTTGCTTAGAAATGTTGCACGGATAAACAGATTTCTAGAATAAATGTATGTAAAACTCAAAACCCTGTCCAACACGCCTTTATGATAAATGAGACTTTTTATGCATTTCCCATTGATTTATCTGCTTTTAATGGGTCCATTTGCAAGCAGCAGTGCATCCAAATCCTCAAAGATGGTGTGTGTGTGTGTGTGTGTGTGTGTGTGTGTGTGTGTGTCTGTGTGTGTGTCTGTGTGTCTGTGTGTGTGTCTGTGTGTGTGTGTATGTGTGTGTGTGCATTGGGTGAAGGATGATAAAGAGAAGGTTAGCACTTTATTTTAGGAAACTGTTAGAAGGCTGACTCTCTCCAACAACTTCCTATTATTTTATCAACACTATCAGCAATTCAAGCCATAAGAATCCATTTTTCATTTGCTTAGAAATTTCTAACGGTTCAGAAAAACACATACACTGATAAGATGAAGAGGGAGGGGCTAGCTGTAGGGCGACACTTGAGTTGGGTCCACTCTGTCTAAACTTCTGCTTCATCGTCAGCTTTCTGGGCACATTTTGCAGGGTATTATGGGCTGCATCCTTCCCATTTCATAGCCAGATCAGCAGTTTCAGCTCTGGACTGTTGGCAGCTGCCTGGAACTACCATTCCAATCAAATCCATCTTGATGCTTTAGATTAATTGAGCTTTGGGAGTTTTGCTCTGTTCTGGTCCTTTGACCCAAAGCCTTGAGATCCCAGGCAATGAGTATCTGACAGTGAAGAACTTAAATATACCCACAGGACTCCTTAGAAAGACTGGGCTTGTCTCAGTCCTTGGCTGGATTTCTGAAAACGACAAACAAAAAAACCAGCAAAACCAGACAAACAAACTGACAAGAACCTCTTCTAACAGTTCATCCTGGCCCACAGGGGGTTGTTAGATGTTAGCTACCCTGCTTTGTAGAGACTTGTTTGTTTCTGTTTTCCTCACTTCAAAATTAATCAAGGAGAATTTCCCTTTTGCCTTTTTCTTAAAAAAACAAATTAACTTCTCTTTCTCTTTGTCTTCTGAGTCCAGCTGAGGTTTTCTTATAGACTCTGTCTCCTTCCTGACACATCAGAGACTTCCAAGCAACGTCATTCATTCATCAATTCATTCCTTCAGAAATCAGCTATTTATTAAGTATTTGCTATTTGCTAACTTCAGAGCCAGTAAGTTGGGAGTTGAAAAAGAGCCATGGTCATTCCTATGCAGAATAAACATAAAAACTGGCCTCAAAAGGCAGGCCTCTGCCAACCTGGGTGATTAACTCTCTTGATAGTAGAAAGTCACGAATAGCTTAAGGCTGTGAGAATGGATATAGTGGGGAAGGTGTAGATTTGAGAGAAGTACCAAGTGGTGGTGGTGGTGGCGATGGTGGTGGCGATGGTGGTGGCAATGGTGGTGGCGATGGTGGTGGCGATGGTGGCAGCAGTGGTGGTGGCAGTGGCAATGTCATCTGTTCTAGAACTCTAGAGTTCCATCAGGTTTAGCAATAGCAAGAGGTATGGCCCAATACAGGTACCCAAGTAGGAGGTGGGACATTCTTTTCTGGGCAGGGAAAAACAGTAGCTTGGTATTGATGATGTCATTGTCTTCTTCAGACAAGTAGAATGACAAAGATTTCTGAGATACCCACAGGAGGGATACCAAGACAATGGTTGACTATGAGATAGATTGGTGTCTCTGGAGTGATCTGGAACTAATGATAAAGTTTAGGACTTTGTGTAGTTAGAGTCATTATTGGAAGAGTGGAGGGATGCCTCAGCAGTTGAAAAAGGTTCACAGTCAGGAAGACAAGAATGTTTGTTAGAGTCATGGTGGCCAATGACATTACTCAAGTGCAATGTGAAGAGTAAAGAGAAATATTTCAAGAGAAAGCCACAATAAAAGACAAAATACCATTTAAAGTATATTCATTAGGAATTTTCAGATAAATGGAACCAGCTGTGTGTGTGTGTGTGTGTGTGTGTGTGTGTGTGTCTGTCTGTCTGTCTCTCTCTCTCTCTCTCTCTCTCTCTCTCTCTGTTTCTCTCTGAGTGTGTGTGTGTGTGTGTAAAACAGGGAGGTATATAAGATAGATTGGCAGGTATATCGAGAGATGGGTAGATACATAGATGATAGATAGACAGACACACAGACAGATAGATGATAGATAAAAGTTAGAGATTTATTTTAAGGAATTGGCTTATAAGTGATTGTAGAGGCTAAAATACCCAAACCCTGCATAGCTGGACACTAGTGTCAGGAGAGCTGATGATGCGGCTCTCTTCTCTAAGCCTTCACTTGAACCCCCCAAAGAGATGATATTTACAGTCAAGGAAGGACCGGGAGAAATGGCTGAGTCTTTTTTCCCACTCAACCTTTCACCTGTTTGGATTTAGCTCATCCACACTGGGAAGACGATCTCTTCAGTCTACTGATTCAAATGCCAATCTCATCCAGAAATAGCTTCACTGAGATACCAGTTGAAGTCTACCTAGATATCTGTGGCCCACTGGAGTCCACACATAAAAGTAAGCACCATGAGGGACAGGCAGAGGATAAAGAAGATATGCAGAAGGCAGTTAAAAACAAATAAACAGTAGAAGAAAGGTCTCAAATTTGTGGATAACCATCTAAACCATCTTAACCACCCTATCCTAGAGAAGATTTTTATATGTCTGTGTGCAGTTGTTTATGGTGCTTTAACATGACATATGTTTATCATAACAGCTGTGAAAGAGCCCCTATAGGATGCATTGTGGACATGTTCACAGGTGAACGGCCTTATACCATCATGTTTGATGAAAAAGTTAGGCAAATCCACTTACAAAGTAGAAGAGAGAGTAAACAATCCTTTCATGGGAATAGAGACAGATAAGTGCTGATTGTGTCCCCATAGTCTCAGGATCCTGTCTGTGTGCCCTTGTTAAATGTAGTCACTGATAAAGCCAGGGGAGAAGGATCTACTGAGCCAGGAGATAGGAGGTGGGGCTTGCCCAAAGTCAGATGGATAGTATCTCAGTGGAGAGTCAGGCCATGGAAACTCATTTAGGATCTGGCTTCCTTCTGCTAGGATCGTCCCCACTTTCCCAGTTTTCTTTGCACTTGATCGATGTTCACGATCGCACAATTATTCTTTCTTAGTCATACTCTCGGATGTCTCTTGATTTCATTTTTTTTTATTGACTCTTTGTGAGTTTCACATCATATACCCCAATCTCACTCATCTCCCCATCTCTTCATATCCACCCTCTGTCCTTGCAAAATCCCCCCACAAAAGAAAACAAAAATAGAAACTACCTCAATGTGTAAGCTGCAGTGTGTCACAGTGCACCATACGGTATACCCTTTTGTCCAAACATCTTTACTTGAAAATGTTCATTGCAAAGAATCATTGGTCTGGTTCAAGGCTTCTAACTTCTACGATACCAATATTGGATTCTCCCTGGGACTCTTTTGGGATTTCCTGTTGTTGTCATGTGTCATGGAGATGCAGCAGCTTTGGCTCTGCAGGACAGGCCCTTTCACAAGATCCAGCAGTTCATAGATGAGGTAGATGTTGGGGTGGGCCACCTCAAAGCTCTGGATCTGGGCCTGGGTGGTAGCTCAGTGGTCAGCCTACCAGCTCTCCTGATCCTGTGCTGCCAGGGCCAGCTCTCCTACTTTACCCAGGAGAGGGTCAGGGCCAGCTCTCCTGCCCTCTACAGCTGGCAAGAGTTGGGGAATGGCTCTCTCAAGCTCATGCCATGAGGTCCAGCTCTCCTTTACTATCCTCGTGAGGGAGAAGGGCAGGGTCAGCTCTGTGTAACCCTAGGACATCAACATGGCCCCAAGCTGCATCCCAGACTAGGGATATCTGCATGGCCTTTGGTGTTAACATGGGCCATGAGCATAGACACAGGACCCCTGTGCTACAGGGTCACAGACCCAGACATGGTCCTCTGTTGCTGCATGGGCTGGAATATCACCATGGTCTTAGGTGGCAGTCCAAGCCTCTCACACCATGCTGTTTCTTACACTCTCACATCTCCAGTCCCACTTCTCTTCATAGAGCACAAACCTTTCTGATTCTCTTTATCTCCCATCTCTCCACCACAAACTTGTTCATCGTAGTGGCACCTGCCTACCTACTCCGTGGGACACAGGGAGGCGTCGGGGTGTCTTCTGCCTTCCCATGCTGTCTGGCAGGCCTCATTATTACTTTGGTTTTTTTTTTCTTTGAATCTGAAATCGAAGCCACTAGAAGGAGTCAGCTAGCATTTACTGAGTGCCTGGCACCGTGCTATCAACATACTGTTTCCTGCCAGCTGGCCTTTGAGACGCACCAACAAAACCGCAATGTCAAACAACATGAGATCACACACACACACACACAAAAAACCTGCCAGAGTTGGGTAACAGTAAAAGGTCCTCAGTCTTCATTTGCATTATGCACTGCAAAAAAAATGAGCATTACTGCTGCTGAGGGGGAAAGCAGTGCCTGGGATACAGGACACTGCCCATTGAACGAAGAAGGAATCTCAAGTTCTGCGAGATGTTTTTTTCTGGAAAGCAGTAATAGCTGATACCAAACCCAGGTCTCCAAACATTGATCTAATGATACCTAGTTCTTTACTTACATGCTCTCATGGACATACCTCAAGGTAGCTTGGCCTCAGATCGTCTTCCTGTCCTAGCGAAAGTCAGCAGTGCTCAACCGGTAGTTCCCTGATGACACCAGAGCTAACTGAGTTTTCTTCCTCTTAGAGATTTCCTTCCTACACGAACTTATGAGATTGTCAACGGGACAGGCATTCTTTGCAGCCTGAGCTCTTCTTTAGGCTGGGAAATTACAAACTGGCAGGGCTAGAGGCTCTATTCTCAAGTATGCTAAGTATCAGATAGGCTCACTCTGAGTTCTCACCTTCCCCTGGCAAACTTTTATTAATAAAAAAATAAATATTAATACTTGACGATCTGTGATTTGAAATTGCATGAGCAACTTCTGGATATTTCAATTTTCAGTCTTTACAAGTAAGATAACATCCTGAAGATGGGATGCAATCGTCAATTAGCAATGTTTCTTAAAACAGATGGATACGCAACCGTGAGCAGTTTTCACAAGCCAAGCCATGGGTGATTCTAAGCAGCAGGACCATCAGGGGAAGAAGAAAGATGAGCTACCCAGCTTCACAATAAGCAGCTGAGGCTAGAAAATGGAAGGTTAACATCCATGAAGCATGAGGACCTTCAGTCTTCACTCGGCATTCATGAGGCTGACCTCTGTGAATCCATTAGTCAGTGTTCCTTGGCATGTGCCCTAGCACAAAAGTTTCAACTAAGGCTCAGTAGGGACATTCACAGAAGGGTGATTCTGACTCATTGTATGAAGATTTTGTGGGCTAGAAAAGGCAGTAGGTAGAGTGCTTGCTTGGCATGCACAAAAGCCCTAGGTTTATCCCCTAGCACCACCAAGAAGCAGACACTGACATCTCGAGGTACCATCTATTCATATGTCAAGAACAAACCTGAGAGGCAGGCACCTGAGTACAAATTCTTACAGTGCTGCATGCTGGTCCTGGGCCTGTTTTTCTGTCTTTGTGTCACCAAGAAGGTGACAACTCGAAGTGCCTGGCAGCAGTTGTAGAAAGTGCTTGTAGATCCTTGGTGAGAGGTCATCGGACCAGAACAATGCTTTGTGATTTCTTATTATATTTAATGGAAAACTGAAGCACTTGGATATTTCCAAAGTGTAATTTGTTCTGATGGGTAGGCCGACAGTGGATTGGGCTGCTTCACTAGGGAAGAGGCAAAAAAATAAATTAAACAAATTAATGACTGTGACGCATTCCAGGGGAAAGAAAATGCAGTTGATAATCCACCCCCACTCTGGTCCTGAACAAAAAATCATCATTTTTATTGCAGTCACATCTCCTTGGGCTGCTGCTTCTTGTGAGTATTTTTAAAGAAAACTTCCCCTCCAGTCGTTTTCTTTAGCCCAATAAGCACAGTTGCTAATTTTCTCTCATTTGGAGATTTCCCCCCTGGAACCATATGCCATTAAAATGCTTAGACATGTGGAAATGGGCTGATGAAGATATGAGGAGACAGGGAGTTTCAGATGAGGAGAGATTTTGTCAGACAGATGACTCTGACATCAGATTCCCTAACTGAAAGAGAAAGATCCTGCCACCTATGGAAGGGGGCGTGAGGGAGGGAATGTAGTCAATCTCTGGGATGGTCCAGCAGTCAGAGGGAGAGAGGGATGGAGTGGGGGGCCTCGTATCCCCATGCACCATTCCATACCTTGCTTTTAGCAAGTGCGTAGGGATTGAGTGAGCAAATGAGTGAGTGATGAACATGATGGGTAAGTGACTAAAGCAGAGTGTAGAGAAGAGTAAGACATGGCGGGTGGGGATGCTCACACACTAGGGTTGTACTTAGCCCCTGAAAACAGAGGGCAAGCCGCAGTGTGCAGCAGCTGGGCTTTGGCATGAATTTCTGATGGCAGTATGGTCTCACAGCTCCTTGGACCTTTTCTTTATAAAGCATTTCCCATTTGCATTTATTTGTCCAGCTACTCAATTCAGACTTCCATTGCGATACTCAAAATACTTGAGAATGATATTTCCATAGCTCCTACTAATCAGAACACATTATAGCCCTCAGCACTGAATCCCAGCACCATGGTTCATGATGAATCCTCTGAAGAGAGAAAAGCATTCTGGGAGTACATATCACCTTTGTCTTTACCCCTTGTTAAAGCACCTAACTCAGGGTTATAGGCTAAATCAAGTTCCTTACTTTAGTCACTGGGCAGAGCAGCGACTCAATACACTCAGCCCTCCTTATCTTTGTGGTCTACATCCAACCATGGTTCTTCTACTCATCCAATCATGGCTAGAAAATGTTTCCAAGGAAAAACTCTATCTGTAATGAATATGTGTGGATGTTTTCCTCTTGGTCATTATCCTATAACAATATAACGTAACGTTTTCACTAAGACTTAGATTGTCTTAGGTATTATCAGTAACCTAACCATGATTCTAAGTGTGTGAGGGTGTTTGTAACCTGTAAGTGAACAGTCACATGTCATACGAGATGTAAGCATTGTGGGAATCCTAGAACCACATATAAGTGTGGGTGACTAAGAGCTGCTGATTTATAGACTGAGGAATGAATGATGTAAAGAAGAAATGATTGGAAGTGGAGTGATAGTAAATGTGTCAGGAATGGTATTGTACCCAGATATTATCCTACCCAAACTATGGGGTGACTTGCTTTCTCACTGAGGACCAGATGAGTCTCTCCTAGGACTTCCCTGTGCTGAAAAGGGAGGGCTAGTGTAGACATTGAGTCCACAGGCATCTGGGGCACTTCCTCCAGAGCCTTCTCTGACTCTGCAAAGTCAATCTGTTAATGCGTTCCAGCCTCCTTCTCTTTGTTAGGGAGCCCAGCGTATTAATTAAAAACTGCAGGCAGCTGTAAGTATCTCCAGAACAAGGATTAAGCCAGCTTTCTGTCAATTGCTTTCAAAGCCATTGCTATTTGCTAGAGCAATGCTTTCTGTAGGGGTTAAAGCAACTTGCTTTTCACTTTTCTATCTCCTCCATTACCACATCACCCCGCTGACCCCTTCCCATGATTCATGTTTTAAGTCAATTGCAAAAGGAAGATCCTATGCAAAAGACACAGGAGTCCACTTCACATAGTCATATATGTCCTCCAGCAGAGGCAATGCAGGAGAGGCCCAGACCCCTGTATTTTTACCAATCGCTCGGCTAAACTATCAGGCAGTGCTTAGGTGTGCCAATGACACAAACAAGAAGGAGGCAGAGTTTTACTCTACAGAAACCATTTTTATGTGTTCTTGTTTCCTCTTTGGTAGCCTAAGAGTTGCTCCCTCTGTGATAGTAAGTGGGCACTCCAGGAGAGAAAGATATGCCTTTGGTGACAAAAGTGGACAGAACAAAGGAAGTCCTGAAAGTACCAGGGTGTCTACAGCACTGGAGCATGCTATGGTCGACCCTCAATCTACGATGAGTGTTAAGACAAACTACCTGCCAGGTTCCACTAGACGGCCTTTAAGGACTCTGCCTGGGCTGGAAGACAACACTGTCAATCAAGTCATGCTGTGTTTAAGGCTTGAGGACTGGATAGTGGACAAGCAGATCTGTGTACCCTATGTCATTCCCAGCCTATATATAAGGTGGAGGAGGACATGGGGTGGGAGGCAGCCATGTGCAAAGGCAAGGCGCAATTAAACATGTCAGAGCCCCCAGATAATTTGTAATTTACAGATCTCTCGTGCTATCGACAATGAATATTAAGTAAATCAGTAAATTCTCCATTGAAGTGATAAATAATCAACAAGAATAGCACAAAATCAGTCTGAAACGCAACTCTAATGTGACTATAAAATAAAAATGTCAAATCCAAACCAGGCTTTACTTATTTATTCGTTTTTTAAGGCCAAACGGGAACTGCCTTGAAATCTTCTCCAGTGGTGACTGTGGGTCACTGATCACTCCATAGCCTTCCTTGCTCACAGTGATGTCCGAAACACCCCACAGCCCCCTCATTTGGGAGCCCATCGAACTAAGTAGATATGAGATATCCATGTCCACAGCCCTGTGTGCACGCACATGCTCACAAGCTCTCAATGTGGCAGACATTGTGGCTGTGCCGCTCAGCAGAGTATGCAGTGAAAACAGCTCCAGCAAAGAAGAGAAGGGAAGAGAAAAGATCTAAATCAGAATGGCATAAATAAGTCTGTGGCAGGCGGAGGAACCCAAACATCTAATAACACCAGGGAAAAGTCACTGCAGAATTTATATAAAAACAGTATATCAGAAAAGCCATTTGAGAGACCTTGGCAGGAATATCACACACACACACACACACCCCACACTCTCTCTCTCTCTCTCTCTCTCTCTCTCTCTCTCTCTCTCTCTCTCATTTACTACTCTGTGGTTTAGATGTGCACACACCCTCATGTGTATTATATCTGACATACACTTGTAACTGCCCGTTAGCAGTTTCATTGTGACCTGTTTACACTTGCATCTTTCATCTCCTTTCCTAGACTTTATCGCCAACATATTTCAGTCATAAACAGAGGGCTGAGGAAATGACTCAGTCGGTAAAATGCTTTATGCTCTAGCCTGAGGGCTTAAGTTCGATTCTCAGCACTTGCATTAAAGCTTGGGGTAATGGGGTGGCAGTGTATTTCTATGGCTCCAGTTCTAGGGAGGCAGTGAAAGGGAGTCCCTAGAGCTTGCTAGCCGGGGAGTCCAGCTGAAACATTAAGCTTGAGGTCCAGTAAAAGACTCTCTCAATACATAAGGTGGAAACTGACAGAGAAAGACAGACAATGTTAACCTTGGGCATCCACAGAATACAGAGTTGTACACACAGAAATATAGGCTCACTTATAAACACAGAGAGAGATATGAAGTAAACCATAAATAAAACCCTCAATTTATTTTTAAATCTTCATATTTCCTTTACTTCCCCCAACCTCTGCCAGGATATATAAGATAAGTAAACATGAATTTGTTCTTGCTACTTTTTTGTTCATGGTTGGCCTAGTTTGAAGCATAATTTCTATCCTTCCTTCCCTTTCCTTGGGCAACCGCTTCTTTCTTCTGCGTAAGTTCATTCTTCAAGGCTGCAGTAGCATGGCATGAATGTCCAGGGAACTTCAACCAGTCCCCAGGGCTCAATGCAGGAGTGGTTGAACCAGAAGATGTGTAGCTAGGAGGTTTGCTTCTCTTAGTGGTTGCATTGACACCTCTGTCGCATCTGCTGATGACTGGGCAGCTGTTTCAGACAGAATGCCTGACCACAGAGAACAGTTAGTTATTCTGTAAGGAGGGAGATACAAGCACAAGTCTCATACTGCGGCTTCATATCCTAGTCTGCCTCATTTGGCAACATCCTGTTCTACTGTCCTGTTTCATTCCTAAACAGACCTACATCCAACTTCCAGTAGCAGCTGGCTCCGTGACTTCTGAGAGGCTCGTTACTCACACTGCTCAGTAAGACACCGTTGAGCATCTACTGTGTGTCCTTCAGTGAGCCAGATGCTACGGGCAATAAACTGGAAAATGTAAAACATGCTTTTGGCCCCTCTGCAGCTTATGTTCTCATTAGAGAGAATTCAGAAATGTGAAAATCCATGACTGAGCACCCAGAGTATCCCTCTATATGCTGTCAGTCTCAGCTCTCTTCTGTTTTGACTTAAAGTAAAGGGTATGTGTGATTCCTCTCCTCCAAGAAGACCTTTACCGTGGTTGTTTCATATCTGTGGTAGGCAGCCAGCCAACTGCTCCCAGAGAGATGCTAACATTTGGATCGTGAATGTCCCTCAAATAGCCATGTGTTAAAGGGTCAGTCTCCAAGGTAGTTTTATTGGCATTTGGTAGAATCTTTGAGTGGAGTCTTAGGAAAGGGTCATTGGAAGCAGACTTTTGACAGGGATAATGTACCTCAGAGTTCCTTCCCAATCATTGTTTTGATTTCTGGGTGATGTGGTAGGCAGCCTTGCTCTGCCATATCTCCCTGCTATACCTCCCAGTATCCTCCTCAGAGACCTGAAAGCAATGTGTCCGCCCAACCATAGACTGGACCTTCTAAAGCGTGAATCAGTATAAACCTTTTCTCTTCATAAGTTGGTTACCACAGGTATTTTGTTACAATAATAGAAAACTGACTAATACAGGACTAAGGGGACTTTACACATTTAATTTGATTCAAAACTTGCGAACATGTCTCACTGTTACCAACACCAAGAAACCTTTTTTTTTTTTTCTGAACTAGACATGCATTTTTTAATTTCCTCTACTTGAGAAAATTCTCTGGCCTCATGAACCATGAATCTTTTCTCTAACTGGTCTCCTGTTGGCACTTTCTTCTCCTTTGGGAAGGTCAAGCTTTGTTCCAGGGAAAGCCTGACTTTCAATCTCTTTAGTCAACATTTTAGGTAAAGAAGTCTGAGTTTTGAATACAAAATGAGGTTTGACAGAACATCCTAGCATGCTAGAATTCCAAAGATAAGCATGCAGACAAGACTCACGGTATCCCACCCAACTTTCATTCTGTGAGGTGAGATGTTAAGGAAGAAGGAGAAAGGGAGGGAAGGAAGAAGGGAGGAAGAAAGGGAAGGAAGGAGTCAGAGAGGGAGGAGTGGGCTGAGGGAGGGAGAGGAGAGTGTGTGGCATGGTGGCCTGGAGCAGGACTGGTTGGCCAAAGTGTCCCCAGCTGTGCCTCGATCACAGAAGGCTGTATCTTCTATGTGTTGGAGTAACATGAAAATGTCTTGAAATACACCAAGCGTGAATGAGTAAGAGCCTGAAGGCAGAAACAAGAATGAGTGACGAGAAAATCACAGTGAGGAGGCAAGCCTTGTCTGAGCTGGACCACTTATGAGTCATGAAATTGGGTGACTGAACGGGGCCAGATTCTAAAAGACCTTAACCACCAAACAGCATAAACAGTGGAGACAAGTGAGGTCCTTATGGACATTACACACCCTTTTATGTTTTAAAGCTGAGAAATAATCAAATGCTCAGGATGAGAGCTGTGGCCAGACGCCTTACATTCCTCTTTGGGCCCATTGCCTGATCTATCTTGGACCCCAAACACACTGGCATGCAGATTTTCTTAAATTCTTTATTTTGCTTTGAATGTACACAGTGGAGAACTCGATGTGAGCTTGGCTGGTTGCTCCAAAGGAAAGAGCTGTGTTGTGTATACATCTGTTGATGCAACTGGTACCCAGACCATCTGTGGGTGGTTCCTGCCATTCTTAGCAACCTTCCTCTCTTGGAGAATGAAGGCTGCTACGTTGAGTCACTTGGTGGCCACCGAATTTTATTTTCGGAATATGTCCTAGATACAGCAGGCTTCCCACTCACCATGCAGAGGAAAATGCCCTTTTAGAAGAGGATCCCTATTTGCCTGACAACAGCACTGCGGAACAGCAATCTCTCTCTCTCTTTTGTCAGAGGCTGAATGGGGAGATGCTCAGCCTTTAGTCTCTGCCTGCTAGAGCCCCGGGAAAGCCTAAGCATCCTGGGGTGCTCCCAGTCTGACTTGTATGTATCTGCCACTCCATGGGAAGTGCATCACCATTTCAGTGCTCTAGGAGAATCAGATACTAACATTTAAGAATTACGAAGAACATCAGCCCCCATTATCCCCTCAACAGCAGTTCCTATGAAGGGTCATTCTGCAGCTTCTTGCTAGCTTGTTCTTCAGAAGACTCACCACCCCACAAAGAATTCTAATTCACGATTCCGAGGTAACTCATTATGCTTATGGAAACACTGAACTATGTATCTAGAGTTAACCAAAAATTACTCTGGGTCCAGATGATTCACGTCTAGGAACTTGTTTAAAGGGGAAAAATGAATATGGATGGAGAAGTGTAGAGTATTCCTCTATGTGTGCACTAGTAGACGATCATTTAATAGGTTGAAAACTTGTTGGTGAATGCTAACTGTCAATATAGAAAACAAAAAAAACAGCTAATAATTTTAGCCCTTGCTGTATGCCAGGCACTTTCCTGAAAGCCTTCCATGTATTATTTCATAAATCCTTTACTCCATCCTGTGTGCTTGGTGGAGTATGTATATGTATGCTTGGAGCACTTGGGAGTGAGTACTTCAGAGATTTTGATGAGCAGCTGGAGGTGCCTCCCTTCTGACACATCTTCCAGGAGGGCTCCTGAATTTCTCTTCCTTCTGCCTCAATACTGTCAGACTAACGTGTTGGCCTAGCCCAGTTGCCTTCCCTTCCCATCCAGGCAAGGCAGATTGCCAGATCAGGTGGGAGCTTTGGGGGGCTTTGGGGAGAAAGAAACAGAAGCACAGGGAAAGCCTGGAGGTAGGAAAATGAATCCCACTGGTTTGTCAAATATGTCTTTCTATCAAATGCATTTTTCTGCTTAATTATTTCCTGTCTCTTGGGAAACCTGAGTCCTCCAGAGCTATCTTCTTTTTATTTAGCCCTACAGCGGAGATAGCCCACCTCTCAGCACGCTGTACTGTGAGCCAGGATCTGAACATGCTATCTGCATTCTACTTTTTTCTAACTTTCAGACTAGTGCTCAACTTTCCTGGACCCTGTTTATGATTAGGGCAGGACTGAGGTTCTCAGTTGCGCTAATCTCCCTCCACAAAGGAGGATGGGTTCATACAGTAAGAGAGCTTTTACTTTGTTCTGATCTTGAAACTTGACCATTTTCTTTTGTACTATCAAGTATAATTTCGATAATATAGAATTGGTTTCTTATTAAATCATAGGAAAAAGATATCAAGCGTGGTAGGTATTGTACTTTAAGTTGATTGCAAAAAGCATTTATTGAGGTTTAACCACTAGGAAGTGGATAGAAAATCAATTACACGGTAGTTAAGCATCCAATAATATGTGTTTTAATGAACAATTCATATTTAACACCTCTTATGAAGTAATGAGATAAGCTGGAGTTTGGGGACAACCAAACAGCACTTGGGATATCTGGGCTGATTCTCAAGGGACCTGGCGCCATGTTGGATAGAATAGCATCTCCGAGCTTTGGAGCAATGGTATATGAGGACTGGTTCACTGTCCGTGCTGGCCTCACACCTCAGCACTGACTACATAAATAGGCACACAGCTTCTCAGAGTTTCCCCATGTACACTGAGAAAAAAAAACAGTGCTGAGGTCAGACTGGCCTGGAGAATGACCAGGGTAGGACTCCTAGGTTGGGTGGTGCTGTACTCTGAAACATTAGAACTCCAGATTTCCTAGCGTAATTCTTTTCTAATCCTGTCTAGTCTGTAACAGCCGCCGAGACCCACCCTCCACTGCTGGCCACAGTGTCTCCCATGTGAAGTGTCAGAGTCAGATCCAGGACTCTCTGCCTGGCAGCTGTGTGTGCTCACATATAACTCAGCACATTACAAACCAGCCTTCTCCTTTAAGACTACCCTGACAAATCAGATGCAATTTTAGGATCAGAAGGAGCTGGAGAGTTTCAGAACCTGTTAAGATATTCACATTTCCAGCTTCATTGAGAATTGGTCTGGAATTCTCTGTCTCTACTTCCAGTCCAGGATCTACAGCCTGTGGTAATAGGCATAGAGGAGTCTGCTGCTTTTGTTGTTGTTATTATGTGTGTTTGCAGTATATATGTATTCAGTGTGTGTGTGTGTGTGTGTGTGTGTGTGTGTGCAGGTGCACAAACATGGGCGTTCTTGTGTTTGTGAAATCCAGAGGGTGACGTTCAGTATCATACTCAATAATTCTCTATCTTTTGTGAAAGTTCTGCTGATTGGCTGGACCTGCTGTACCTGTCTATTTCCAACCCAGCCCTAGGATTAGCACTACATATGTGTGTGGCCATGCAGCCCTTTTTACATGGGTGCTGGAAATCCAAACTCAGCTCCTTCTGCTTAAACTGCAAGCACTTTGCTCCATGAGCAGTCTCCTAGCCCCTACTAGTTCACAGTTTGTTCCACTCGAGAGTCCTTGAGTTTAACCAATTCACAGATATTTGGCAGAGTTATAGGAGAGGTGAAGGAGAGCACAAAAGTGGAAGACAAGAAGAAAATAGCTGTGCTGAGATGACCATCAAAAATGAGAACCAGCAAGCACATGGGAATACAAAATGCCCATTTCAAAGGGAAAGGGAGCTCCGTGGGGAAGGTTGGCCACAAGTGGGAGAAGCTGAGTGGGAGAGGGACTTGAGGAGTGAATGAGCTATTGATTTAGAAACACAGGCTTTGGCTGGCATGAAAACCATGGATCTTGAAACCAAGCTGTGGTGTGTCTGAGAATTGGCAGATGGGATTAGGCTCTAGTGCCTGGCAGACTGTTTTCTGGTTCTTCCTACCACTTGCTAGAAATATGGCTCAGAGGTCATTTAACTGCTCTGCACCTGGAGGTTTGGTACCTGAGTTGCTATGTCAACTACTTAGCAAACCCACCCCCTTTATTCTAGTGAACAGGAAATATTGATTGACTAATGTGTGTGTGTGTGTGTGTATGTGTGTGTGTGTGTGTGTGTGTGTGTGTGTGTGTGTGTGTGTGATGGCATTCACCTTACATGGTCAAATTGTGATGATGAATTGGAAAGACCTCATGTAGAACATGCCATGTATTGACTGATATAATCAGCAGTTATTATTACCTTTATTATTATAATATCCAGGCACCTGATTCCGGTAGCCATTTAATCTTATTATCTAAGTGACGTCCTTGCTGTCAAAGATACTGAGACATATTTCATGACCTCTTATCATACTGACATAAAACATGTTCTCAAAGGTATGTCAAGTAAATTAATCAACTAATTTATAGAATTATAGTAGACAAAAAATACCCATTGAATGACTTACTATAGCTGTAAATTATGTGAACACAACCCATTAACCTTCCTATGATCATGTACAAATAAGATAGAATGAAATTTTATTAATGAAGAAGCTGATATCCAGAACGGCTAGGTACTTTGGGCAAGATGACCCAGCCCATGAATGCTAAACAGATCTCAATACACCCAGTTTGGTGACATGTTGTCTCAACCAAACCTTCCCTTTCAGTAGACAAGGGTGGCTAGATAGTTTCAAAGCCTCGGTGTACCCACTCATTTTGCAGTCTCCGGGGTCTCCAGGCCATTTCCTAGGAAAGAATTACAGTTTAAGTTCTGCTTGAAATTGTTATCATCATGGAGTTAGAATACGTATTCTAGAATTCTGTTTTTCAGCTTGGAAACCTCAGTAGTTATGGTTACAGTTTGTGACCATCTGAATTTCCCAGCAATCACCTTTGAAGGGGAGTAATTAATGACATAGACTGTAGAAAGGTCTTGTGGCAGTGGCAGACAGCACTCAGATGGGGACCATATATTGAGGGAGGACAATGGTGGATCTGCTTAAATAGTGGATCCCTGCTGACTATGGGTTCTGTAATAGATTGGCCAAAGGGAATGGTGTTTTTGTAATAGGTTGGTAAAAAAGAATTATGTGCACGCGTTTGTGCGTGTGTGCGTGCGTGCGTGTGTGTGTGTGTGTGTGCGCACACACACACAACAGGACAGAATAACAGTGGAAAAGGGACAAAACTGTGGAGTAAGAAAGATTCCTGGAGACCTGCATCCTACCCCATCAAGGCCTCCATTCAGCAGCTTTTACTAGCGAGGGCTTAACTCATGTTGCATATTTGATATATGGTTAAACCAATGAAGGAATAACTAAAGAGACCTTAACAGGCCACAAGTGATGAATATAGGCATGCCATTGCAGCTATTAATATTAACAAAGTGATAACAAAGCAATTGTCGACGCACCAACAGAGGCTTAAAATGCAGTGCATGCTCATCAACATGCTGGTGTTATCACATCAAGATGGCAGCCCACCTGGGATGTTTCCCCGTCTTTTTCATCCATCCCAATGAAACCTGAAGGCTTAAGCACAGAAACCTATGTAAAAGAGAGAACATCTCTTGGGTCTAAGAGGCAATTAGGGTAGAGGTGTGTTAGCAGCATCTCCTGAAGGCACTAGGGAAACCTGAGATCTGTTTGCTCACAGCCTGGAGGGACATCTTTAAAGATTTTCTAAATTCCAAGGGCAGATTAAAATGGTACTGAGCAACTCCAGGCCATATTCTTCTAGGTCTTTATGGAGACTGTGGGAGGGAGAATGGCATCTTTGAGAGTCAGTGACATGGGGACTGGGAAGAGAGTAAAGGAAGAAGCTTCCAGACCATCCTCAGTGTGATAGGTGGCGGTACTTCCTACTCATCTATAACAGAGTCATAAGGAACTCACTTGTGGTGGGCGTTACTGATAGGCAGCTGAGCATCCAGCCACAGATGCTAGAACACCTGAGAAGGATGGTGATGGTTTTGCCACTTCAAGAATCACAGTGGACACTAGAGGTTTGGGGATGGTGGTGGGGGCAAGAATACAGGCTGAGAATCTATGCCCATGTCAAAGCAGTTTTGTCACTGCCGAAGCAAACCCAAAGTGAAGCATAATGGAGAACTCAAGGCAGATAGAGTCTGTCAGTGAGATTTAATTTGTTTCAGAACTGAGAGAGTTGCGGGGGCCGTGGCTCTTGATTGGAGTGGACAGCAGAGTGGTAGACACGTAAGGCACAGGAGCGATTCATTCCAGATAGGACTCGAGTAAACCAATCTGATAAATCTCTTCATTAGGGTCTTGAATAAAAGGCAAGTGGAAAGAGGGCAGAGCACAGCCTGAAGATTAAATTTGGTCAGAGCCAATATCTGACAATCCCCCATGCTGTTATCCAAATGAAAGCTAATGCAACTATGAATTAGCAGCCCCAGGAGCCATGGAAGAGGGAATTCAATTCACTAAACTCAGCTCTAGCCTAGACTGAGAGAGAAGCCACAGGAGGCTGCTGTGACTCTCCAAGTAAGCAGGTATTGGGAAGTATGCAGGTATTGGGCAAAAGCTACAGGATGCAGAGCCCTGTGTGGATCTCAGCTCAAGTCTCAGGGTTTTAGCTGCACGCCTTGTCTGGAGTTGGTGACTGGGATGGAAAAGCAGACCTTTAGTAGCTAAGGGCCTGGGGAGCCTCCAGAGTGTCAAGAACCCACCCCTATCTTTTCACCTCTATCCAGCCAACCTTAAGGATTGTGAGCCCAACCTTGACCATAACGTTTCCAGCCTTGCTCCTGAAATCTCATTAAAACCCCACCTCTTGAATCAAGTAACAGGAATCCCCAGACATTGCCACTCACTGTTCTCTTACTTTGTTCCTATTTATTCAAATTAGATGGTATTGAAAATAAGGGGACATGGGGAGGACGTGTGACCTTCCATCGCTTGTGGAGATCATTCCTTAATGTTCTCCTTATAGCATATGCCTGCCCTTGACACTTGCATCTGTCATTCTGGGTCCAGTGACCTTGCGGTCCTGCCCTTTCCCCTGTTCTCCTGTCCAGATGACAAACTCCGTGATGGGCTTGATATGAATGCATTACTATCCATTTATCTCTGTCCCCGCTGACTTAATCTTGCCCTGAACATGTCCGTCCTTCACTGGCATTCCATTGTATGACATAAGTATGCCTGAATGCTTCTCATAGGCAAAGTCAGCCATGTCTAAGCTAGTCTCTCTCTACAGTGCAAAGGGGGTATTATTGGATATTATTGGATATAAGGGTATCACATTGTAGGTAGGTAGACAGAGGAAAGCTATGATTCATTTCAGGATCCAGGCATCCTGAGCAGAGATGGTCCCTTCATACAATCCCTAGTCCAACCCTCAACCCCAACAGAGTTTTAACTATAAGCCAGTTAGTGAGAAAGAATGAAGATGAAAGCTTGACCAAGGAACTTGCTCAAAGCCTGGAAGCATGAGAAGACAATTCTGAGAACCCACAGAGAGTGGGCCACCAGACCATTACTGGGTCCTCTCACTTCAGTGAGAGTATTCATCACTGAGATCTGTGGTAGCCCGAGCTGAGGAGGAGAGTCTGGTCTTGGAGACTTGTTCTGCAGTGGTAAGAGGTGGAAGTATCTGAGTAAGATCTTTCAGTGCTACTCTCCACAGCTCTATTGCTTCTGTAACATGACAAATTGGAGATCCTGCCTTCCTTTACTGCCTTCATGATCATGAGCCAAGCCTTATAGCCATGGTAAGGAGTTGACAAACAACACCGCTTTGAGGTACTCAGAGGGAAAAAAAAAGTGAAATTTCATAGAACATCTGCCTGAAGGGGAAAGGCATCTTCTGCAAGCCATAGGTCCAAAGGGGACTCTAAGGAAAAGTGCTCAGAGTGCCAGACAGGAGGTGCAGGGTGAAGGCCAGGGCATTCAGACCTCTGAGACCCCATTATACTCAAGGGCTTCATTTTTTAAAACGGTACGCGATGCAGCCTTCAGCACAATGACATCCCACTCCATTGCACCTGAGTGACCTTCTCCAGCTTGGACAAGAGATCAGGCCAGTGAGTGGGTCTTTCCCAGAATGAAACCTCAGCTTTCTGAATCTGGGGTTGGGATGATAACCTGCTTTTCTTGCTGCCAGGTTTCTGTGTTCATTTTGAGACATGTGGCTAGTGAGAATTGGGCCCTTAGGACAGAAGAAATGATGATGATGATGATATCATGCTAAATGTGCCTATTTATTATGGACCAGGCATGATGCTAGAGGTACGGGATGCATTTCTTACTTAATTCGTAGCCATTATGTGTTTGAGAACACTATTATTTCAATTTAAGAGAAAAATTAAGGCTGAGAAGTGAATAAATTGATCACAGTTACAAAGCTCTTTAGTGACCCACAGAACAAACATATTACTCAATAGGAAAACCTGAACTGGACACCACAGGAACGTGCTATTTTCTAGAGTATTTGAGTGAGAGGAGAGCCTAGGTATGACCTGATCAAACCTTTCTTAGCCCAGAAAACAGCAGTACTTCTTCAAGGCCATGCATTGAATGTAAAGCTGGCATTTAAGTTTGGTTCTCCTGAATTATAATCTTTTATTCTTTTCCCCTTGGTCTACTTACCATCTCTTTGAATTTCACTTTGGAGTACTGGACTATTTTAATTTTTGAGGAGTTTGTTGATGGCTTCCAATGAATGAACTGTGTATTGGAAGTAGAATATCTAAAAAGCTGGAAACTAATCAAGAAAGAAGTGTTGGGTCCACTGAATTATGATACCTATAATAACAGAGATAGGTACCTGGGAGGCAGCTCTCCTGCTCTGATAATATCACCTGATTTGGGTTCAGCTACTTCAGGGAAAACTGTAAGAGTTGGAAGTATCTTGTTCTACTCATGAGAGCTTTGCCGACCCATGCTTTTGCCTGAGTTCTAAGACAGAATGACAGAGAGGAAATGATCCTTCTCTGATTTCCTCCCATTAGTTCATTGTCTGGACTACAGTGATATCAGTGGTATTGAATGCTCCATGCCAGGATTTAGCCCAGGCTGCTCCAGACTAGCCTTGAATTAGTAGGAGGATCGTTTCCACCTCTTTTCTCCCCCCCCCCCCCCAGTGCTGGAATTACAAGCATAAATTACCACACCTGGACCTAGAGAAATAATTTAAATGCATAAATTTTTAAACTCTGCTTCCATAATTTCTGACTCCATTCATACAGTGTTTTAGTTGCTTCCCAGATGATTCGGATATTGGTCAGAATTACAGCTATTCCCAAAGTCTTTGATGCTATCAAGCAAAGAAGGAAGTCGCCTGGCCACTCAAGTAAAATCTCTTGTAGGGGGACCCATTTGCTTGCTTACTTTGTACCATTATCAAAGAATATTCTAAGAATAATTCCAACACCGAGGGAGAGAAAAGAATAGATATGTGCACAAGATTCATTATTTTCATGCAGATGAAACATTCAGTAATTACAACTTCTTGTCATACATGAAGGCTCCATTGAGATGGAATCATGAGCAGTGTTAGAATGATTTAGATCAATTGATCCTGATAGCAAGAAGATCAGACTTCCATCAAGCTAGGTAGTTATTTAGATAAATGAGGCAGCTAACTGCAAGGCAAAGGCAGCCTCTCGGTAACACAGCCATATGTGAATTCACAGGAACACCTGGAGCTAAAGCAACCGGAGGAGATAAAGGCACCAGAACCCAGACATTTATGACCATAAAGGCCTCCTCTAATGCATTTAGCGCTAAGTAACTCAGTCACTACCTTACAAGGGCAAAGAGATTAGAGTCAGGCTAAGGTGATGGCAGGTGGCAGGCTCTAAAATTGATCCATCCAAAGCCACAGGATTGAGGTGAATGTGGTAAATTCAGTACCAATATCATACCTTGGAATGTTACATGAATGGCGACTTTCTTGGAACATAGAAGACAACAATAAAAGTTGATATGGTCGTGAGTACACATGCCTGTTCACATACAAACCCTATATATAAATGGAGAAAAGTTCCTTCTCTAGTCTGTAAATTTAAATGAGGTCCAGAATAGTGAAGGCCATTTGTAAGGTCTGCTGAGCTAATGGATTCATAACGACTTTTAAAGCTTCACTCGGGTAAGAAATACTGTTCATTTTTTAATTGCATATAATTATACTTTTTCATAATCTAGGACGGCATAGCAAAAGTAAATCTACTGGCTTAATTATAAATCTTTTTATTATCTGGAACCCTGCTGAAATAAGAGGAAAAAGAAACAACTATTGTTTTTTCTAATCTAAGAGAAAGGATTTAAACAGTGCATGCCCTCAGTGTTAAGTATGTTAGGTTGCTTTTGATGGAGAAACTCTAGTTAGTCCTGGGAGGCAAGATGTAGAGGTGCCAGGACACTCTGATCTGCCAGAATTTGGGCTGCATCATGTCCTGGAACCAGGCATTAGAAAACTATCGGAGTAGCTAAGAGATTGTCACCTGGAGGTACATGGTGGGAAAGCTTCAGGTTTCAAGGAGTTGGAGGTTGACAAAGGCAGCAAAGATGTCGAGAAGTCAAAGAGGATGATGCCGCAGGAGCCTGATCAGATTTCCCATCTTCAGAGTTCTGCTTAAGAATTTCTCACCCGGACTCTTCAATGACTTTATAGCTATTCAGACTGCCGCTGTTGACCCAGGGGAGGGAAACTCACCTTTCAGGAGCATATAGGATGGCAATGTGGCTGTGATCATTGTCTTTAGATTAATAAGATTTGCTGAAATCTCAGTTTCTTTTAAAGTAGAAATGCTGAATCACTTGTGTGTAGAGAGACAGCACCATCTGGAAGCATGGCGGGGCAAGTTTGAGTCTGAACAGTGATTCTGAAGGGACAAAAGAGACACAGAGCTAGACCTTGTAGAGGTACAACCATGCTCTTCCAGGCCCAGTGCACTATTTGTCTTCTCGCAAAAGAAGACATACGGAACAACCCAACAGAGGAGGCTGACTGTTGAATGGAGTGGAACATCTACTGTGATCAGGAAAGGTCCTTTGCAAGGAAACCTGGGAGAATAACTGTCTTCTTCTGAGGGTTGAAACCCATGATCCTCTGCAAGGCTCTTCTATCAGTTTTGGATGCCCCAGTATAAGTGAATTCAGTCATCGCTGGGAGGGAGAGGCATGAAACCCAGAAGAAAAAACCAATTAAGCTCTTAAAGGTTGAACTACTCATTTGGGTCCAATAGAGATGAATGATATTGCTGCCCATCTCAGAAAGAGAGGCGGCTTCTTGTGAAGAGACAGCACATTGTAATTAACATCCTTCACATCCCTTGGGATAGTTTTGTACCACTCTCCTATAAGTGTAACTATAAGCCCAACTCACACAGATCGTGTGACAATGAAAGTACAAACTACCAAGGCTGTCCTTAATCTCCCAGCACTCTCATCTATTCTACACCCTGGTCCTGGTACCAAGTATTTTCTTCTCACACCAAAGCCCCTAGCCCAGCAGCCACTAGTTTCTGATGCTTATCTGGAGTCTCTTTTTCTTCTCCTCTTGCTTGTTCGGTGTCTAAATTGCTGTCCTTGCACCTAATTCTGCTGAGAATTACTGTTTTATTTCTTAACCTTATCTCCAGAAAGAAGTAGAATCTCTAGCTAATAATGGCCTACATCCTGTAGTCAGTGTGAGCTTTCTGGAACATATAGAGGTGGTGTGTGTGTGTGTGTGTGTGTGTGTGTGTCTGCGTGTGCATGTGTGTGTGTGTGTGTGTAAAGAGCAAAAGACCATGCTTCTAGGAACTTCCCTTTGTGGGCTTATAGGATGATAACTGCTGTAAAAATAAATGCAAACGTTGGAAGTTGGCTGTCTAATAATCAAAATGGTAGGCTTCAGGTCTAGTCCCTGTTGTATGGTTTTAGCTAGTGGAGCCATAGAGCAGCAAGTGACTCTATCCTAGGAAATATGTTTCGTCCCTTAATTATCTCATAGGAGTCAAGGCATATGTCAGTTTCGAATTCCAGTCCCGGGACTTGATTTTTCATGATCTCAATGTTTTCATCTTTAAAAAAAATGGATATGCAGAATACTTAGCCTTAGAGCTGAAAGAATTTGAAGACATAGGAAGGTCAAGTGCCTTACAGGATCCCAGGCCTAGCACTCCATGCTCAGTAGTTGGCTTTTACTGTTTCTGCTTTTATTTCTATTATTAGCCACAGAAATCTGCCTACCAGTCCCTGTTTTTTCCTCTCCCCGGTAGCTTGACCTTGGTTGAGCTGTATAATTTTTCAGACTTAGCCTTTGCATCTCTTAGATATATGATGAATACTTTCTGCCTTACCAGTTATGTGTAGGTTTGGCAGTAACACACAGAAAGCCCAACCAAGATGGCTTCAACAAGCAGAGATCCATTTGTCTCACTTAGCCAGGATTCCAGGGAGCTGCCACTTCAGTCAGCTTAGCAGTACCTCAGCATCAGGACCGTAGGCCCTGGATGCTGTCAGGTTTTTCGGCTTTTTTTACCCAGTGCTCCTCCCAGATGTCCTATTATGACCGTTCTTCTTTGAAGGTTTATCTTTGTTCTAGATGTGGAGAAAGAAGCAGGGATAGCATGTTTGCATCTTTGTATGTATGTATGTATGTATGTATGTATGTATGTATGTATATGTATGTATGTATTATGTATGTGTATATGTGTGTATGATGTATATGTATTTGTATATGATGTATATGCATGTGTATATGTATGTACATATGAGCACACCTCTCTCTCTCTCTCTCACACACACACACACACACACACAAACACACAGACACACCCCTCCACAAAATTTCCCACAGCCTACGCAGAAAATCCTTGCTTCCATCATCTTGACCAGGACTAAGATGACTGCAGAGGGTGTCAGCCAACACTGTCTGTCACGCTTCCTGATAGAGTTGCTATGAAGATACACGGGCTAGTGTGTGTTAAAGCGCTTTTTTGTAAGTGCCTTCCAAGAGTAAGTTGTTATCCTTTCCCACGCCCTGTACAAAGGAGAGGCCAGTCAAGTGGCAAGTGATAACTGTATTGCTCAAGCCTTTTAACCCACACTGAGATAAATGGAAGGCATTTAGAAGGTGATGGTAGCTTTAGCACCAGCTGACAGGTCCTATCCTCTTGTAGGCTAAGCTGGAGGTTATCCTGTTTCATTCTGCTGGAGAGACGATGCTTGGATTGAGCTTGGTTGCTTCAATTGTTTCTGCTTGATAGAACCGTGAGGCTCTAGCCTAGATAAATACAGAGGATCTCTAGGAACAGCAGGAAGTATTCCTGATAGACTCGTTCACCAGTAATGGGATTATGTTAAGTTAATGATAGGTAGTCCTTAATGTGTGCCCTCCCCATTCATGTAGGCTTCTGACATCCTTAATAAGCATCTGCTATTTTTTTTAAACAGCTTTATTGAGGTATAATTTATGTACCACGAAACTCGCTGCTTAATAAATGTACACCATTGTGTGACTATCACTACAATCCAATTTTAGAACAATCTCATCTCCTCTAAATGATCCTTCATGCCAATTTGAGGACAGCCTCCATTCCCAGGCTTTGCTGCAAATGACAGTTCTATTTTCTACCTCTGTTGGGGATGTCTTTTTCTGGACGCTTCATCCCAATGGAGTTTGTACAATATGTGGTCCTTTGCATCTGGCTTCTTGCGCATGATACGGTTTGAGGATTTGTCCAACTTATAGCAGATAACAGTGGTCTGTTATGTTTGACTGCAGGCAAGTATCTTTTACAAAGATTCGCCCCACTTTATTTATCCTTTGCCAGTTGGAGAACATTTCAGATTTTCCCACTACACTGCCATTATGCTGTGAACATTTACGTCCCTGTCTTGGTGGAGATGCACATTCTCCTTTCTCATGGGTAGATAGATATCTAAGAGTAGGATTGCTAAATCATATGACAATTTTATGTTTAACACTTTTAGGAACTGCCGAACCATTTTCATTCCTTCCATTAACATGTTGCATTCCTAGCTGCAATGACCCAGCAACCGTGATCATTCCTGTTACATTGAATCCTTAGCGACAGGTCTTTGGGATCACAGACATTTTTATGGGCATGACGTAGTAACTTATTATGGTTTAAATCTTATTTCCTTGGTGACTAATGATGTTGAACATTTTTCCATGGGCTTATTCAGTTGTTATATCATTAATGAGTCTTTCCAAGAATTTTCCCTGTTTTAGAGTAGATTTGGGGGCTGTGGAGATGGCTTCTTGGGTGCAATTTTTTGCTCAAGCATGAGGGCCTGAGTTTGCATCCCCAGAACTTAAATAAAGCTGGAGGTAACAGTACACATCTGGAATCCCAAAGCTTCTATAGTGATATGGGAAGCAGAGAGAGGAAGCTTGTAAAGCCAGCAAGCCAGGCAATCACAATGGTCAACAAGAGACTCTGTCTCAAGGTGAAAGGTGAAGATAGATTATTGACTTTCAAGAGCACTTTGTAAGCGCTGGACATGTTATTCAAGGATATAATTTACAAAATGATCTCTCAGAGTGTGGCTTGTCTTTTCATTTTTTTAATACGGGCCTTTTTAAGTGCAAATTATTTTAATCCGGATGACATAAAAATTCTTGATATTTTTTTATGGCTAGTGTTTCTAGTGTGAATTAAAAGCCTCGAGTACACAATGGTTTTTCTTTACAATGTTTATAATGTTAGCTCTTACATTTTTGTTAATATCAGTCTTTTTGTTAATCTATGGATATAACCGTGAGATTGGATCTAAATTCATAAATTCCCATGCATACAACCTAGATTTACCATTGGATGTTGAGAAGACTATTTTTCTTCCCTTATGTACCTCAGCACTTTTTTTAAAAAAAATTAACTGATCACAGATGCTATAAATACATGAATTTATTTCTGAGTAGTTGGTTCTGTCCCATTGACCTATGTGTCTATGACAATGCCAGTGCCACACCTTGCAAATCAACATAGCTTTATAGCATGTTTTAAAACCAGTCAATGTAAGTTTTTCAACCTTATTCTTTTTTAGTTGTTCACTTGGCTCTACTGGGCGCTTTGCATTTCCATATAAATTTTAGGATTAGATTGTAGCTTCTAAAAACCAATTATCTCAGGGACTGAGATTTTGATAGGACATGCATTTAATCCAAAGATAATTTAGAAAAAACTGCCTTCTTAGCATTCTTCAGTTTTCCTGAATCAGTGTTTTTTGTTTCACTTTTTATTTAGAATTGCTTTAATTTCTCTCAACAACCCCATTAGCAGGAAGTAATGAAAATTTTCACTTTTTTGGCTAAGTTCGTCTCTAGTCTTTTGTTATTTTTTATGTTATTGTGAATGGGATTATTTTTCTTTATTTCTCTTTGGGATCACTTGCTTGTATATGAAATCACAATTATATTTTTGCATATTGTCTTACATTGCATAAATTTTCAGAACTTACTTATTAGTTCTAGTGATATTTTTTGTAGATTCCTTAGCTTTCCTTTTCCTTTTTCATATAGAATTGTCTACAAATAAAGACAATTTTTCTTCTCTCTTCCTTCCAATCTGGTTGCTAGGCATCTCTTATTGAATTTGAGATGTTATAAGACACTCTGAAAGAGTGAAGGGATGGTCCCCAGAGCAGTATAATGTGATCACTCTAAGAAGGAAGGGCTTGCAAATTGGGGCTGGGATGGCGGAAGGGATCAGGAAGTCCCCACTGAGCTGCAATGAGTTTAAGGTTTCTGATTTATTTTCCAAAGAACTATGAGCGAGGGACAGCAGGAGGAAAACATGCACAGACTTGAGGCAGGTACCTTGACAAGGACACAGCAAGGATCCTTCACTTCCAGAGCTGTTGAGCTGCCCTAATTTTAACTTTGCTCTGTGAAGAGAAGGGGTATTCTCTCCCCATTGATCTGGATGTTTTTCTCTTAACCAGGGACAGTTTACCTTGCCATGAAGATGAGGAACAGCCTTGTGTATTTGTGTGAGCTCCGATGCCACCACAGCAGAAACTCCACACTTAACAAGTCTCCCGCCCTTTGGTGAGACGCCTCTTAAATAACCCCTCATTACTTAATATGCAATGGTTGTTATGGCTATGTGAGCTGTTATCTGTTTATGTTGACTATTAATAAATTATTAGACCATATCGTGTGGATTTTAATAACTCCATAGGAAGAGAAGTGTGGCCAGGAGGTGAAATCTCAAGCAATTACAAATTCATAGTTTGAGTGTGTTGTCCCTCTCCCCTCCCCCTTCTAGTGCATAGAAGCCATTCACTTACAGAGAAATTAAATACACAGGCCTTTGCCCTTACTTAGAATTCTGGTCATGCACCGAGGAAGGAGCTCACAGCAGACAGGCAGTCCTGATGGGAGCAGCCTGCTGGGATACTGGTAGTAGGGACTGCCCCAAGCAGGAGCCTGAAGCTTGTTAGGCCCCCTGCCTTGAGTCTCTGGCTTTTCCTTATGGAGTGAAAGCCTCTACAAGAATGGGAATGTTGCGTGTAGTCTGTGCAGCTAAGCAAGGCTTTAAAATTCATCACTCTAAATCAGCCTTGAAATAGGGCCTCTCAAGTCAGCCTGCTTGACTGCTCCCAGATGAGACCCAGGAAGATGCCCTGCACCCCCGCATGCACGTCCTTGCTTGTTGGAGACAAACAGGCATGAGACCATATAAGACTAGGATTGAAGTATCTACCTAGATGTGGGTAGGGAGACTCCATCATCACGACCCTGGGAGGTCAGGCAGAGGTAGAGGGGGGTACCAGATCTTAGCTGCAACATAAAAATAGACTCAAATCATTTTAGCATCGGCCATAATTTTAAAAATCAATACCAAGCTTTTTGATCTGGTCTTAGTTCCTTTTATTTTCTTGTAGTCGGTAAAGGGGTTGATAGATTTCCTTCTCCATGTAGCTATGGAAGGAAAATATTGATCCTGTCTTTGGGATAGGAGTGCCTTGTACATCCTTGGTATCCTGACTGAGAGGCAGCATGTTTCTGGAACTCCCCAGGTACACAGGACACCTCAGACCTCTGCATCCTTTGTCGACAGGTTTTTCTTTGCTAGAAGGGGCAGATTCCACATTAACTACCTCATTGCCACCATCTGGAAACTGATGGCAATCTATCCTAGGTAAAAAGGTAAGTGGATGTGAGTGTCGGACTATCTATCATCCACATTGAGTTCTTAGACAACAGCACTTCTTAGTATCCGTCTTACATTTGCTGCCAGAAACTGTGTACAGAGATGAACCAGCTCCTCTTTCTAGGATGGTAATCCTAGAAGGATGAGCAGATGAATGATCAGAAGAAAGTGTTTAAGATTGTCCCAAAGTCCCCCAAATTTGTGTGTTCTAGACAACAGGGAAGTCCTTCTGTGTACCTCCTCTTTCATGTAACTGAATGCTTGTGAAGTGATTAACAAATAAAGAAGAGAAAAGAAAGGAGGGAGTAAAAGAGAAGGTAAAGGAGGGTAGGAAGGAATAAAAGAAAGGTCAGTAATTGATTCCTGTCCATTCCTTCACTCACACATGCATACATCCTGATAGGTAGGCATAATGATAGACAAGGTTTGTGATAGAAAGACACTGTGGTAGGCAGGCTCTATGCCAGGTGTTAGAGATATAGCAGTGCCCAGAAGCAACTCTTTCCTTCCATGAGCTTACTGACAACCTGGGAGGCAGGTATTCACACAACTGAGACACATAGGCTGTATAACGGGCCAAGATCTGAGGGTTGTTTAAGCTCTTCCATATATGGAAGCAGAGATAGGCAGAGGGAATAAACCATGCCAAGCTTGGAGAAAAACATCCATGACATAGTATGGTGATGTCGGGATAGCGAGGGGAAAAAGCAGAGGGTGTTGGTTACAGTAAAGCCAAGACCACGTGTCTGCAGATCTTGAGTAGCCTGATAGTCAAGGGCCAGATTCTGAGACAGTTCTAAGAGGAAGGAGGAGCCCTTGATGCAGGGATGGAGTGTGACTTCTTGTTGCCATAGTACACAATGTTCTAGGGAGAGAGCAGGGAAATGATAAGTGCCTTTCAGAGAAAAGACAACAGGCAAGGTGGATGTGATGGCTAAGGGGTAGAGAGAACCCAGTGGCCAGTTTTAATCCACAAGCAACTACCTAGTTAAGTAAGATCTGAGGTCGTGGTAGGGAAGGGTGGAAGGACTGGAGTCCAGAAAAACAGATTAGCCACAGAGGCAAATGTTAAATTGGAGAACCTTTGCAGACAGGAAAAGGCTCTTCCCATAGAACCTTAGTGGAATAGGAAAGATGAAGAGGGCTTGCAGCAAGTACTACTGCAAGAGGATCTGTAACGGGCATGGGATGTTATCTTAGGGACCACACCCAGAGCAACCCCATTCCAACACACCAAGCACAGGGCTCCCTTGGCAAGGGAGAAACGTGTGCATCTCAAATAATGGCGGAGGAGAGGGCTTTGTGAGCACAAAGAGGCTCATTCATGAACTCACCAAGTTGTGCCTGTTGCCACAGTAACGTGTCAAGGGTTTGGCAGATCTGGGAGGGAGGTTTAAAAAAAAAAAACCCACACAACTAAAACAAAAACAAAACCCCCTGAGTTACAGTACTCAAAGCAAATTAGGTCACTGTTACGAGTTATTAATTTTAATGCATTAAGAAACAGCGTGCAGGGGGAGTGAAGGACTTTTTTTTTTTAACGCAGCAAATGGGGAACAGGAAAAAGTACAACAATAATTATGCTGAAAGCAAAGTGAAGCGTTCCATAAAATGAAAGAAATGAACAAATTGCACACCCCTCCCTCTTCTTCCCTCAAGTGTAGTTAGGGGTTGCTGGGGTGGGGGTGGGGTGGCTCCCTCCAGCCCTCTGATGCAATTACAAGCCCTCATCTTGCTTCTTTGTATGTGTCGCGTGGTGTTACTTAAGCCACGCTGAAACTCCTGGATTAAAAGAAAGCACGGAGGGCCACTGTCTGGGGCTGAGTTATGTTCAGTGTGGAAACACTCTTAGGCAAATGTGCAGCCTGGTGAGGAGAAACTGGATGCTGTGGATAGATAATCCAGGAAGTAGGGACTCACAGAGACTCCAGGCATTTTTGTCTTTGGGCCTGGCTGACTTGGAGTGCCAACAGCTTCTGAAAATGCTATTTCTCTGACTGCAGAACTGGGTCATGTACCATTCTGGCTTCCTTGGCTTTTGTTCAAGGCTTCCCTGTGGCATGAAGAATCCTGCTAAGGAAGCCCAGGTCTCCCCTCCCCACTCAGTACTGCCTTTGCTGGTCTCTCACCTTCTATCTTTTGGTCTAGTCCGGCCATAGTTCCTGAGCTGTCATGGAGGCAGGAACCTAAGGGTGCTGTGTCTGGTTTCTGAACAATCTTCCCAAAGCCCAGCCCACATCAGGGTATTCCCCTGGCTATAGACTGTCTACACCCTCCATCCCCAACTCGAGTTGCCTACAAGACAAATTGTGAAGCATTTCAAGCCCAAGGAAGTGAGATCGCCCCAGTAACTTTTCTGTCCTCTTTTCTGGTCATCCTTCACAAGCCTGTGGTCTGGCCAAAGAAAAGCCACTCCATTCTGCAAGTCCAAACCTTTGTCCCACATCATCCCTCTACTGGGATCCATCCCACTTCTCTGAAGAGCAATTGTCTGTTTATCCTCAAGGTCACTGACATTTTTATGCAGAGTGTGACACTCCCTTCTGTGGGCTCCGTTGAAAAACACCTTGACCACAGTACATGTCAGAGGCCTCATTGCACTCTTCAGCTCCTGAAACCCTTGAGAAGCTCCATCTTTGAACCTGTCTCCAGGATGGAGAAGCACAGGGGCCAACCAACAAATAGTTGTCTTATTACTTTCCTTGCTTTCCTTTTTCTACTTATTGATGAAAAGTACCCCCAAGATTTCATCAAAACCAACTTTAAACTACAGATCCCCATGTAGCACCCCGCTCACCTGCTGTGTGATTTATGAATCAGAGTGCTAGAAGTTCAACCTGGACAGTCTTTTTGGAGGATGCTTTCTCCAAGATCACACATCCCAAGAACAGCTACTCTGAGATTTTGAGAACACATGAGAGTCCCAACTGGATAAAATGATTGGCTCATACATGGATGTTACTCATACATGGAAGCTCAGGACATGGGTCAAGGAAAGGGATTTGGGGGGAAGAGATTGAGTCTCTGGTTGGTTTTCTACTCTGTGGTTAGATGACTTTAGTAAAGGTCATGTCCACATTTTCTTGTACTCCCAAGGAGCATCGGTTAAAGCAGCCCCCCCTTTTTTTTCTATCTGTTAAAATCTATTACTTTTACCATAAACAGGGACAGGAAGTTGCAAGCCCAGCAGGATCTCTTAGAAGCCTGACACATTTCAAATGTAGCAGTGCAAAATAGGAGGGAATGTGGAATGGTGTGTGGGTAAATGGGCAGCATGCACACACATGTGAGCATGTCCTCAGGTCGTCTTAAGTACAGCTAGTGTTTAGTGAGTCACCGTTTTGTGCCAGGTATGTATGGTGTGTGTGTGCTTCTGTGTACACAGCCCTTTCACGTGCAATCCGCATGTTACAAGAAGCTTTCCCCACACCCCAGCCACCCTTAGTATTTTCCAGGCACTACAGGGAAGGGCAGATGTTTTCTCTAGAAGCTAATTTACTTGGTGAGTGGAAAGCTCCATTTTAATTGATTCTATCTTTCAAGAGGCAAGGAACTTGTAATCTCAGCTCAATTGTCAATACTTTGCAGGCCTTTCCCTCCAGTCTTTAGCATGCAGATAGGGCAAGCAGGGAGCTGCTGTCACGGCTAAGGATGAAAAGGAAGAGCAACTCAGGATAATAATCCGCTTTTGATTTTTTCCCCCTTCCTTCCCTACACTCTCTCTCAAATTCACTAAAACGAGGGGAAATCCATAGCGATTAGAAAAACTTCTGACCAAGACATCTTTCTCAGTTTCCTTTCATTTCCTCCCGGCCCTCTTTAGTATTCAGAAGCTGCCTGCATAGCATAGGTTTCCATGGGGCTTCGCTGTGCCTAGCATCACAACCACAGAATGGGATGCTTGCAGGAGAGTTTGAAGGTCCTCTCAGCCTGGTGCCAGGTGGTGTTTGTCGCCCCATAGGGCAGTCTGACAGCAAGTCACCGGGGTCACCGTGGTGTAGTCCAGGAGCTTCTACCAAGTTAGGGAGAGCATGGGAGTCCCCTGATTACCTCAGCTGATCAGAGGACCCTTTCTGTGGTCCATCTGATAACTGCTGTACATCTCAGCAGGGACTAGGAAGGAAAGCAGACAAAAAGACTGGCATGGTGCCAAAGAGACACAGCGATGGGAACTTGGGAACGTGTAAAAAAAAAATGCTCTGGTATTTCTGGGCCTCATCATGCTTCACAGAGAAGAAGGACTGTCTTAGTCACTGTTTTGTTGCTGTCAAGAGACATCATGACCGTGGCAACTCTTTCAGAGGTGTTGGCCATTTTCATCGTGGTGGGAAGCTTGGCGTCATGGTGCTGGAAAGGTAGCTATGAGTTCTACATCTCCATCTGCAGGCAGCAGAAAGAGAGAGACTCTGTGCTTGGCATGGACTTTTGAAACTTCAAAGCCCACCCCCAATGACATACTCCAACAAGGCCATACTTCTCAATCCTTTCAAATACTGCCACTCCTGGTGCCCAGGCATTCTAGTTTATGAGCCTGTGGGGGACCATTTCCATTCAAACCACCACAGGGTTATACCAAGTTAGAAACGCTCAATATCATCCTTTACAGACAATTGCCTGGCTTTTCTTTTCCCATAGCTGCAGTCACACATTTGGATGCAGGGCAATATGCATCTCTGACCAGCGGTCTTCTCTCCTTGGAGAAGTGGGCCTAGACTTTGTGTAACAATCTGAGCAGGGATTTCATGGGCTGGTACAGGAAAAGCAAGGTTAAGATTGTGGGAGGAACACGGGGGTGGGAGAGCATTTCTCCACTTGACCAAGTCACCATCATGGATAGGACAGGTTATGCATCCGTGCATGGCTGGGAAATGGAAGGATCCATTTTAATTGATTCCATGTTTCAAGATCCAAGTAGCCTATAATCTCAGCTCAACTGTGCATATCTGCTGCAAGTTACACTCCAGCCCTGTTCCCTGCCTTTCACAGATGAAGGAGGAGTGAGTATCTGGTAGGGAAATGAAGAAGACTGTCTGTAAACATGAAGCAACTGGGCTGCAGCACCCAGAAGGAGCATTTGGCCTCTTGGTCCCCGACCCAGGGAATGGTTAAGCACAGGCACTGGGAGGTGGAGAGGCAACAGAGGGTGATTACAATGCCCTCACCTCACTCAGGTACCTACATCCTCGAAAGCTGTTAGCATCAGCTCAGTGAACAACAACTAGCAGTCACAGAAAGCAGGAAATCATGATGTCAAGAAGAGGACAGGTGCGTCTGAATGAGCTACCTGTCCCTGACATCAGCTCTCCTGTGAAGCTCAGCTAGAAACAGACAGCATTTTCTACTTAATCCACAGATTTCCCAATCTTCTCCAGGCAGCTTGTGGGACTCCTCCTGGTCTGCAGTGTGCGAGAGCCCCTCTGCACACTGTCCATTCCAAGACTCTGGTCACTGATATAGCAGGAACTGCTGGGCAAGACAGCCCCATTCTCACTGAGTCAGGACATTTGAATATTAGGGCAACCCAGAGCCACCAGCAACCTAGGGAACAGTCAGAGACCAACCAGTGAACAGGTACATTGTAGGACAGTGAAGGTACAGCAGGGGAGTTTATCTACCAACCTTTGTAGAGCTTTGCCGAAGTTTGGAAGCTCTTTCCTTATCTGTTAAGGAAAAAGTCACACACTATCCTTTGCTCTAAAGGCATAGCTCCCAGGGATCCTGTTTTTATCCTTTCTGTCCTTTGCCACTACATCATACACACACACACACACACACAGAGAGAGAGAGAGAGAGAGAGAGAGAGAGAGAGAGAGAGAGAGAGAAAGTCATCGTGGATATCCTTACTATATAGAAGTGACACTGTATTAAACAAGTTCATCTTCAACAACAGAGAAGCCACTAGAGGACCCTCCTGAGTAATAAGGAGGTGTGGAGGGTGCTAGAGACCCAACCAAGGTCAGCAGACAGCTGATTATGTTAGTCAGCATGGGTGAACAACTGCAGAGGCCAGGGTGAGCATGGTGGGGGGCATCGTACTTGCTTAGAAATACATGGATTTTAGTGGGGCTAACTGACTTTTTATCTGTAATTCTCCTTTCACATCACTTGACATTTCTGCCTTCAGGTAAATCCTTCTCTGAGGCTGGTTTCTGGAAGGGAGCCAACAGATGCAGAGAGCAGTCCGAGGAATGTGTGAAGTCAAACACATCCTAATTGCAAACGAACAAACACAGTAATGACCAGAGCTAATGGCCATTTAGGCTTCTTACGTGCATGGAAATCCTCTTTAGTTTAGATTCCTATCATTTTTTTTTTCATTGAACAAATATTTCTTGAGCACTTAATGAATGTCTTGCGCTATGATGTGTGTGCGTGAAGGAGGCTTTCTGAACCTTGGTATAAACGGGAGAGTAAGAAGCTAATTTGTTTTAAAGACTGTTCTGCTCTTCCTGTAGTATAGGGAGTGGCCAAAGGAAAGTACTTTGTTGTGGAAAACCAGGTGGATAGAGTCAGCCAAGTGAGAGATGCCGGTGACTTTAACTAAGAAACAGAAGAATTGAAGGAAAACCAAGTCAGGAGATATTTTGTCAAGTCAGTCTAAGATATCTATTTAATACCTTTCCACAAGGCAGGTGCTACATATAGAAAGAGGAACAACCTTTTGAAGTCAAATAAAAAGAGTTTAGTGGTTGATTGAGTCCAGGGGATGAGGGGCAGGGGAATTCACAGACTCTGCTATATGCGTCAGTTGGAACAAACGGGAAGATGAAAGAACTTCTCTTTATGATGGTCAAATGAGAGCAAGAAGGGTTGGGAGGAAAAGAAAAGGATTCCCCATTTCATACAATAAACAAGGATCGAATCCAGAGCTTTTACATATGGGTGTCCAGTAAGTATTTGGATATATAGAATGTGACCCAAGGGAGAAATCTTTTAAGAGAAAAATCTAAGCCAAACTTGTAAGGGATACAGGAGAAATGGGTAAATAAAGAGGGACTAACAAGGCAGATGAGAAGAAGGTTCCAGAGAAGTAGGCAAATCAAGGGAGCATGCTGTTATGGAAGTCCAGGAAAGGAGAACAGTGTAAAGTGTTCAGGGCACACTGGCTCTAGTGATGGGTAGGCTGATCACCACACTAGGACACACAGCAAGAAGGTCACTAGCAACCTCAGAGTGTCATCTAGAGGATGGGCAGACAAGGACACCAGAATGCTCTTTGTTGTGAGGAGAGTGAATGTGGGAAATGAATGCACACCAGAAACAATGCTTTGAGGAATTTGAAGAGGAGAAAATAAGAAAGAGTAACCACAGAGGAACATGGACCAAAGGCAGACTTTTCTGTTACTGCTGCCACTGCTGCTGTTGCTGGCCACCACCAACAACCACCACCACCATTATCTAATCATATTAAGAAAGTGAAAGGATAAAAATGATCAGAACAGTGGCCCTAAAAGTAGTAAAGGAAGAGTTCTGTGTTTAGAATTAAAGTCCTTAGGGTAGAACCTCATGATTGACTACAGGTGGCTTCATAAGAAGAGGGAGAGGCTGTAAGAGACACCCATGCTCCCTCTTTCTTGCAATATGATTCCATTATTGCCTTGAGACCCTGACAGCAAGAAAGAGAGATGCAGCTCTTTTAATCTTGGAGCAGAACCATGAGGGTGGGGCAGTGTGGAAGGGCTGAAAATGAGAAGGAGGACACACGACAAACAATTCTGATAGGAATGAAACCAACAGAATATATAGCCATAAATCCCAGACTGTATTATGATTATTAGCTTGTTGGGTTGTAAGTATGGACTGGTTATAACTGTGGAGAAGTTTTATGATACACCTTCTGTGATCTGAGGCTCAGGGAAGCCAATGGTGTAACAGTAGCTCAGAGCTAGAAGAACCAATAGTGTGGGTAAGAGACAACTGTGCACACTGCAGAGTCCAATGTCTGGAGATAACTGTATGTACAAGGGCAGGGTAGGGTACCCCAGCTCTAGAGGGAAAGAATTGCTTTTCTTCTCTGTCATTTGCTCTCTGTGGGCTCACTAATTGGGTGATGCCCACCCATGTTGAGGGCAAACCTTCCCTATTCAGTCTACAGATCTCTTCCCAAATCATCCTCAAAGACATCCCATTAGTGATGCTTTACCATCTATCTCAGCTCAGTCACACTGACATCTAAAACTAGCCATCACAGGGCTAACAGAATGCTTGGATGATTCTGCCTAACACCTCTCCTCATCCCAGAGTTAGAGAAGCAGGTCATGAAGCAACTTGGACTTTGATGTTTGGTGCTGGGGAGATTGCCTTGATGTGCGTGTGTCTGTGTGTGTGTGTGTGTGTGTGTGTGTGTTGTGCCTCAATGTGAATGGAGGGTGCCTAGTCTGAAATGGCAGATTTTGAGTGTCCAGGCTTATTAGGAAAAAAAGTGAATGTACAGAAGTCTGTCTACAGGGCATGGAACCAAATAGGAGAGCTTTAAATGTGAGCAGAGAACAGATCTACCTTAAAACATAGTTTAGGCATTGTGACTCCAATAAGTATATTGGCAATACAAATTTGAATTTCTTCTTCTTCATCCTCTTCCTTTCCTCCCTCCCCTTCCCCTTCCCATCTTTAGTAGTAGTCGTAGTATTCCTTTTGGAGGTAGTCATAAGGGCAGGGGTAGTCATAAGAGCAGATGAGTGTGATTGGGGAACACGATGTAAAATTCCAAAATAATTAATACAAGGAGAAGAAGAGGAAGAAGAAGAAGAAGAAGAAGAAGAAGAAGAAGAAGAAGAAGAAGA
>NW_021604707.1:3723134-3725634 GCF_004785775.1 Grammomys surdaster
AGAAGAAGAAGAAGAAGAAGAAGAAGAAGAAGAAGAAGAAGAAGAAGGAAGAAGAAGAAGAAGAAGAAGAAGAAGAAGAAGAAGAAGAAGAAGAAGAAGAAGAAGAGGAAGAAGAAGGGGAGGAGGAGGAGGAGGAGGAGGAGGAGGAGGAGGAGGAGGAGGAGGAGGAAGTATTTAGAAGTATTTAGGATTTAGGAAATTGTAGGTATATAATATTAATAAAACTTCTGAATGGAAATTTTCAGAGAAAAAGGCTCTTGCCAGAAAAACAATACTGAGCAAAGATAGCTGCTGTTGACACAACGTCTTCATCTGGAAAGCCCAAACCCACATCAAGTGGACGAAATAGCATAGTGCCATGGGGGAATCACGGCAATCCAGCAGGTTTAGGGCTGCCTTTTATTCTGCAGTGAGCTGATTTGCTGGCACTGTGACAGCCTTGGGCATATGTCTTCACCGGACCACTAGCTCTCATGGAATGTCAGATGCCCCTTACGATGATGAGAAAGTGGGGACGTCCTACAGATAGAGACAGTTACAGGGGAGCAGAGCAATGGCAATTAGGAGCATGATCTTGGGAAGTGGTGCCCCATCCTTAACCCAACCACTTACTATCTGTTTAATTCTAGGAAAGGAGTTTAATCTTTAGAATCTTTTCTCCAAACAAGAGGGAGGATGGTACATGCTCTGTGGGGTTGGCATGAAGATTAAATGATAGAATCAAATGACAAAATTAAATGATGTCTTCTAAACACATTAGCAAAATGCCACACATGTAGTAATTGCTTATTACATGGCACTTAGACCAGAGATAGTCTGATTACTGCGTAAGTTGGAAGTCAAAGTAAAGTATATGTCTTCTATCTATATTGTGCTGGCATGCACAGCTTCTTACTCATGCCTCCTCTAGCAGCAGCTCCCACAGTTTTCTTTGAATACATCAACTCAGAAACTTGTCTGTATCTGCTCTGAAAGCCACACATGGCCCTGCAGCCATGTCAGGGAAACAACTTCTCTTCCAGACCACAAAGGCTTCAACTGGCTGTGTGTTCAAAAGACGTTGCTGGCAGCACAAAATACAAGCACGTTCTTGGCCACCGCAGCTTGTGTGACAAGAGAGCCCAGTTCCAGCACTGTGTTCTCTAACTGGAGAAGTGGGCTTGTCACTGATGTGTGGCAAGCCTTGGGTGGCGACTCCACATCAAGGACCTAGTTATCAGTTATTCTAATTGTTATTCTTCACCATGGCCGGCACTGCCAAGCTTTAAAGGAGTTTCCATCCTCTGGATCTATAAACTTGCCCTTGGCTTATTGAGCCGACCATGCTCATTTAACAGAAGTGATTTTAATTACTCAACAGGAACTTCAGAAAAAAGGAAGCACGGAGAATATGTGGCTATGATCAGTCTTTAACCAAGGGTCCCAGCATTCTCCTAACTTAGAGGCATGGCCTTTACTGAATCTCTTATCTACCACAGAACTCTTGCCCACTCATAGCACAAGAGATCCACACTGAGAAATCAGATCTAAGAAAGCACCCAAAAATCTTAAGTCTCTAAACAATGTATGCGTTGACTACCTGGAATGTTCAAAAAAGAACCTTTTCTTTGACTTCTGCCCCTCCTTCTCTTTGTGGTGGAAGAATATCTTACAAGCTGGCCCATCACTCCCTGTAATGTGCACAGAGTAGAACGTCCTTGTCCAGGCTGTGATCGGCTGATGGTGGCTGCCTGGCATCCAATGCAGAAAGAAATTCGGCAAAGCAGTAGTCAATTAATAATGTCTTCATTGGTTTACAAATGAAGAATGGAATGTCCTCTCCATTTATCTACAACCCTTATCTTATATTAAAAATAAACTCCCAGGAGGTGTAGAAGTTATCATTTTAGTTCTCTGTAAATGTACCTAACATATGCCAATGGTGATGATGGTAAAGAATATTTATGCAAAAGTAGAAGAATTTAACCAGACAACTGAAGTCTGGTGGTCATCTGGTGCTCTGTAAGCTCACTCACCACTGTATCAGAGAATAGGCAACTCAGTTTGCAAAGACTTCCTTACACTAAAACTCCTTCAACAGTCTAAAGCACCGTTGTAAATATTAGATGCCGAACTGTCAAGATAAATGAAAGGGGAAGTTTTGTGGTGTGGCAACTTCCTGTCTTCTGCTGTTAAATCATGTTCATTTGCTTACTTGTGATTCACTGGCTCTCCACAGCATCCAGGATGCTACTGAGTCCAGCCAGACACGGGCAGAGGAGGGAACAACATGATGAGCAAGTGAATGACAAGCATTTCAGTGGAGTTCCCAACATCCATCTCACTCACTCAGGTCGCGCGTCCTTCATCCGCTGTGCCCAGCCTCTCTTCCCTCCGAGAGGCATGTATCATGATGTGCCAGACTCATAATTCTGAGAACGCACAAAACTAGTTTCTCAGGAAGCAGTAAACATGCCAAGGATGAGCGCCGAGTCTTACGAAAACCCAGCTTGGAGAGATG
>NW_021604707.1:3730634-3744242 GCF_004785775.1 Grammomys surdaster
GGGGTGGTTAAGGCCAGACTTCCATTGTAGATTTCACAGGTGTTAACTCTTGTGTGTGGCTAAGAGCCTTTTTTCATGAGCTGGTGGCTCCCTCAGGCACCCTTATCTTGGCTTTTTGAGTGACTGCTGCACCCCAGATGTCATGATTCATCATTTAGTTCTATGTCATGAGAATAAAAATAGCATCTCTAATTATGATAATGACTAGCCAGAGTGCCCAGGGAAGCTCATCACAGTACCCATTATTCCAACAAGTCCCCTCCCACCCCCCACTCCCAGTTACACTTGACTTGCCGTGCCAGTGGGAATGAGGGAGAAGGTGGTAATTAGGTGGACAGAGCAGATTGTTTTGTAGTACCTCAGGTTGGACACAAAGACCCCAAAACAGAATGGACTCCACATAACATGACAGTTCCTTGGGAAAAAGGAAAGTTCTTCTTCCTTCCCGTTGTCACCAGCATCTCATTACAAGATAATAGCGGAGATGCACTCTTTCTGTCTCAGACAGTGTTGCTGGTTTTGCATGTATCTACAGTGCATTCTTGGCCTGGTGTGAAAGGGGGTTCAAGCTGGACCGTCAGAGTACTGGGACCTTTACCTGGGGCTCCAGGAGGAGTGTGAGACAGAAAGAAAGGAAGTGGTCAATGTTGATCTGGGATAGTAAAGGGTAGGACTGGGCAGGGATCAAGGACTGGTTCAGAGGGGCATGCAGTACAAGTATTCCCTACGGGGACCAGGAGCTACTCTGGGCCAGGTTACTTTGCCAGGTATAAGACGGGGAGCAACTATTCCCTCCCAGGGAAGATATCCATGTTGCCTGTTGCTTGTGCTTTCAGCCTACTTTGTCCTGAAAGACACTTTGGTCTTTGGACTGGTCTTGTCAGACCTCGTTCCATTTCATCTAGACCTTTAGACTTGGCATAGTTCTTGTCACAGGTCCAAACATTGGTTTCTGCCCCTCTGGTAAGGTCCTAGTGTTAGTTCCTACTGCACAGTCTCAGATATTATTAATGAATTCACCACCTACACTGTCCAAACACCCTTTCTCTCTCCCACTCTCCTCTCCTACCTTTAACACTTTCTGAGGCCTTTCTACAACTAGGGAGATAAGGAAGGGGCAACACAGAAATCCGAGCTGAGCCTCTGCTTCTCTGGCTGCCAGTAGCCACAAGGCCATGGAGGTAATTTAATGGCTGGGCAGTTTTAACACAAAGTCCCTGCTTGGTCTCTGCAGCACAGTACACATTGGATCGGGCCATATGGAGACTTTTCCACCAGATGCACTGGCGGCTTCGCTCTGTCTGCAAAAATCTCTATTAGAGTTTTTTTTTTTTTTAATTAGACAAATGTCAGTGTTTTATTCAGGGTAGGAAACTGTTTTCTGAGTTTGACAACAATGGCATTTTCAAAGAATCTCAGTATGGCGACTGCCTTTTCATTGCAAGCCTCCTTCCCACCTTGTGTCTCCTGCTTGGATAGGCCGTGCCTGGAACATAGAATTGTCATACTGTCACCACCGGCACCACCCTCTCTCCTTCTGTCATCCCTTGGAGCTTTATGTTTTCTGTGGCTTCCCACCGCCTATACCCTCCTGCCCCATCTCCGTCTGTTCAGAGACACTTGCTTCCCCAGAGAAGATAAAATGCAGAAAAATCCTTAGCCTGGAGCAGAGTGTTTATGAAGCTTACCCTTTCTCCTGACAAATACAACACTACTAAGCCCAAGGCTTAGTCCAGGGTTACATCTGGGCCTTTCTACCTTCACAATCATAGACTAGCAAGGAATCTCAACAGTGCTCCCTCTACAGGCTTTGTGAGCTCTGAGTGTCATGAATCCACTGAACCCTGTTAGAATTCACAGTCCATATAGTTTTCTGGGAAGAGGGGTGTGTTATGAAAAACATATTGAATTTGGTCTCCAGCTAGCCCAGCTATCTTACTGGCTACCAGGTTTCAGTCTTTGAATGACTGAGATACTCCCCCAATTTCCTTAGCCAAACAATAGACATTATGATCTATTTCATGGGACTGCTCTAAGAGTTAATAAGTGACTTTATGAAAATCTCTCAACACGGCTTCGGTGCCTTTGGAAGCTCTTTGTAAATAGTGGGCAGAGTTTTCTTTAGAATGGCCCAGTGACTTCTGGGTCTGACCATAGGCTTTCCAGATCCTTGCCAGACTTTGTGTTGTCCACATACATACAAACTACTTAGACGATGATTTAAAGGTTCTTCTGCTTGCCCAAAAGCACCAAAAAGGACTTACGATTCCACAGTTCCCAAGATGGACCCTTTTGTGCCACAGCCTGTGTCGCTTGGTTGAGCTGCACCTCTTGTAAGCAGAGGCTTCTTTCATCTGATGGGGTGTGTGTAGCACATGGCTACACCACACCTCCTGACCTGAGTACTCACTCTCACCTCCTCCAGGAAGGACTGTAATTGGATTGTCCAAAGCCTTGTGCCTTTCAGGGATACAAGACTGAACTATCTGTCAGGTCTCAGAGAGCTAGTACACTGTAGAGGAATTGAGCCTACTGATACACACAGGACTCAGTCAGCTCTGTTGCTCTGGGTTCAGATTGACAATTTAGATGGATTTTAATGACTCTAAAACATTTTATCTTTTACAACCCCTGGAACTGCTATGCACCCTTAACAAATTGCAGGCTTTCCATCCCTCGCTGCCTGTCATCTTCAGTTAATACAGGGTCCATTAGGACTTGAGAAACTTATTATTGCAATAAAAAAATATATCCTATCCATATCACAGACCATATATCTGAATCTTGCATAACACTCTCCCAGGGATTAATCCATATTTTAACCGAGTGTCTCATAATGGTGATGTTTTGGCCCCATGCATAGCCATTTCCATGAATACTGAGATGTTACTAGCAAAAGGTCACTGAGGTCAACAGACTGCCTCTCCTGGCATTATAGAGGACAAAGAGAAATTCCATGTCTTCTGCTAGGCTTCTCAGGAGACTTCTGGACAGCTAAAAATGTGACAGAGAGTGGAGACTGGTGTTGCTGTGGCATCTTGGGGAAGCCCACTCTTCATTGTAGCTTACACATGGGGTGCAGGTTATGGTGCATTTCTGAGTTCCTAGCACCAGCTCCTTATCAGAGCCATATCCTAAGAGTCAATGTTAAACACATCCAAATTACTACTTCATTCTTTCAGCATCAGAGCTAGCAGGCACTATGCCAGAAGCAAAAAACTTACAAGGCTCATTTCAAAGAATCCTTGTGCTTTTGAATAAATAAAACACCAAGCTAGTGAAGAAGTTCACACTGGATTCCACAGTCACACCTCTGCATGCATGCTGTTTCCTTGGGGACACATTCCTGTTATCATATCCTATGGAAAAGACACCTGAAATCCTCTATCCTTCATGCCCCTATGTCTTCGTAGTGTCCATTTGCATTGTAATGCATGAGTGAGGACTTGGGTCCAATCCACAGCATGGCAAAGCAAAACAAAACAATAGCAACCAAAATGCATGCACATGCTGGAGATACAGCAGTAAGAGAAACAAACAGGACCCTTCTCTTAGTGGAATGGCACTCTGAAACAAACAGAAACCTTCCCTTCCTGGTATGACACTCTGTTGTAAGAGATGGGATCATAAATGAAATGGTGGCATAAGTTGTCTTTTCAGTATCGGTAAGTCTATGGGAGGGGGGAAGAAAAGCAAGCAAGGAGCTTTGAGGGCTTGTGGACGGCAGTGTGATCTCATGGAAGGCAGTCATGAAGAATGTCATTGAAAAGACAATGCAGTAAAGATCTCAGGGAGCTTAGGAACACACAACACAGATCATAGAAAAAGGATGAGAGAGTACCCTCATACCGAGGAGGGTAGAGTCTGGATGTGGTGGTGAAACTTAGTGCTGTGTGGTGGGATCAGCTGGAAGAGAGGAAAGTGAAGGACAACAGGAGCCAGGCCAGCCAGCCTTATGTCTATCGCTGGCACTTCCATTTTATTTTCTACTTATGAGACCTCTGTATCTTCCCTGCTAGAGAGGTATGCTCAGGTCTTCAGCTTCAGACCAGCTCCTCACCCTGCTATTCTTAGTCTCAGAATGCTTTCTTAATAAATTGCAGAGAGGGTCCATTGCATCTTTTTTTTCCCTTTAATTTTTTACCTGTGCTTTCCAACTGTCTCTCCAGACCGAGACTCCTTGGCTAGCCCCACATTGCATCTGCAGGACATCTTTTTCTTCGAGTTCACTGCTATGCGCTGTGGGAAATGATCTTGCCTTTCAATTTCCTCTCTATCACAACCATCATAAAGTGTTGAGGAAACTATGATACTCTTTGATGAAAGTAATCATAACTATATTTGACACAGATGATTATTTGATAAACTACAGACCCTTCCTCCTGGCAGGCTGTGCAGTGCATAGGGTGTCTCTACCAGGAATATGGGAGGTACGTGGATCGCAACAGCACCCACTGTATCCTAACAACGGCGACATTTCCAAGCGATGGAAAGAGAGTTTGTGCATTGACATAGTCTCCTTTAGAAATCCAAATGTTTAAACACCGTCAATGCTGATGCTATTCACTGAGGTCCTTGTGTGATGTCCCATGAGATGTGAGCTGATTTGCATGACAGGGGTGATCTTGCAAGACCAAACAAGGAAGCTGAGCATGACTTCCTGGGTTTGCTTCCTGTCTGTCTTTGGACATTCATACAATGAGCCTTCTTCATGATCTTCTACTGGATAAAAATATTCAGAAGGCAAAAATCAGAGATTTGACCAGACTATTCTGACTTTAGTTCATGAACCTTAAAAGGTAGTGTAGTCCACAGTGAAGGACAGTAGACATCCCCCAGGAAAGCCTGGTACTTTGGACTACAGAAGAAAGTGTTAGGGACTTAAGAGGATTGCAAATTTTCAGGTGGTAAATTATTTTATGATACGTGAGATTTGCATCTTCTGGTTTTATTACTATTTCTTATTTCTAGTAAATATGCTAAAGAACACGAAAAGAAATGAGGTCTGAGGAAAAAATTAACTGCTTTCTGCCTACAGAGACGCCGTCTACTTACCCAAAGAGCAAAGACTGAAATTACTGATTAGGAAGTAGGGCAATAGCTCAGTCAGTAGTGCCTGCCACAAAAGCGTGAAGACGTGAGTTCAGGTCCCTGGCACCCACAAAAAGTCAGTTGTGGCAGTGCAGTCAGTAATCATGAGGAACCACCCACTCTAACCAAACCAATGAGCTCCACGTTCAGTGAATGATCTTATCAATAAATAGATAGACAGACAGACAGACAGACAGACAGACAGACAGACAGATAGATAGATAGATAGATAGATAGATAGATAGATAGATAGATAGATAAAGGAGGCACTGAACATCAACCTTTGGCCTCCATATACACCTAAGGACATACATATCCATGCATGCAGGCATATGTACATGTAACCGCTCAAACAACTACATATTGTGCACACAATGCATGCACACACACACAAAATGGTCAGGAGAAGTAGTGAGCTAGTACTTCATGCTCTTGCCATCTGCTATTGACTGGAACGTGTCTCTTTGAGATTCATCTTGCATTGATACAGGCAGGCTCGATTGGCGATGGTATGTACGTCTTACAATTTTCCAACTTTCCAACTGGACAAAGAAGATGTGGATTCACTGAGAACCACAGACTGAAGTTTGAATTTGGGCCTTTCTAACGAATGGTGCTACATAGTATGATCCTCTCTGGAGATGCTAAACAGGGACAGCAAGCCATAGCTGCTGGTCATTGCCACTATCATGATGGGGAACCATGGACACTGCCTCATGCTATGTTGCTCATCCAGAATGTTCAGTGCATCAAGTATGCTAAAGGTATTTTTGATTTACAATACTTCTATACTTATCTAGCTTAAGTCCATTGTAAGTCAACGAATGCCTATACCTCCTTTTCTTATGCCTCAGTTTCTCCTTCCTGGCAAAAGACTGAGGGTCTTTCTCCACAACTGCCACTTTGTAACTAAACAATCAATAGAGGAAAAAGCCTCTGAAGCCATACAAGGCAGAGTGACTTTGATTTCAGTGACTGGGAGATACATCTTTTGAATGTGCTGCCTCTTGAGTGGTCAGCAGGCAAAAAGAGAACACATCAGAAAATCTTCAAAGGCGGTGGGGTGCATGGGGAGAACAGGGAACCTGAATCTGAGTGAAGGATTCAGAGAACAGCAGGCTGGGCTGCAGCCGCTGCCAAGCAGTGGCAGCCTGGGGCTCTGTACACCTCCTGGCCTTGAAGTCAGCCTGGCGTTTTGTTCTATAAAGCATCTGCTTCAGCAGATAAAATGATTTTTGACCTGGAGACCTGTGCTGACAACTTTGTAGACAAACCCCAAGCAGAATGGCCCTGCCTTTTTCTGGTCTCATGCCCCGGATGCAGGGGCTTTTGTGTTGCTGTGCAGTACCAGGAGGCTTACACGGATGAATATGGCTGAAGCAAACCCCGGAACAGCTCAGGACCACTTTCCCACCGTAGCCTTTCCTGGTGTGTTATTTTGTTCACTCTCAGCATGTGTTGACAGGTGTCAGAAAGGACTGTTGTCAGGCTGTGGGGTTGGGTGAGAACTCCAGTTCACATACCCCTCTGGTAGTCTATAGCAGGCTCCTGAACAGACAGATTAAAAGATGGCTGAGACACCTTTTAGCAAGCTAAAATAAATCACATGCCAATCCAATGTTCAGGATAGGCTCTGAGTGTGCTTACAGATCATGCATGGAACAGGAGCTGAGCAATAAACAGGAGATGTAATTAGATCGTTGCTCTGGAATCTTGATGAGAAGGATGTCCTGAGAAGTCTTATGTCCTGGAGGCCCCTCTGCTAGAAGAGGGCATTGAAGATGCATTGAAGACATATAGCATTGTTTATATCCCAGTGCTGATTTCTGAAGGAGATGTGGGATTTCCTCACTGTCTCCCAGAGGCCTGTCAATCAATAATTCTGAACTTCAAGCTGCTATAGGATCAACTCTTTTGCTAACACATATGAACCCCTACCTTTCTTTGCCTATGCACAGCAGTGGGCTGGGACCAACAACCCTGTTTTCACAGAAACCTGTGAATCAAGCCTACATGTCTTCAACGGATGAAGCCAAATAACATCAGAGCCTCCTTTGAAAGCAATAGTTATTTGCATTGTGCTATACAAACACTGAGTATATAGTAGTGCCTTTTATGCCAAGTCGAAGTACCTCTCAATCTCTCCCAACTGTCCCACCACAGTATAGCCACACACCTAAAGAACTACTTGCCACGCCCTCTTCTGTGTCATTGCCATCCTTTTCCACCTCAGTTATTTGTCCTGTGTTTTTCAAATTTATCATATGCTTCATATTTATTGTATACTTTTCTTGGGGCTGTCCTAGATACACACCTTCAAAGAACATCTCACAGTTTCTAGTCTCTGGGGTCTGGATATCTCTAAGGAATCATGTCGATGTTTGTAGACACAAAGAGAATGCTACAAATATTTAGTGAAGCATGCTAAAACTAGATGAGACAAGATTAAATGTGTACATTGTGCATATCTCCTCCCTTGACCTCCTTACCCCGGGGCTGTAGCTGTGTTGAGCGGTAGCAGGAGACAGATTGTTTTCTTGGTGGAGTAAGAAGAGTATTTATAAAACAGATTATTTTCTTTCCTGCTGTCAAAAACATATATTTAAAGTCATCAGTTGGAAGCCATAAGAAGCTGAGCTGAGAAGTGTGGCTAAGAAGTCTTAAGGAAATGCTATTAGCGATGACCTCCTATTCAAAGGAGATGTTGTGACTGCATGCTGGCTATGTTACTGCTGCCCTGGAAGAAGTCCGGTTTAATGACTGCCATACCCTGCCTAGTGTTCGTTCTGCTTTGAGTGGGCCATGAAGTAAATATCAAGACATAATTTAACTTGGAACTGTGAGAGCAAATACTCACAAGTGTGTGGGCTCTGGGTCATAAAAAATACAGACATTTACCTTGAATGTGGATTTACAGCGTCAAGATTTTGTGCCAAACGAAACTTGAAATGGATCATCTGAAGTACAGCATCCAAGTGATAAAAATAGTCCTAAAAACTTTACCTTTGTGTTAACCAGGCTTCAAAGGAAACAGCCCTCTTAGAACAAGGCAGTGTGCTCTGTGCCATCTTTTCAAAACCGTAGTGTTTTCGAGTTGGAAAAGACCTTTGGGGTCTCGAAGTGGAGCTTCCTCCCTAGGCAAAGATCCTGTTGGAGAATTAGCCCCAAGTCAACTTTGACATGTGCCTCTACCACAGGAAGGTCTGTTCCAGAATAATCTAAGGGGTTGCTTTTATTGCTGGGTAGCTGGAGCTAATATGAGTCTCCCAAACACGGTACCCAAATAGCCCACCTCTCTAGAGGGAGCAGCGGTGGCACTCTTAATGTGTTGCATTCTCTTTGATTTAGAGCCATCTTATTTTTCCAGCCAGCTATATTCATTGTTATGTTGACCTATTAAGGTGATTACAGAAAGCGTCGGTGGCCCAGCAGATATCATTTTCATCATGACCAGCCTCCTGCAATCACAAGCCTCAGAACATGTCATAAATCCAATAGGCTGACCATCTCCAGGAACCCAGCAAAGAGGCTTCAGCTTTTTTTTGTTTCCACTTAGGCCAGGGTTATGGGTAGTAATAAACTCAGCAGTCAAGGCCAGAAGTGTGATAATAGTGGGGAATGAGAAAGATGAGTGGAGAAGGAAAAGCCAAGCCAGAAAAAAAAAAAAAAAAAAAAAAACAGCCAGCTCTCCTTGCTTTGCTGAGTTTTCAAATTCATTAGCAAGCTCAATTATTCAATTCCCCCATTTTAGTCTCTAATTAAACACTGCCGCAGACACCGTATCTATGGAGAGTTGAATTGAAGTGGCCTCTTTTTAATAATTGTGAGCCTCTGATCTCTGTACTGTTAATGCGGGTTCGGGGGAGAGGGAGAAAAAACTTATTTTAAAACAAGAGAGGACAAAGAGAAGGAAAACGGTGAGTAACGAAAACTTCGTGCAGCGTAGTAATAGCTGAAGGATATTATTTTCCCTCCAAATATAGCAAAGATGACTATACAGCTTCCAGCATTTTTCTATAAAAATTTCTTAAATCAAAAGCATATTTATTTGCTGACAAGAGAGTGCCTTAACACAGCCATTCCTTTTGGAATAATTAGACAAGCAAGCAAACAACTGGCCTGGCCTGTACAATATGTTGCCAAGGAGTGATACTTTCTGTTTTTCTTATTTCACAAGGTCCTAAGGCCCTGGGCTTCCTTTAAAAAGGAATATATTGTTTGGATGAAGTAATGAGATAAATATAGCTAAAGACACCGGAAGGTAGCATTTTGCTAACTGAATTTCTTTTTATTTAAAGAAAAGACCTTCCTGAAAGGTGAAGGCACACTCACAGAACCTTATAGAGGGTGGGACTAATATACAGGTAAGAGGGGAAAACAGAATATATTCGATGCAAGGTATGCCTTCCTTGATCATAGCCATGGACAAATATTGGAAGGAAGTTGAGTCGTCACATTCTACCAGACTGCCTGGTAGTGGTTGATACTGTTGCTCATCACCTCAGTAGACTGTGGACCCACTGGGTGTAGTACGCCTATGCCCTCTGAACCCATGGGAATCAACACTTACTCTCAGAGAAAGTTCCAGACCAATGTTTGTGAACCAGGTTGCTACACCAGGAAGGCCTAATTATGAGTGCACTCTTTCACACCTCCTTCCAAAAGTTCTTAAGTGAATTATACAAGAAGTCTATGTTTTTAATTTTTGAGATTATAATTAAAACATTTCCCCCTTCTCTTTCCTCCCTCAAAATACCCTCATATGTCCTTCCTGACTCTACTTTAAACCCATGGCCTCTTTATACACTAACTGCTATTACACGCATATATGAATATATATGTATGTATACATATATATATGTATATATGTATGTATGTATATATATATATATTCCAAAATACAATATTTTAAGTCACAAAAATATAAACTTCATACATCTTCACATATGAATGTAGCTCATATATGCATTTCAAATATCTAAATTAATTCAACAAAAATAATCAGACTGAGAAAAAGCCAGACATTATAAACAATGGGAATTGTTCTACAACAGACACAAGGATATAATATCTGGCCAAGAACAAGGTCTCCTTTACAGATTATCCAGACTTCTTCCCTACAGTTGGTGAATTTCTGTCAGTGTGAAAGCCGGGACCCCTACACACAGGCCAGCTGATGTTCACATGAGACCAAAACTCTGTGTATGTTCCAAGCGATTGACACTACTGGAGTGATACTCTGAGGGTCTTTCAGAGACTGATGCTCAGAAGAGTCAGCCAGAAGGCGCGTTGACTGTTGCTGGAATATTCCAGTGTGGCTCTCCCCAAAGGAACCTGGAAAATATTGTTATCATTTTATGATATCATTTATAGTATCAGTTGTATGACATCAATTTCAGGGAAACTCATTGACCAATTCCTCTCTGAAGGTAGAAATATCTGTCATGAGTATTCTCAGAAGCATGGATTGGATTGGATATATTGACTATGAAAAGCAGATTTTCAATCTCTGCTCCCGTGATGGTTATAATCACGTAGAGGAGATGAATTACTATTCATCCACATTGTGTCAGCGTTACATATGGTGGCTTATATATCCAAGTTGTGACATAAATAGAATAGTGCTATAATTTGGATCTGGAATGCTTCCCAAAGGCTAGTGAGTTGAAGGTTTGGTTTCAAGATTGTGATACTAACAGCAAGTGGCAAAGCCTTCGGGAGGCAGGATCTAGGGGAGGAAGTTAGGCTATTGTCAGTCTGCTCTTAATAAGGGAGAACTTCATCTTTCAGCGCCTTTCTGTTCCTTTGCTTATTGCTATAATTTCATGCACCGTTGCTTTCCTCCTTGCTCCCTGCTATGGTGTGCTACCTTGCTATGGTCCCAAACTGACAGGGTCAAGTAATCACAGATGAAGTATCTGATTCAAATCACTGATGGGATATCAAGAGCTTCTGGTTTCTGTAAGAGTTTCCCAGAAGGACCACCATCATCCCATCTGCCTTCGCCCATGTTTCCTCTAGTCAATATCTCCCTTTCTTACTGATCGAACAGTCTGCGTGTGCTCCCTCCGGCTCTCTGCATGACCCTCCTGAGAGAATGGTCATGGATTTGCTGAGACTGTACAGAATTTTTTTTTTAGCCTACCCAGTTACTGTCTCCTCTTAAAGTAGCCCCTGCTCCCCAAGGAAAAGGGCACAACTACTTGCTGCAAGGATAAAGATGGTGTCTTTGTCAGCACTTCCCAGAAAAGGAAAAGGATGAGAGCTGAACTTAAAAGCAGCAGAAGCTTGAAGCATATACATGAGTGAGTGAGTCCCACTATCCCAGAGCCCAGCATTTGGTACCACATTTGGTCTTTACTGATACCCACTTTAAATCTCGTCTAAGATCCTATCATTCCTCCATCTCCTACCAACTTGTGCTTCTCTCCATAGCTAAAACCAAAAGATGATTACTTGAACTAACTTGGAGCTGTTTTGAACATGTCTTTAAACAGGTGCTATGCCTTCCTTCAAAAAGGACCCCCTGGAAGAGCCCCCCACAGCCCTGAATATATACAACCAATACCTTGTCTCAACCATTGATACCTTGCCCATCAGTTAAATATCATTACAGGAAAGATTTCAACAAGATCCTGGCACATTATACTTTAAAGTTTGACTTTAAAGGATGCCTGGGCTTTGCTGAAAGGCATTAGTAATGGAATTCTTTATCTCTGAGCTTAATTTATTCTGAGGAGAATACAGCCATTATCTTAAATCTGTTTTTTTTTTCAACAGAGAAAACAGGCCTCAGAAGTCCAGCGTTTATAAAGAAATCACTGTTTAATTACCTATTTGTTTAACCCTTCCAAGAAGGAAAGAAATAAGGAAGTTATTTATTAGAAAATAAATAGCATTCCAATTGGGCTGTTATTAATAGAATATCTTTCGTCTTCTCCTTTTCTCTTTTTTCTTCTTCCTGCCCTTATTTTTTTCTCATGCTTCTTGCATCCATCTCTCAAACGAAAGTAAGGAGAGTTTTTAATAGTTAGGAACTCTACTGAACCCATTTTCTTTGCTCATCAGTGATGAGTGAGTCTAGGGTATGGAGTTGGTGGGATCTAGGACAGAGGGAAGCCATTTCAATATTCCACTACCTGCTGTAAGATGAATGCAAGCTGTATGTTTGCACACCAGCCATGTGCCTTCTGACTCAAAGGATAGGTAATCTCTATGCAAAACAGCTGACCTGGGTAAAGAACCTGCTGCAGCCTTTACAAAATGCCAAAAGCCAAGTAACTAATTGCATGACTTGTTGCTTCCACGCCAGCTAACTGAAGAGCATTGCAGGTCTGTCAGGAGACCAGACCTCGGAATAAGTCTTTAAGAAGATGCCATAGCTATGGGGGTCTCTGCTAGCTCACCTCGCTCCCACATTCTTGACTGTTTCTTTCAGTTCTGATACGTAAAACTCAGCCACGAGGCATCCAAGACTAGGGGATCCCTTGATAAATAAAATGGTATACTCAGCTGTTGTCAAACTTAGGGGCAGCTGCTACCCTAGGCCTAGGCTAAAACAAGCTCCCTATTCATTGCTTTTGCTAGATAGCACCTTTAACTACAGCTGCTTCTGGAACCTGTCCTAGGATTTGTCTGGCCTGACAAATTGCATGACTTCCAAAGGCCAATCAATGATCCAGCTCTGAGGAAGTCTTCTGCTGCATTGCTACACATAGCTTAAATGGCAAAGAAAAGTGAGCCCGATTATAATTCCAGGAACTGGAAGCTAATCAGAGCCTCACATCTGCCTTTCAGCTCCTTTCTGCCTCTGTCAAGTAGGATAGGTGACCCTTTTTGTAAATACTGCCGTTATCAGAGATTGTGTGTTTAATGGTTACTGGGTCGTATTTTACAAGTGCAAATGACTTCGAGGTCCTCCACTCACTTCTAAGTAATCTGCATGTCTACAAGAAGAGAAAGACCATAAAGAAGGAAGCAGGCTCCTGTTCTGGTCAGCTGCTGATGTTCATTATCCCCCCCCCCCCAAGTCCAGAGAGGCAGTGGCTTCCCAAACCTCACAGGTGGGGGTATATTTCCATCTGTAAGAGTGGGGCACATGTTATCTCTCTCGGTTCTGTTTTCAATTTGGCTTGGTTTTTTTGACAAGGCCACTCCATCCATTCTGGAAGTTGCTTATTTGTGGTTGGCTAACTGGCTTTCTACCTTCAGTGAGCCTTTGTCAGCTGCAGCCACAGGGCCCTCTAGAATGACATCATGAGATTGGCCCCACCCTCCCCACCCTGTCTTTACAGCTCCTCATTTTGCAGCATTCCCACTGATCAGTCAAGAAGTGCTAGAGAACAGCTGAAAGGGGGAAACAAAATTGGACCCTAACCATTGAAATCACCACTTACCTGGACATTTACTATATGCTTCGAGTTATGTGCTATTCTTTTAAGTTGAATATAAACTGGAAAGAACCAGGTTAGTCATATTTTTCAGCTTATGACATATCATTACTTTCATATATATATA